>NC_143016.1:197265813-197592813 GCF_055824585.1 Amblyomma mixtum
GTTGCCCTTGTCAGCAGGGAGGATTACAATATCCGCGTTGCTCCGGAGGCTCTTGACTGCAACACGCTCCTCAGGAAGGAGCGGGGTGGGAAGCCGACGTGGCAGCTTGGCGAGTATGCTGATCGCACGGGTGCGAGCCTCCTCTCGGCGACTGTTTTCCACAAGAGCTACAGCCTGTTCAACAGCACAAATGATTTTTCTTGTGTCAGGTGCCGCTCTCGTGTTGAAGTTCAAACCGAGCTCCAGCACGGCGAGCTCTGCTCGGGTAGGCCTATACGAAGACAGGAACACACTGTCTTCGTATAGTGAATCACCGGCGTACAGTGATTCACTGTCACCCAAACGCGGTTCCTCGTGAACGAAAAAACCTTGTTGTATTGCCTTATCTTCACAAGATTTCCCACAATTTGAAAAGAATTGGTCAACGAGCGAATGCGACCGTCGTGTTCTCGGCGCCGAAAAAACTTGCAACGTTGTGCAAACTGGGAAAACCCAACACAAACAAAGCGCGCGGATGCACAACTAGGCACCAGAAGCCATACGTCTCGTGCGATGAAGGTGTTGTGTATAAGATGCCCTTGTCATGCGGGAAACACTATATCGGCCAGACGGGGAGATGTCTGAACGAGCGCCTAATGGAACACGCTCGCAACGTCAGAAACGGGCAAGGCTGATCGCTCGTTGACCACATTCTCGCATGCAACTCAAAAACTTGTAAGCCTTTCTTTGATAAATGTCGGGTAATAGGAAAAAGCAGAGAAAGGGTAACGCGCGAAATCATTGAAGCCGAAAAGATAAATAGGTCAGGAGGCGCGTGTGTAAGCACACCTTCCATTCTCCTCTCAGATAAAGAGCTCGGGTTTCTAAGGAATTGATACTGTTCGCACATGTGATTACTGTTTTCTGGCGTATAAATGTGATGCTTCAGGAGAATAAAATTTGTTGGAAGTTAGCGCTCGTGCTGTTCGTTTCTCGTCTCTTGTGTCCTCGTCTTTTGCTGCGCTACAGTATATTGTAACCCTTTCAGGCGCTTTGTACACAATTGTGTAAGCGGCAAACTTACAGCTTTTCCTGAGAAACTGGGGCACTTAACAGTGATTACATTATTTCAGTCAAAATGACTACCTTTCTTGTTGCAAATAAGTTGCTTTTTTATACGATGTAGCGAATGCCGTAAATAATATTTCACATAAGAGTGAGCTAGGTAGCACTTTGTCCGCCGTTTTTGTGCACACAGATTTTGCCGCGAGTGAAAACATTGATTGTTTTTGCTCAATTTCGAGCATAATGTGAATCTTCCAAACACAAAGCGATTCCACGATCCCTAGGGTGTTTACCTGACACACAACATTTCGATGTTACTATTTCTAACAAATCAGATAGTTTGTACGGAATTCTCCTTATCGTTGTAAGAACTGACCTGCTGGTCTTTCACGTTCGAAAACTAACAAAGTCCCTTTCTTGAGGCCTGAATATACTACTTAGGTGAAAAAATAATTAATTTTAGTGAAAACAAAAATGGCGCCTGAAAGGGTTAAAGCTTTCACTTTAAAACGAAATGCAAAAATTTTAAAGCGCGCCTCTGGAACAGCTATACATGAGAAGTGCAATTAGAAGAGAGAAGGAAAGCCGCGCCACTGCAAAGCGCCGTATCTCAGCGCTGCGCGAGCCTACACTTGTTGAAAAGCAGCGGCAAGTTAGCGCGGCGAAGCGAGATCATCTTGCCATGACACTCGATTTTCGCGCCCACACGGCGCGCGCAGATACCCGCGAATATCCAGGCGCCCTCTTTCGAAGCGAGCCCCGGCGGCGAAACGGGCTAACGCCGCACATCGACTTTATCAGGCGCGTTACGTAACAGCTCGAGAGTGAGGGCGAAGGCTGTCGTCACGCGGCGCACTCTCGCAGCAAGCGCCGGTCGGAGACAGCAGCGCCGCGGTGCGTCCCCGCAGCCGCTCCGCCGGCTGGAGCCATGGGCCATGTATTTTTGAAAACGACTGTACCTTCTACTGACCGCAAGGCAGAGCTGCCTACAGCTCTGAGCATGACATTAATGGGTTTTCCAACACCGTGAAGCCATTTTGAGGAGCCCCTCGCCACTTACAGTATCGAAACTCAACCACGTATATGCGCGCCGCCTTGACAGTTCCTTAACTGAATTGGGCCAGCAGTAGTTATTGCCGTTCTACGCATACATGACCGTCAATGTAGTTTTAAACTCATTTCGCTGCATCGCTCTCATCACTCTTTAAAGGGAAGCTGAAGAGATTTTCGAATTCATTAAGATGCTCACGTATGGATGTGGGAACCTTAAAAATCATGCGGGTGAAATTTTTTTGCAGATTAATCACTTAGGAGCGACGTAATCGCCGTTTAAAATTGCGCGGTAGCTCCGCCCCCCGCTGTCCGCCGAGCGCTGCTGATGACACTGACGATGCGAACCGAAACCGGAAACCGTGGGGTGGTGACGTAAACGTTGGTGTTCCGTCGCCTTGCAGCCTCCGCGACCGAGCTTGTTTCTGCGTGCGTGCCATCATAAGCTGCTTCGAGCTGCCGTGTGTTTCTTTATTTGTGCGTTTTTATGTTTGTGGTGACGTACAGAAACGTGTGCAGCATCGAGTGAAGCGGTGAACCATCATGCCGGCGTTCTGCGCAGCCTTCGGCTGCACTAACACCAGCGGCCGCGACGATGTGGTCTTTCATTATTTCCCGCAAAATAAAAAGCTTTCCGCGAGGTGGGTCGCTGCTGTGAAGCGAAGGGATTTCAAGCCCTCAAAGACTACAGTGCTATGCTCTGACCACTTTTGTGATGAAGACTATAACCAGAGCCTGTCGATAATGCGTTCATTGGGCCTGTCAACAAAGTCAGCTCGACTGAAACCCGGCATTATAGTCTGTCTTCGCGCACAGCAGCTCGTCACCGCCACCGAGGCCAGCTTTCGCGAAAAGGAGGAAGCTCGAGGTAAGAATTTGTGTATTAACTCTATGAGAATTTGACTACGCGAACCGGTGTTCTGTGTAGTGTATGGCGCGTTATTTCGTGGATGCAAGACTTTCGGTAGTAGTGAGATGAACGGCGCTGGAATGAGAACGTCAGGACGGCAGCAAACTGCAGCTTACAAAATAAGTGCTTAGCTTTTATGCTTGCAGGCATGCATCATGCATCTCGTACAGCATTACTCATATCAGAGCTCGGCCCTAAATTTTTTGGCTGAATAAAAATCTTAAACTGCTACTAATACTGCAAGAGCTGGAGCGACGCGAAGTGCGCCTCACAACCGGAGACTGCGCACCGCGCGTGAGCAGAGAACTTCGTTCGGTATGCGAGCATGTGAAAAGACGTTATATGCAGCCTCTTTACTCAATTATGTTGGAGCTCACATATTCTAGGATTCATGCGTAGCCCTCAGTGGCGAGAACATAGGGAGTAATACGCGGCACATTTTTCTTCGTGCTCGGAGCGCCGAGAAAACTCTTTGCAGATGTTTCTTTGGTTTCGCCTGGGGCCTGGCTGATAGCCGCCTCGTCAGCGCCCAATGTGCGCAGTCATGGCGCTTGCAGCCCGGCCCCAAAGCGTACACTTTTCTCTCTTTTTTTTTTAGCGATCTACGTCGGGCGCGCCCGCTGGCGCTGTGTTAGCGCATAAAGTTGCCTGCCAGGGTGGAAGTTTTTAAAGAGATATTTTTTGCTTGGCTATAGTATTTGCAGGAGGTGCTCCAAATCTGCATATACAACATAATATGAAAATAAAAATTTAATTAAGATATGCAGTTTAGTGAGCTAATGGAAGCCTTCTGCCTATTACTGGTGTCTTCCATATCCCCCAATATAGCCCCAGGGATAAAATTAATACAAGGTTAGTTACCCATTTTTAAAATAAGTTTTGAACCTTCTAAAGAAACACCTGGTATATAATAAATGACCTCACTTTGCACGGAGCTCGCCAATCAACAAAGTGGTTTATGAAATAAACCAGAAGATTTTACTCATACTGAAGCACACTTTTGTTCTGTTTGCAACAATAACATCATATGGCTTATGCCTTTCAGGTTCTTGCCGAACTGCTGCAAGATCAAGACTGCACACCAGACGATAGTGCAAATCAAGAGTGCATGGAAAATGACATCACACCTGGAGACTGCACACCAGACAGTCAAGAATGCATACCAAACAGCAATACAAATCAGGACTGTGCAACAAGTCGAATGCCGCTGACAGATGCTGCTGAGGACCCTGCACTGAACTTTTGTAAAAGTGCTGACAAGTCTGTTCAAGTTCTAATGCAGCCAATACCAGTAAAGTGTTCTGCCAGGAATACATTTATAATAACACATGTAGTCGTAAAAAATTGCCGAGTGCAGCATGGCTTCATACATTAATAATAATATATAATTGTGCGCCACGTGTGCTACAGCCAGCCTTGCGATTCGGCCTGCTCGGTTGCAGCCCGAGGCCATCGAGTTAGTGAAAAAAATCACTTGTCGCTTGATCTGAGAACAGCCCGATAAAGGCGGCCGCAAACGGATGGAGATATTCCTACAAGGGCTTGCAGTATGAAGCAACTCGCCTAAACAAGGATTTTAATTTACTGCCAGATACCATCTAGGCACGCAGAACGGAAGGCGCACGTTTGTCACCTCGACGAGTTCTGCCGCAAAGCGCCGCGGACTACTATTTTACGCGTGTGTTATGAACCGATCCGGCACGCAGCGAACGTGAAGCGATGCCAGCTTAAAATTTGCGTGCAAAAAGAGCCTGATAACTTCTTGCGCATGTCAGTGGTCTGTGTGGATTACAAGCAGATTTTCGGCAGCACCGACAAGCGGCAAGACAACAGTGCCGACGATCGCATCCCGCTTACATTGCATTAGGAAAATTTCGTGGAGCAGTGCTATACAACATTTGCTCACTTCAAAATTAATTTATTGTATCTCTGAATGAAGTTTGGCTAGAAAAGTATGCTTACGAAAGGACATTTCCAACACGTGGAGATGCTGACACTTCGCTTTCGTTCAAGCCAAAAGCACGGCTTGCGCCAGCATCGTTGCTTCCTTGGAGCGGTTTGCTCTTTGCGATTGGTTCGTACATGTAGGGGATGACGCCAAAATCCTCCTGGTAATCTTCGATGTGTTCCATTGTGATATAAGCATCAAACGAACAGCCCGAACCACCGCGCGACGCGCTTCATGTACTACATCGGCGGCGACCGAGCCAGGCTCACCGAGCCAACGCCAGTGTTCACGTCACGAGGCGCCCAACCAATCGCAGGCGGCAACGAGGCGCGCGAGCTGGCCCGAGGCTGCTGCTGCACTTTTCGCCAAAATAAAATAGGTTTACGCTTTCCTCTGCCTAATTTCGATGAGAAATTCGAATTCCGAGGGTGGAAAACTGTAAAGTGCATCTCTTCACTCAATTTTTTGGGGAAACCTTTCAGCATCCCTTTAAGCACAGAAAAGCATCTAGCCGCGTGGTATTAGCCGAGCGTAACCGCACTCTGAAGCGCGGAGGCTTGGCGCGACCATTTACTGCTATAGTTAAAATATAATGTCCTGCATTTAGGTGAAAGGAATCATTGACGTTTGAGGTATATGGTATCCATTTGGGTGCAGTTGTACAACGTCCACGCTGCATCATGGCCACTTGTAAAACGTGGATACAGTTCTGCCCCAACCCCAGCCTGCAGAGGACGCCGTGCCAGCTGCGAGACCAGAGGGTTTGAATCAAGCACTTCGAACCGTCTGCGTATCTGCGGTCAGGATGGCTGTGTCACGATGCTGCGCCTACTCGAGGAAGGACTGGCTGTATTGAATGGCCTTGCACTTCAGCGTAAACTGCACTCCATGTACATTTTAGTTTTGATTACAATTGCTTCAAATTACCCCGGTTAGCGACATGAAGCAGGTCTCGAGGTTGCGCGCAGGCCCTATGTATGGTGCAATGCTCTAGCGTTGAGCAGGTTTCCTGACGCTAAAATTTGTTTTTAATATTGTCATGCTGGTGTTATGAAGCTGTTATATTCTTTCAGTGCCCCATTTATATCTTGGTGCGCCTATTTGCTAGCAAAATTTGTACCACTTCAGGGCTTTTTCCCGTCTGCACTGCGACCATTGACATGATTAGCCAGCTTAAACAGTGCTACTGTTTGTGCTGCCTGTGTCATGCTTTTTTGTTGGTGTGCTTTATCACTGTATTTGTTTCGTTGATGTAATAAGCCATCAATATGAAAAGATAATTGCCGTAAACTCTGTTGTGAACTGCGGACATGGGACTGTGCTTTGTGGATCTCACCTTGCTATACTCGGAGACCAGGTATCGTCTTTGTCAAAAGTAACCCAGCCGCCGTGACGACCAGCGGAGCGGGCTCCCTGCCAAGTGGCAGCGCTGCGGCCGCTGGCGCTGGCCCTCGCGCTCCGGTTGCGTGTGTAAACTGTCTGGCGTAAGCCTGCGCCCTCGCCCTCTTTCTTTAGATGATAAAAAATAAGTAGGTAGCATGCGCAGCGTGCGAGTTCGCACCTTTCGAGCGCTGTGGTACTGAAGGAGTGCGCTGCGCAAGCTAAACACGCCCAATTTCGGGCTGGGCCGTGAAGCCACGCTCTTTGCTAGAAAAACTCACCCGTGATTTTCTTTTCTGCATGTTTCAGGAGTCGGCAAAGTAAGAAGGGGAACGTATCTCGAAAACTCAGTGTACTTTACAAAGGCTCCGTTTTATTTCTGACGTTGAACGTTTTGCGGTTGGATGAGAAAAAAATTAACCACGCTTTCCAGCTGTTTCGAAGGCACCTATTGCTACATTTATCATTACTTGCCTCTTGATTGCGCAACAAACTGTCAAGTACTTTACACGATGGCAATTACCTCCTTGCGTTGGCTGCGGGTAATCTTTCCGTTTCAAACACGAACTACAAGAAACACTGTCACTCACAGGACGACCAGACGTGACTCTTGCTCACAGCTGCGTCGCATTCTAATTTCAGCGCCTGAGATCGGCGATGATAAGGCATTTAGATGACCGTCGGGTGCAGTTTTTGCCATCGTCACCGCCAAGTTGTTCAATTATCTCCGGGCGCTTTGCAAAAGAGCGCATAATTGAAAGTTGGCGTGGTATTACGGTCTCAATGCTCTGAACACCCACCCCCCCTCCACTCTCCATTTCTCACGGATTAAACGCACCCACTTAAAGCTATTTGATCATTCTGATTAAAACGTCCCGGCTGCTGATGGTATGTTACAAACACGTTGTATGCAATCTCTACGTTGTAGTAAGGCAGAAATGCCACAACGTTCTGTTGATCGATTTCTATGCGTAGAGTAAATGTTTAAAAACGATTAAATATCGCATCGGTCTGTAAAACATTGCATTATATTGGACGCGTAATTTTACGTATAATGCCGAAATACTCTCTATCACTAAGGGTGCCGATAAAAATATTGGCTCTCTATTTACTTTCAACATCCCGCACAATACTCGCCATGTTGAGACCAGAAACTTTGGGAGGGAGGAACGTGGCGGCTTCCGTCCCGATCGTATGCCGCACTTGAAGGCTGTATCCGGGGTGTCGTTCAAATGCTCATGATGACACCACTCTGCCAGTGGGCGCTGAACTGCTAAGCCGGTGACTAGTCAAAAGCGAGCAACACAAAAATAGTTTGCAAAGTCCCAATGCCGTATGCCCGGTTTGATTATTTCAGTGCGTATTTTTGTCAGGTTTGGGACACGATGTTCTCGTAAAGAGCGCCACGCGTTTGTGAGTATGAGTCACGCCTGGTCGACCTGTGAGTGACAGTGTTTCTTTTGGTTCGTTTTTGAAACGGAGATTACCCGCAGCCAATGCAAGAAATTAACTACCAACGCAGAAAGCATTTCCCACTTTGTTGCGAAACCAGGACGCAAGAAATTCAAAACGTAGCAATAGGTGCTTTCGAAAAAGCTGGAAAGTGTGCCTCATTTTTCTCTCATCCAGCCGCAAGAAGCTTAACGACAGAAAAAAACGGAGCCATTGTAAAGTGCACTGAGTTTTCGAGATACGTTCCCCTTCTTACTTTGCCGACACCCGAAACGTACAGAAAAGAAAATCACGGGTGAGTTTTTCTAGCAAAGAGCGTGGCTTCACGGCCCAGCCCGGAAGGAGCATTCAGCCAGTTTAGCTTGCGCAGCTGTAAGGAGATAGCGCCACCCAGCGGCGTTCGTGAGGAGAAGAAGACAAAGCACGAGGAGCGCGTGCGGAGGGGTACGCCGGGACAGGGCGAAGAGGATTACGTGGCAGAGAAGAGAAGAGCGCGGTGGACGACGGACGTGGACGAGTTCTGCTGGCTCCCCGAGTTCCGGGCTTGGGCCTCAGCCGCAGACGTCCGGGCCACCAGACCTGGACATCCATCGTCGAGAGCCTCAACCACCAGGCCCAGGCGCCACTCTTCTCCGTCCATCCGTCAGCTGCTCCACACAGGCCGCTTCTGGCGCATACGTGACTTTTCCGGGATACCAGACCTGGGAACCGTGCTGGGAGCCCACAGACGCCGACGCTGCGGTAGCGTTGCATCAACATTGGAACGCCCAGAGACTCCCTGACTGCCCGACACCCAGCCAGTCCTCCCCGCACGTTGCTCGAACAAGAGACAAGTAGTGTGACTTTCCTCTTTGACTTTCTTTTTCCTGTATTTTTCGTAAGCATTTTGTTGTGTTCCCCCCGTGTGTTTTTCCCGTGTGTTGTTGCGTTGCTCTCTTGTTCCTTTCCTTTTTTCTCACTCATATTGAAATTGGTTTCCTTTCCGATAAAAGCCGCCTCGTTTAGTGTTTGTACTTTTGTGTTTGTTTAAAATAAGACCTGCAATCCCACAGTCCTCACAAATTTGGCGTCCACGACAGGACCAGGTCGGTTTTTTATTTCTTTGCCTGTTGTGTTAATTTAGGAAAAGGATGAGCGCTTCAGAGTTGGTTGCTTTAGGCGAGCGCATGGGCTTGTGCGGCGCGGAGTTACGAGCGTGGGTGGAGGACGAGCTTCGTAAGGCACGGGAAGAGAGAGCCGCTGAGCGTGAAGCTACGAAGCAGAAATTAGAGTTAGAGCGTGAAGCTACGAAGCAGAAATTGGATATAGAGGCACGGAATTTAGAGACAGAGCGTGAGGCTGCGAAGGAACGTTTGGAGTTAGAGGCGCGGAACTTGCAGCTACAAATAAGGCTCATGGAGGGTGGCACAAATCCTCCGAGTGACCGTGGAGAGCGTAGCGTCTCACCGGCCAGCTCCATTAACCCGCACAGCCTCATACCACAGTTCAATGAAGCGCGGGATGACCTCGATGCCTACTTAAAGAGGTTTGAGCATGTGGCCACGGGGCAGGGTTGGCCAAAAGAAAAGTGGGCAACGGCGTTGAGCTTGTGCCTTGGCGGCGAAGCACTTAGGGTCTTCGGTCGGCTCTCGCCTGAGGATTCCGTGGATTATGACAATGCGAAGCTTGCCTTGCTTCAGAGGTTTAGGTTCACCGCGGAAGGGTACCGAGAGAAGTTTCGCCAGAGCAAGCCCCAGGACGGAGAAACGGCCTCGCAATATGCTGCCAGGTTGTTTAGTTTCTCTGACCGTTGGGTCGAGATGCGGGGAAAAGGCCGCACTTTTGAGGTGGTTCGCGAGATGGTCGTGAGCGAGCAATTTCTGAACAACTGTCATTCTCGTTTAGCTCTTTTCTTACGTGAACGGGAGGGCAAGACAGTTTCCAAGCTGGCGGAGGCTGCCGATCATTTTCTCGAAGCACAGCGGCAAAATAACTTGTTGTTCTTCAAAGAACAGGGGGAGCATACGATGAATAAAGCCAAGGACGAGGTTTCAGGTTCACAATCTCGCCTGCGGTGTTTTCTTTGCGAGAAGACTGCGCACAAGGTGGCGGATTGTCGGACGAAGCCGAAGCAATCGTATTGCACCTGGTGCCGCGAGGTAGGACATGATGCCCAGTCATGCAAAGCTAAGAGGCCAGGAGACCGTGAGGAGTCCGCCTGTTGCATGACACCTCGATATTCACATCCCGATAGCACTGCAGTGGTAACGCGCGTAGAGGGCCAGTTGGGGGAGATGGTCTGTCCTTCCAACCCGGTGGAAACTGCTATGCCCGTGGCGCACGGTGAGGTGTTCGGCCAGCCTGGTTCGGTATTACGGGATACGGGCAGCACCGGCATTGTTGTGCGTGAGTCCCTTGTACCGGCAGCCGCACTTACAGGGAAGCAGGCTACATTATTCTTGGCCAATGGGACCCGTGTAGAAGTTCCGGAAGCGGAGGTGGTGATTTCCTCACCGTACTTTTCGGGTAAGGCCATCGCGCGGTGCTTGTCTACACCCCTATACGACATCATAATAGGCAATGTCCCTGGCGCTAAACCTCCTTTCTCGGTTGACCCGCCAGTTTCATTTCATTTTATTACCTTAAAGGCCCCTTAAAAGGGGTGTTACATAAGGGGTGGCAAGAGTAAAAACACAAATTCACAATGACAGGAAAGTTTCTACGTTATCGGTGAAAAGACTTGGGCAAGTGATAATGGCAACGTTGTTCGGAAGGCCGTTCCAGTCTGCGGCTGCACGAGGAAAGAAGGAATTAGAAAAAGTGACGGTGCGTGATCGTGGACGGGCAACTTGTAGGCGATGGCTGGTGCGGTGAAATATGCGTGCGGGTGGAAGAATATAAGGTGCGATGTGCATAGGGCTGTGGAAGAATTTGTGAAATAAAGACATGCTAGCAATGCGACGGCGGAGCGATAAGGGTGATAATCCGGATGCTGTTTTTAAGGACGAAACACTGATGTCATAAGAGTAGGATGAGTGAATCTGATCAGGCAGTTTCCCTTGCCATGACGGGTGCGGTCGATGTTCCTTCCCTTACGGTGACAGCAAAGGTTTCAGAGAATAGTAAAAGCCCCACTCTGAACACACTCCACTTGTCACGGCCGGAGTTTCGCCTGAAACAGGAAGAAGACCCGACTTTAGAGGTGTGTCGCAGGAAGTTGGGGCAAATATTTCGTGGCAAGGGACAGACCGCCCACTCTTTTGATACAGATGAAGGTGTTCTCTTCCGGACATACCAAGTGTGTCCCGGCCAAGTCGTTGAGCAAGCGGTGGTACCGAAGGGCTTACGCACGCGAGTCCTTAAGTTGGCGCATAAGAGTGCATTGTCCGGCCATCAAGGAATACGGAAAACAATAGCAAAGGTGCTCAGTGAGTTTTACTGGCCCGGTGTACAGGCAGACATTAAGAGTTATGTCAGATCGTGTGCTAAGTGTCAACCGACTGTGTCAAAGGAAAGGGAGAACAAAGTAAATGACGCCGTGGTTCCATCGGTGCCGGCGGACAACGGCCGGCACAGAGTGTATAACATCGTAGGACGGGGACATTTAAAACGATGGTGGAGACCGAGGTCGGTTTGGAGAAACCGGTTTCACAAAGGAAAACGGAAGTACTCGTTGAAAGAGTTCTCGCGACGGTGAAGTGGTTTGATGTGAAGAATGGAATACGGAAGAATGTAGCCCACACCTGTTCTTGTTGGCATTGTCTGTGTTTGTTCATGTTTGTTTTTGGGTGTCGGCTACTTACTTTTTATGCTTTCCGTGTTTATCCGCCCTCTATGGACGCTTTACGTTGACTTTCCATGTGCTCTCTGTGCTGTGTGTGCGAATGTCTGTGAACGCTTCGAACATTGACGACCGTCGTATTGTGTGTGGTGTGTAGTGTGCGCGCTGTGGTGCGGTGTTCTGTGTTGCGATCGTCGAACGCGTCTGGTGTCGCTCTCCTGAAGTTGAGTTCTTTCCCTTGGAAAAAACTTCCGAAGAGGGGGCCTTCTGTAAGGAGATAGCGCCACCCAGCGGCGTTCGTGAGGAGAAGACAAAGCACGAGGAGCGCGTGCGGAGGGGTACGCCGGGACAGGGCGAAGAGGATTACGTGGCAGAGAAGAGAAGAGCGCGGTGGACGACGGACGTGGACGAGTTCTGCTGGCTCCCCGAGTTCCGGGCTTGGGCCTTAGCCGCAGACGTCCAGGCCACCAGACCTGGACATCCATCGTCGAGAGCCTCAACCACCAGGCCCAGGCGCCACTCTTCTCCGTCCATCCGTCAGCTGCTCCACACAGGCCGCTTCTGGCGCATACGTGACTTTTCCGGGATACCAGACCTGGGAACCGTGCTGGGAGCCCACAGACGCCGACGCTGCGGTAGCGTTGCATCAACATTGGAACGCCCAGAGACTCCCTGACTGCCCGACACCCAGCCAGTCCTCCCCGCACGTTGCTCGAACAAGAGACAAGTAGTGTGACTTTCCTCTTTGACTTTCTTTTTCCTGTATTTTTCGTAAGCATTTTGTTGTGTTCCCCCCGTGTGTTTTTCCCGTGTGTTGTTGCGTTGCTCTCTTGTTCCTTTCCTTTTTTCTCGCTCATATTGAAATTGGTTTCCTTTCCGATAAAAGCCGCCTCGTTTAGTGTTTGTACTTTTGTGTTTGTTTAAAATAAGACCTGCAATCCCACAGTCCTCACAGCAGCGCACTCCTTCAGCAACACAGCGCTATAAAGACGCGAACTCGTACGCTACGCATGCTGCCTACTAACTTTTTATCATCCAAAGAAAGTGAGCGAGCGCGCATGCTTACGTCAGCCAGTTTACACTCGCAACCGGAGCGCGAGGGCCAGCGCTAGCGGCCGCAGCGCCGCCACTTAGCAGCGAGCACGCTGCGCCGGCCGTCACGGCTGCTCGGCTACTTTTGACAAAGACGGTACATGTAAAGGTACTCGCACCAGTCTTTGTGCTGCGAATTATGCATGCCTAGCGTGTGTCTGGACGGGTTGCTGCCTTTCTACGCTCTCTTCTTTGCCAGCAACACTCATTGGGTTTCCAGTTGCTCATAAATAAGGACATGACTAACAGGAACTCGAGCACATTTAACTGGAGAAGGTTAGCGCGCGTTGAAAGGCAACAACCTCCATGGGGCACGGTCTCGAAAATGCGGATTCTACAAAACGACTGATTTATAATTCGCGCGAAAAGCATACGTATGCATGACGTCATTAACGTCACTCATACGTAGGTTGCCCCCCAAAATTCAGGGGCGCTGGGGTGCCCATGAGCCGCCATTTTTTGGACCAATGGGCGTCTATGGAGCCTTCGCTAGCATAGTACGTCTACCTTGGCCCATGTAGCTTTCGCTACAAAACCAAGAAAGAAAAGGTAGCGGCGCTTCCCTACCTGCATGAAGTTTCTCACAATCTAAGGAAGGTAGGCCAACGTTCTGGCGTCAAGACGTTCTTTACGGCGCCAGAAAAGCTGTTGATTTTGTGCTGAAAGAGCTGCCCCACGCGGACGCGAAAACCGGAGTGTCCAGTTAAAATAATAGTTCTTCAAAAATAAAAATAATAGTTCTTCAAAAAAGGTACATTCGTAACATAGCTAACATTGACCGTCAGTCTACAACAAGACATTTATTTGCAGAATATAATATTGTTAGCTTTGACCATCACTATGAACATCGCTTGTTGCATGTTTTCTATTTTTCTCAACATGACACTCAAAGTTCCCTTCTTTCTCTAGCGCTGCTGCAGCCTAGAGCTAATTCTTTAACTCGAATTTCCCAACCCTGGTTCGTTCCATTTTTTCGCACTCAGTACAAACTGCAATCATTAAAGCACAACCTACCAGTCTTGCTAAATAAACTCAAACAAGTAACCTTCAAATCGCCAAAGCAACTACGAATACACTTTTCACAGTTGTAAATGAGAGTATGATTGCAATGACAAATATTCTACCATGTCTCTATTTCTTTGCACATTTTTGTTCATAGCGTTGTGAATATTTTTGTTGTGCTGCTCGGAACCGACGTCTGCTGTTGCCTTTGTAAACGGCTCCAGGGCCCAGTCAAGTTGCTGGCTGCAACTTTTAGCCCTGGAGGCCGTCCAGTATTCTGGTAAATAAATATGAATTGCAATTGAATTGAAACGCAAAGATCCCTATGCGCCCTGCAGCAGGTGGGTTGTCTACAAAGTTCCACTCTCATGTGCAAGGATTTACGTAGGCCAAACCGGCAGATGTTTGAACGTGCGTCCTCAAGAACCAAATAAAAAAGTCTGTAACATAGCCACATACGGCATTGTAAAAAATGCGACGCGGAACCACTTTGCCATCCCTTGTTTGATAAGACGATCATTTTTGTATCGACACCGCAACGAACTGACTAGTGAAATCGTGGAAGCCTTGCAGATAGCTCGGGTAGAGGATAAAGGTTTCAGTAGGCCGTCTGCGGCATTATCCTTATTTCTTGGCTTAGCACGTGGCTTGGCTTTTTGTCAGCAAGTTTTGCGTGCTTTTTTTCCCTCCAGCTGATTCAGAAGGGCATCAGTGCTCCTTCCCGCAATAAACGCTGAGTTGAAAGCTAGCGCTCGCCCCGTCTCGTCGTCGTCTTTGTGTTTCTGCGCTGTTTCTTTAGTTCAGATGTCTTGTGTCCTACGGAGTCACAATAGGTTTTGTTTGGTTAGGGTTTTTGGGGTATAACTTCCCAAAGCGACTAAAGCAGTGAGTGGATGGTTTAGGATACTTTTGACGACCTCGGGATCTGTAATACGCAGTCATCGCACGGCACACGGGCCTCTGGCATTCCGCCTGGATCGAAATACAACCGCTGCAGCCGGGATCAAACCCGCGTATTTAGAGTCACCTGCCGAGCGGCATGACCCCTGAGCCACCGCGGCGGCTAACAGCGGTAAAGAAAGGGCGCAAATAAATCCTTAATAAAATAAAAGTCGCTGTCACTTCTTCTGATAAAAATGGCACGATAATTTGCTATAAGATGATCACCCTTTTCACGCATTGAGGCAACTAATTCCTCACTGAAGAATGAAAAAGATGACAGCAATTCATAAGCGCTCAACCGCATCTGATGGGAAGAGCAACAGCGTATGGTCGAAAGGCAAAGATAACGAACATGTGTATAGGCGCACCAGGGGTCACCAACCACGTTAGATGACAATAAAACGAAGGAAAAGCCTGAAGCAACAAATACAAGAGACACGACGCAGAGTTTTGCCTTCAACGAAAGCAGTTTCTTTCCGTGTCAGTGTGGCTGACGGAATGCTAACACGCGTGCCAACTTATCTTTGGGACGTGAGACGCTTCCTTTAGCTTTATCATTGAATTGGACTTGATAAATGCAAATAACTTTGGTGCACATCGATTTCGCTAGAGGCAGGCGGGTGACAGCATCGTTTCATACCGCTAGCACAATTGGCGCTCCATCCGACACCCTATAATGCAGGGTGAAACCGCTTTTCTGGAAGGTGCCTCATGTTTGTTGTCATTTGATGTTTCGGAATTTTTCTTGGTTTTCGTGCTGCCATCCACCCCTGATATGGTTGTACTGATTTTCTATCTCTGGCCTGTTTCTCCAGAATGAACGTTCAGTAGAGCCGCCGCGGTGGCTCAGCGGTTACGGTGCTCGGCTGCTGACCCGAAAGACGCGGCTTCGATCCCGGCCGCGGCGGCTAGAATTTCTTTGGAGGAGAAATTCTAGAGGCCCGTGTACTGTGCGATGTCAGTGCACGTTAAAGATCCCCAGGTGGTCGAAATTTCCGGAGCCCTTCACTACGGCGTCTCTCATAGCCTTAGTCCCTTTGGGACGTTAAACCCCATAAACCAAACCAAACCAAACGTTCAGTAGCCAGTAAGCGCTTGTGTTCGCTGCCGGTTTTTTCGCCGCCGCCACCATTTTCGCTGGGCAACGATAAATGCGCACCAACGAGCCAGGCTTCTCACGTTATTCGGGATTACTTGAGGCAGAAATGGTAATAGCGCTATAGCAAGACGTACACAAGAAAGACTGACGCAGGACATGCGCTGTCGACCATCTGTCGAAAACCCAGGATAGCGCATGTCCTGTGTCAGTCTTTCTTGGTCAGTCTTTCTCGTGTACGTCTCGCTCTAGCTGTATTACCACTTCTGTCTCAAATAATGCACTATCTAGCTCAAACTGACATTCGGGATTATTCTTGCGTTACGCCATTCCAACGGGTTTTCTCCTAATTTCGGTTGAAGGAAATGAGATCATCCTCCCATCGCTGCCGTACCGAGCACGTTGCCGCCCCGCGGGGTGTTGGCTCCGCCCAGAGAGAGCGTGTGCGAGTGGTCCGCCGTGACCAGCAGCAGCGTGTCCGCGGACGAGCCGAACCTGTCCAGGGCGTCGTCCACCGCCCGGTCCAGCTCCAGCATCTCCTCCAACGCAAGGCCGGCACGGGTCGTGTGGTGCGCGTGGTCGATGCGGCCGCCTGCGGGCAAGACACAGCACATTCGAGACGGCGAAAGACGCTCCCTCGAATAACGAACGAGGCAGCTAGCGACTGACCGAATGACCTTCATGCAAACACTCAAGCGGCAGTTGACTTGCCTCGAGTTCGTGCAGGAGGGTGTGTGTACAGCCAGGGCCATTAGAAACGCTGTCAGGTTCTCGGGAAAATAGGAGATCACTGATCATAATGCCATCGAGCATATGCAGTCTAGAACGGCATCGCCGAGAGAAGCTGGATAAGTTTATTTGAAATGAATTTAACCGCACAAGAACACGCACACAAGAAAACATTCTTGCAAAAACAGTCTTGACCTTATCTTTGCCTCAAATCCCAAATTCATCCAGTCATTGCCATGTGTTGATTTCCTGAGTGATCATAAAATGTTGCTTTTCGATCCCTCGATTTCAATTCCCGTCAGTGAACCTTCCATAAAATCCGCAGTTACAAGAAAGCCGATTTCGCTAAGATCAGCATCGAGCTGAGCCGGTTTTTTTCGCACTTCCGATTATCGCCATATAATCGAACAGTGGATGAAAACTGGCTACTTCATAAAAACAAACTATTATCACTCGTTGACGCGTACGTTCCCCTCATTCGTATACGTGGTGATACTCGAAGACCGTGGTACACTAGCGCGCTAAGAAGACTATCGCACAGAAAAAAAAACGCCTTTACCACGAGGTGAAGAATTCAAATTTTCCTTCAAAATGAAAAATATACTTTACATGCCTTCACCAATATGCAGATTTGTTGCGGAGCACTAAAAAAAATTCTTCCACCAGGACCTGATGAATATTATTCACACAAACCCGAAGAAATTTTGGACCTTACTGACACCAAGTACCAGTCGATCACAAAGCATTACCTTGGTCAACCAAGACGGATCATCTGTTCCCACTGAACTCCATTCAGACGTCATGATTCCATATTTTTCATCAGTTTTCACCCACGAACCTCCCTTGAACATACCACCATTTCCAGAATCAAAATTTTCTCAGATGCCCCCGGTTTGCATTACAAAAGATGGTATTACAAAAATAACTGACAATCTTAAAACATCGAGCGCACCTGGGCCTGATGGAATACCCGCGAAATTACTTAAAGTCGGCGGTGGAACGAACAAGTACATTTCCAGTCAATTCCTGAAAGTAATCTTTGAACAGCAATGGGTGAACTACCTAAAGATTGGAAAATAAGTAAAGTTGTGCCAGTGTTTAAGGCTGGTAACCGATCAGACCCATCCCATTATCGCCCCATTTCCTTGACATGCATTGCCTGCAAATTTCTGGAACACATAATATACTTACAAGTCGCATCGCATCTCGATCATAACTCTTTCTTTTTCACTAAACAGCATGGTTTCCGCTCCAGTCTCTCCTGCGAAACTCAGCGTTTTGAATTGACTACTGATCTTCACTTAAACCTGGACTCTTTATTCCAAACTGACACCATTTTTTTAGACTTTTCAAAGGCTTTCGATCGCGTACCCCACCATCATCTCATGTCTAAACTTTCCGGTCTGTCCAATGACCCTCTAAGTTTAGCATGGATACACTGTTTTCTAATAGATCGTTCTCAGTACACGGTAATAGACAATCATTGTTCAGGTCCTACTAAAGTTCTGTCTGCTGTATCACAAAGGTCGATCCTTGGCATCTCATCTTTTTCTCATCTTCATTAATGATCTTCCCTCTGGTATTTCTTCCACAATTCGCTTCTTTGCAGATGATTGCATTCTTTATCGCCGCATTGCTGCTAACAGGGACCAATTATTACTTCAGAACGACTTGAACATAATTGAACGATGGTGCTCGGAGTGGCTTATGTCGCTAAACATCTCAAAGTGCCAATACATGCAAGTGTCTCGCAAACATTCCAACCTCACTTACGCTTATTCATTGCTTCCAAACACATTAGCAAACGTGCAATCCTATTGACACCTCGGAGTTATCATTTCCAGCAATTTAACCTGCTCCGAACACATCTTGAAATTAGCAGCCACTTGATCCAAATCACTAGGCTTCATCAGATGATCGTTATACTTGGCTCCACCTTCTATCCGTAAATCAGCACATGAAACCTTCATCCGTAGTAAACTTGAATATGCATCTTCTATACGGAACCCTCATGAAGCGTACTTAATTAACACCCTAGAAACTATTCAGAACCGCGCAGCACGTTACACCACCTCAAATTATGATAGATACTGCAGCATGACCAGGATTAAATCAACGCTCACCCTTCTACCACTTGAGAACCGAGTAATCTGAGGGCTTTGATTTTCCATTAATTTTATTAAAACATTCCTTAGCTCCGCGACTCATTACTCCTACCTCCCATCAGAACATCGCGTCGCGTCCTTAATTCCCTGAGTGTTCAGCGTTTACATGATTCTACAATAGCCTTCAATAAACCATTCCTACCTAAAGCAATAGAAAAGTGGATCCAGTTACCAGACCACATTGTAAACAAGTGTGACGCTACTAAATTTGGAGACGCACTAATCGAACATTACAGCAAATGAAAAATCCTCATGCTTTGATTTTTACCATTTATTTTTCTTGTTACTATTCTCTCCTTTAACCTATCCGCCACCATGTATTGATTAGGACTGCATGCTAACATTTCACAGTGCATTCCAGTTTTTTTTTTAGTTTTTTTTTATTTTCATTTTTTGCATTGCGTTGTGTTGTATTTTACTGTATTAACATTGTTATTCTCCTTACTTTGTATTTCAACTGTTTCCCATCTCTTATGTAATGCCCGAAGAGGGAATTTAAGGGTACAATGAATGAATGAATGAATGAATGAATGAATGAATGAATGAAGAGGAAACACACAGGACAGGCGCTAACTTCATGATTTATTCGCAGGTAAGAGATAATAAATAATAGATAATAATGAGTCAAATCAAGTTAGCGCCTGTCCTGTGTGTTTCCTCTTCTTGTGTGCGTGTTCTTGTCCGCTTAAATTCATTTCAAATAAGCTATGCACCATCTAGCCCAAACATAAGTTTTGTTAAAGTAGCCGAATAAGTTTTTATGAAAAGCAGGACATGCGAGCCTTGTCGTGCCAAGCGGGATATTTGAGTCGCTCTTGCCTGAATGTGTCGCGTTCTGAAAGCGTCTCGGACAGAGGAGCTGTGCTGTTGCCAAGTATGGCTTCCCGGGCTACCGCGTTAAAAAAAAGGAAAGCGAGACAAATCGCGTCACTATGAAAACCAACTCGCCCAATCTGCGTTCTTCGCGCCAGCTTGACGATGGCGGCGCAGCTTCCTCGGGCTCTGCTCATATTTCTGCCGGTTTATACAGAACTTTTCGGAAATAGCCCGCCCTCTTACCATGCTCCTCAAGAAGCACGTCCCTTTCACCGGGGAGCCTGCTGCCTTTATCAGTGCCCTCACCGCAACACCTGTCTTGGCTCACTTCTATCCTTCAGCCAGCACGGAACCGACGCGGGCGCCCATGGCATTGGCGCCCTACTTGGTCAGCGGCAACGCATTGAGCTTCGCGTGATTGCGTGTGCCAGCCGTCTCCTCAGAGCGCAACCGTTCTGTCACCCAGCGGGAATGCCTCGCCCTCATTTGGGCAATTGCCAAATTCCGCCCTTACTTGTTTGGGCACCCCTTCCCTGTTATAAGGGATCATCAAGCCTTATGCATGCTTTCTTCGCTCAAAGACACTACTGGCCCGCTGGGGCACTGGGCTCTTCAAGAATATGTATAATCTGGCGTCCATAATGCGGCCGCCTGCACCAAGACGCAGATGGAATGCTCCGTCACCTTGTCGAGCCGCCTTCCTCCAACGACTGCGAGGCTGCCGCCTGCCTTTTGTCCGTATGGGACTTAAACGACATTTCTAAAGAACAGCGCTTAGATTCCTTGCGACGCTCCCCCATCGCTCGCCTTACCGCCGACAGCTTTGATGCTTCCTTCGACCTGTTTGTGCTCCACGAGGACATCCTGTACCGGTGCAATATGCTGCATGATGGCGCTGACCTTTTGCTCGTGGTACCTCAGCGCCTGCGTTGCAGCGGCTTTGAGCAGCTCCGTAATGTTTCCACGGGAATCCATCTTGGCGTATTCCACACGTAGGATAGCATGCGCCGCCACCCCTTTTGGCCAGGTCTTGACCGCTCTGTCCAGCGCTCTGTTGCCGCTTGCGAGCTCAGCCAGCGCCGGTAGCCCACGGTTCTCCTTCCCGGGCACCTTCAGCCGGCTCCCATCTCGATAGACCCGTTTTCCCGTGTTGTTTTCGACCTGATGTCTGCCATGGGTTTTCCGATGTCTGCCATGGAGACAAATGGATCGCCGTCGGGACGGACTACTCGACGCGCTACGCTATCGCACGAGCGATGTCAACCAGCTGCACCATTCACATCGCTGACTCCCTAATGCACGATGCCATACTCCCCAACGGGGCTCCCCGTCACCTGCTTACCAATCGCGGCCATTGCTTTCTTTCGCAAGTGGTCGCCGAACTTCTCCGCTCCAGCTCCGTTCGTGAGCAATTCGTCACGGCCTACCACCAAAAGACGAACGGCCTGAGCGAACTCAGAATCCTACCCTCAGCGACATGATTTTCATGTACTTCTCAGACCATCACCGTGACTGGTATATTAGCCTCCCATTTGGGAGATTAGCGTACAATTCCTCACGTCATGATGCAGTAGGTTAGGTTTCTCTCATTTTTATCTTCTGCTTGGCCGCGAACCTTCGCTGGCCTTCGAAAGTGCACTGTCCGCCATCGCCTCCACGAGTACTCAAGTACAGTATGCCATTGCCTACGTCCCCGCCGCCCGTTTTGTAGCTCACCAGAGGTTGCCCGCGTGAAAATTCTCGTGCAAACTCCGTCATGACTGTCGCCATCATGACTGACTGTCCGTCATGACTGACTCTCCTCGTGTTGCACTGGATCCCATCCCGCCATGTGGGCCCGCGTAAAAAGCTTCTGCCGCGCTATACAGGCCCTTGCCTAAGTACAGCGCTCTGCTTTTCCCACGGAGGGGAACGCTGTGAGGACGACGACGCTGCGGTGTGCGCTTGTCTTCTGTTCAGCTATCCATCGAAAATAACAAAGTTTGGCAAAGCTGAAGAAAGCCTCACTTGAATAAACATCCGCAGAAAGGGTGGCGTTGTTCTCGAAGAAACATAAACACCACCTGCGTGATGTGCAAGTGTGGCAGGAAACACCCCATGTTCTCAAATGCAGAAAGAAGTAATCACGTTCACATTAGGTCTGCCAAACAAAAACTGCGAAGAGACGGTGAAACTTTCGAATGCTAAGCCGAAAGCATGAAAGGACCTGCAACAAATAGCACACTTTTGAAACCAGGTATACATTACATACGCTTGCGCGCGCGAATACAGACAGTTTCTTTCCCGACCAGTTCTGTGAACGCGTAGATGGTTCTTGAATTTTCTCCTCCTAAAAGTAATCGTTATCTCGATACTTGTCAAGGTATTTGGAAGGGTCATGTGACCATTTTACGCTTGCATGAAACAAAGGCCTTGATGCTGAGTTCCCATGCCAAAGGCCCGCACATTTGTCCAGATTAACAACGCTACTGCGTACATCGGAAAACCTGCGAACAACCGTCATCGCATGTTCTATGCTGGTGTGGTCGTCACAATACTTCAATTTCAGGTGCTTCCAGTTCGAAACTTTAAATAGAGCTGTCATTTATTACATTTCGGCAAAGTGGCTCTAGGTACAGAGCGAAAAGTAGCGGTGACAATAGGCAGCCTTGCCGCACGTATGTATCACCAGCGCGAACACAACACAGGACGAAGAAGGAGAAGATAGCACAGAGCGCTGAACTTCCAACTTTTCTTTGAGCAAAACTGCACCCGCAATCATATACACATACCAGGTAAAATCCCACCAGGGGGGGTAATCAAGGCGCGCGATCGAATTGGTACCAACACGATGTCCAGGGCATCAAAAAGATAACTAGAATCGCACTATACCATGACTTTCATCAAATGAAGCACGAATGACATGCGGAAAACAAGACAATGTAAAAACAGGGTTATGTGTACGCAATGGAAAAATGGAAAACAGGGCGCTAATTTTGCTAAAAAAAAACTTGAGAAGGCGAGAACACGGTAAAAAGGTAAGCGATACGAACGGTGAGCGCCAATGATTAACACGGCTAGAACGAAAATGCAGTGTGCCCCTTAAAACCAGGTAATATCAGATAAAACCTGTTGTGTCCCCTTATTGCTTTTGTGTGTGTGCGCCCCCGCATCCTCCTCCTAACGACCACTCGCATCCTCCTCCTAACGACCACTCGCATCCTCCTCCTAACGACCACTTGCCCCTCGTCGCACGCTGTCGCCAGATGCCCCCCCATGGTGCGCCCCCGCATCCTCCTCCTGTTTTGGGAAGCCACTCCCTCCCGTGGACGCTTCTCCGCTCCCTCCTTTCTTCGGGCGGCCAGTTCGGCTCCTGCCTCGGTCGACGCTGGTCGCACCCTCATCGGCTTTAAATAAACGAAGTCTTAAAGTACCTTGTGCGTCTTTCGCTACATTCAACACAGCGACCGGACACGACAGTGGCGACGAGAAAGTGGATTCGACCCGCGCTACGCAACGCTATTGACAAGCCATGGCTACGCGAGGGTTTCCCAATCAGATACCAGAGTTCAACGGCTCATCGTGGTCATCGTGGGTTGGACGCCTTCAGTTCTACTTTGAAGCTAACAACATCACAGACCCAGCCTTGAAGAGGGCCAACCTGCTGACGCTGTGCGGGGAGCAGACCTACGATACTGTCTGCGCCCTTATTCAGCCAAGCACACCAGCGGCAGTGTCTTACGACGACATCGTAAAAGCGCTGCAAAAGCACTACGACCCAAGGCCATCCGAGGTCTACAGCCGGGCTCGCTTCCAACGACGAGATCAACTGGGAGGAGAAACTGTGAGCGCCTACGTAGCCGCGCTCAAGAAGCTCGCTGCCGACTGCAATTTTGGAACGCTGTCGACAACAGCTACCGGGCAGGAGGGAGACGCAGCTTCTTCTGCTAACACCACCATGCTTCCCTTGGACGTGATGTTACGCGACAGATTTGTGTGCGGACTGAGTGACGAGTCACTGCAGCAGCGCCTGTTCGCTGAGAAGGACCTCACATTCAGCAAAGCTTACGACATCGCCGTTCGAGCGGAGAGCGCCGGTCACCAGCAGAGAGGGATTCGCCGGAACACCGAGCCGGTACACCAGACAAGCAACCAGGTGCGCAAGCCTTCTGTTGTAAAATCGGTCAAAAAGGCACAACGCTGCTGGCGGTGTGACGACCAACACAACCCCCAGGGATGTCGATTCCAGTCAGCCACGTGTAATTTTTGCCACAAGCGAGGGCATATCGAAAGAGCATGCATTACGAAACGGAGACTTGCCAAGATAAAGTCACCTTCCCAGCCTAATCACAGCGTCAACGCCTCAGAGAATACGCCGCTATCTGATCTCCATGGAACAACATAAGCAACACCATCTGTGTTGTACGACCTGAACACCATGAATCTCGGCACGCGACCGAAGATTTTTACAGAAGTAAGCGTACATCACCAGCTGATTAAGTTCGAGGTGGACTCCGGCGCAGCCTGTACTCTGATCAGTGAGGACACGTTCCGAACTTCATGGCCATCTGACGCACCCGCCCTGCAACAAGACGACACGCACCTGCGAACGTGGTCAGGACAGAATCTGCCACTATTGGGCTCTGCCAACGTGCAGGTTAACTACAACGGCCAGACCCATACGCTACCTCTGCTTGTTGTGAAGGGCACAGGATCAAGCCTTCTAGGGAGAAACTGGTTTTCTCCACTAGGCGTGATGATATGCGGCATACACCAGACGCCGAGCCAGAACATGGTTGAGCAACTGCAAGAGAAATACGAAAGAGTATTCTCGGAAGAGATTCCAGGAAACGAAGGGCCCCCGGTCACACTGGAGTTGTTGGACAACGCGCAACCCAAATTTCTGAAGGCCAGGCCGGTGCCGTTTGCTCTCCGAGATTCAGTTGAAAAAGAGTTGGACAAACTGGAGCAGCAAGGTGTCATCGAGCCGACGCAGCATTCAGAATGGGCCACACCACTTGTCGTAGTTCGCAAGAAGAACGGAACCATACGCCTCTGCGGAGACTACCGGAGCACCGTCAATCTTGCGACTAAAGCGTCCTCTTACCCGCTACCGACACCTGAAGAAGTATTCAGTGTACTACGTGGCGCAAGAGTCTTCAGCACATTGGACCTCACCCAGGCGTATCAGCAGCTGAAGGTGAGCGAGTCAACTGCTGAATTATTGGCAATTAACACACTGAAAGGCTTGTACAAAGTCAAGCGACTGCCTTTTGGCGTAGCTGCAGCCCCGGCCATATTTCAAAAATTCATGGAGACAGTGCTTCAGGGCATCCCAGGAGTTTGTGTCTACCTTGACGATGTCATCATCAGTGGCACTTCCACTGAAGAGCATGCAGTGCGCCTAGAGCTCGTTCTCGAAAGGCTAGCAAACGCTAATTTGTGCATAAGCAAATCGAAGTGCTGTTTTGCGGTGCCAGAGGTGCAATTTCTGGGACACCGAATTGATGCGGAAGGCATTCACCCTACCGAGGACAAAGTGCGAGCGATCACAGAAGCACGAGCTCCAACAAACAAGCAGGAGCTACAGGCTTTTCTCGGACTCTTGACGTTCTACGACCGGTTCTTGGAACAAAGAGCTACCGTGGCCAACGACTTATACCAACTCCTTCGGAAAGATGTGACATGGACATGGTCGCCACGCCATCAGCAGTCATTCGATGCCCTGAAAGACCTGATTCGAAGATGTACAGTCCTCCGCCACTACGACGAAAGGAAGCCTCTGCTTTTGGCTTGCGACGCATCACCGTACGGAGTCGGCGCGGTTCTATCGCAGACTGACGAGCAAGGAAGGGAAGCTCCCATCGCCTTCGCCTCACGTACGTTGTCGCAAGCAGAACGCAACTACGCGCAACTTGACAAAGAAGGGCTAGCCATCGTCTACGCGGCGACACATTTTCACCAGTACATTGCCGGCCGGAAGGTGACCTTTATAACCGATCACCGACCGCTATTGGGCATTCTGGGACCACAAAGGCCTATGCCACCAACTTTGTCTCCGCGAATGACACGTTGGTGCATCAAACTCTCAGCGTACGACTACGCTCTGGTCTACCGCAATGGGAGTAAACATCAAAACGCCGATGCGCTAAGCCGTCTGCCACTAGACGCAACTGTTGACGAACCATTTCCACCAGGAGACGTTCTGATGTTCGAAGCACTGCCAGAACCTCCGCTTACAGCAGGCACAGTTGCAGCATCTACGCAGAAGTGCGCAGCTCTCCGGCTAGTTTACACAGCTGTTCAACAAGGCAACGTGCATAAACTCAAAGGGGACAACTTCGACGCTTACCGCAGGCGAGCTACAGAGTTGAGCACCCATCGCGGCTGCATCATATTTGGGTCCCGAGTTGTGATGCCGAGAGAACTACGCGCACAAGCTATGTCTCTCATCCACGCCGGACATCGGGGCATCGTTGCAATGAAAAAGTGTGCCAGAAGCTACATGTGGTGGCCTGGCATTGACAACGACATCGAAACAGTGGTGCGAGAATGCAAGCCTTGCCAGAGCAGCCGGAGCGCCCCGCCGAAAGCTCCTGTCCCAGAATGGGAAAAGCCAGACACACCATGGCACACACTGCACATTGATTTTGCAGGACCAATTGAGGGCTGCACTTTCCTTGTGGTCGTAGATGCCTACACAAATTGGCTTGAGATAAGGCAAATGGGACAGACGACTTCGGCAGCAGTCATTGACAACCTCGGATCACTATTTGCAACGTTCGGCCTGCCGCGCAAGGTAGTGTCGGACAACGGAACACCGTTTGTGTCTGCGGAGATCCTCAAGTTTTATCGCGACAACGGGATCTCATCAGTTACATCGGCCCCCTACCACCCAGCGACAAACGGACAAGCCGAGCGCTACG
Source organism: Amblyomma mixtum (assembly GCF_055824585.1). Classification (NCBI taxonomy): domain Eukaryota; kingdom Metazoa; phylum Arthropoda; class Arachnida; order Ixodida; family Ixodidae; genus Amblyomma; species Amblyomma mixtum. The sequence goes on from NC_143016.1 coordinate 197,292,105, forward strand.
TAGCCGAGCTAAAACGCGCCCTTGAAAGAGATCAGACAGGCTCGCTGCAGCGCCGCCTTGCGCGCTTTCTCTTCAAGCAGCACACGACGGTTCAGAGCACAACAGGCGAGACCCCCTCGAAAATGATGTTCGAGCGTGAAATGCGAACCCAGCTCACAGCCATCCTCCCCGAGCCAAAGGCAGAGACGTTCCGGGAAGAAAAAGCAATTCCGCGCTGCGGCACGCTTAATGAGGGGCAGCGCGTCCTCGCCCGACAGTTTCTGAAAAAGCCACGCTGGGAGGAAGCTACAATTGTCAGACGCATAGGCCTGCGCTCTTGGCTCGTCAACATACATGGCACAGTAGCACGCCGACATCTCAACCAGCTGCGTAGATTTACGACGCCGTCTGAGAGCTGTCCGCCAGCGGAGAGAACACGTGCACCATCTTCCCACATAGCCTGGCACCTCTTCCCGGAAGAAGAGACTTCGCCCAGGACAGACCTAGGAGACACAGCGAACAACAGCCAGCCTACAAGTGTTTCTCCCCCGAGCGCACAAAGCCAGCGCGCCTCCACGCGTGAGCGCCGACCCCCTGCACGATACCAGGCAACTTTCTAAGGGGGAAGGAAGTGTTGTGTCCCCTTATTGCTTTTGTGTGTGTGCGCCCCCGCATCCTCCTCCTAACGACCACTCGCATCCTCCTCCTAACGACCACTCGCATCCTCCTCCTAACGACCACTTGCCCCTCGTCGCACGCTGTCGCCAGATGCCCCCCCATGGTGCGCCCCCGCATCCTCCTCCTGTTTTGGGAAGCCACTCCCTCCCGTGGACGCTTCTCCGCTCCCTCCTTTCTTCGGGCGGCCAGTTCGGCTCCTGCCTCGGTCGACGCTGGTCGCACCCTCATCGGCTTTAAATAAACGAAGTCTTAAAGTACCGTGTGCGTCTTTCGCTGCATTCAACACAGCGACCGGACACGACAAAACCAGAGAGAAAGGTGATTTCTTTTTCAGATAATGAGACGGAAGGGGTGCTTACGCAACCTTCCTTGAGCCCTGAGATGTAGGTTGCTTGAATGATTTCGCGCGTTAGTTGGTTTTTATGTTTTTCCAAGACGGTTGCTTTCATAAAATGAGGACTGCATTTTTTTTGGCTGTCACATATGCGACAATGGGCGGGCAGGTTCCTCAGTGGCGCCCCAGTTAGATCGTACTTATGCTCCATTAACCTTTCGTTTAAGCATCTTCCTGTTTGGCCTATGTAAGCCTTACCGCAAGCTAAAGGTCTGGCACCCTCCGCACAAGGCACAAAAGGATCTCGGTGCCTGGTTGCACAGCTACTGTTCTTTTTCTTTTATTAACTTTCAACCGCCGCCCTGGCCGCGCCGGTTGAATTTCTTTGGGGGAGAAATTCTAGAGGCCCGTGTACTACGCGATGTCAATGCACGTTAAAGAATCCCAGGTGCTCGAAATTTCCGGAGCCCTACACTACGGCGTCTCTCATAGGCTTAGTCGCTTTGGGACGTTAAACCCCATGAACCAACCAACCTTTTATTAACTTTGTTGCACAGGCTTAATAGGCGCAGAGGGGCCGAAAAGGCTGCGTCTACGCCTGCTTTTCTGCCAATTTTCTTCAGATTATGCGATATTTGTTGCAGGTATGGCAGAACGGCGACCGTTTTGTTCCGCTGTCGCGTATCATCCGGAGCTTCACATTGATGCCTCATACCTATCAGGACTTTTTTTACTACAGACGAAAGGAGAGATTGCGGGTATGCTGATTGCGTCAGCCTCATCACTTGGCTCGAAAAACTGTATGCAACTTGTGTTCACAAGATTTTGTGAGTGCGTTCTTAAAAGTTGACTTCACGATGTTCCTTTTTACAAGTTTTGAATGGTCTGAATCGTAGGGTAGGATGGGCTCATTGGCTCTTGGTTCAAATAACCAGCACGCATGGTCCTCTACGAAAAACAACTTTAACTCTAGAAACTGCATGACATTTCTCTGTTTTTCTCTGTTTTTTTTTTCATTTTCCCATTTGCGCACGCTCAACCCTGTTTTTACATTGTCTTGTTATCCGCATGTCATTCGTGCTTCATTTCATGGAAGTCATTGTATAGTGCGATTCTAGTTATCTTTTTGATGTCCTGGACATTATGTTGGTCCCAGTTCAATCGCGCGCTTTGATTACCCCCCCCCCCCTTCCTGTATATAAGTGTGGGTTCAGTTTTGCCCCAAAAAAAGTTGGAAGTTCAGCGCTTTGTACTATCTTCTACTTCTTATTCCTGTGTTGTGTTCGTGCCGCTGATACATATGGATCGCAACCGACTAGCCTGGCAGATGGTGTTGCTGCACGATTGCTCTAACAGCAGTTCTGTCTGTGAGCTCTCGGTTAACCACCAGATTCGTGGTACGGTTACTATAAGCCATTTTAACCCCTTTCTAAAGAACTTCAACACAAACATGTTCGAGGATTTTAAAAAGAATGTCATGACATACACGGTCAAATGCCGTCTCTAAATCAATTTGCAAGATTGCAACTCGCCTAAAGACAGCGTCATAGCATTCCAGTATACTGCGAGTGACGTGAACATTCGTGAAGATGGTCCGCCCTTGAATTCCACACGTCTGGTGGGGGACAACCAAGATGTCCATAACTAACTGTAAACGTTTGGCTAATAATTTCATACAAATTTTATAATCAACATTAGTAAGCGTTATCGGCCGATAACCAGTAACTTGCTTCAGCTGAGCAGGATAGTCGGTTTTCGGTATAAGTACTGTATGTGCACGGGAAAACGACGGTGATAAAATACCAATTCTAAATGACTCTTCATAAACGCGTTGTGAAATGACAGCAGTTTGGCGTTTGAACGCCTTATAAAATTCCGCTGTTATCCCGTCGGGACCTGGCGATTTCCCCAAGTGGAGCTCATCAATAGCTTATTCCAATTCCGCTCTTAAGTCGGCAAGCAGGATGTCAGTGTCTTCACTGGCCAGTCGGGGTAATAGGCTTAGAAATTCATCCCGAAAGGCCTGTACATCCGCCGATTTGGAAGCGAACAAACCACGATAATACTGACTGAAAGCCTCCCGTATCGCTTTTCTGATCGTCCGTCAGAATAACTTTGTTTTCATTTTCTACGATATATTTTGGTCTAGCGTATCTTTTTTCTATCGACAAATTCCGCCCACTGGGCATATCATCTGCCAGCAAGCACTCTGTTCGAGCACGGATTGCAGCTCCCTGAAACCTTGTGACATAACCTCAAGCTTTGCTTTAACTTCACTGATAAGATCATTATATAGTCCCAGATCTATTTTCCTCTATAATTAAATCTTTCAACATCTGTTTTTAGTTTTTTCTTCAGCTTTTTCACCGTGTTTGAATTCTACGGACCTTTCGATAGCCCTCATTTTGACATCAGCTTTTAAGTTTTCCCAATTTTCTGCCCAACTTTTTCCATAATTCAGCCAAACTTTTTCTAACAGTTCTTTGTTTGTTAAAAAAGCGTATCATACTTTAATAATTTTGCATTGAGCTTCCACAAGTCCCAGCTGAATTTCGCTTGAGGTGTCACGTTCTTTCCCAAGGTGAATACGACACAAGAGTGATCGCTGCCCATCAATATTTGCGAACTGTTTAGCTACTACCTTTAACAGCGAATAATATTTGTATCTTACGTTTTTTCTTTGTTTATTCAATCTGATTTTTCAATTTAACCCACCCCTTATGTAATACCCCCAATCGTGGGGGCCTTTAAGGCAATAAAGTGAAAGTGAAGTGATCGCAAATCGCCGCTAGCTCAAGAGAAACGTAAGCTTTATCTAGCCTAGCATGAGTACGGCCTTGAAAATGTGTAGGTGAGCTCGGTGGCTGTGCAACCACACAGTCTAACCCTTTCGCCTTCATCATGCTGATTTTTCCGTTCATCGTTCGCGTGACCATCCCCACCCTGCTGTCTGCGCGCCCTGGAACCGCAGTGCTTTCCACGCATGCTGATGCCAGAAACAACAACAGCCCCTGCTGCAACACCGCAGCCATCATCTCTCCATTTCCCGGAGCGCCCCTCGGGCAGCACTGGAGACTACCTTACCCCTGGCAAGCGGAACTGCGAGCGACATCAACAGCGGAAGCTATAAAGGAGCAACGCCCGTCCGCGCCGCTGTGTGGGCTCGGTGGCTGGGCAACCGCACAGCCTAACCCTTTCGCCTTTATCGTGCAGGCAGGTAAATTCTACAGTTTATTTGCTAAGAAAAGTAGCAATTATCTCTTACTACAGCTACCGAGCCCACAGAGCTGTATCTGTATTGGTGTTAAATGTGTTCAGGTTGATCGATCCTTGTTACTTTTGGCTGGGAATATCGAACAAAAAAAACCGGGACATGATTTTGAAACCGTGCTTGCTGAGCGAAAGAAACTTTCTTCCGGGCAATCTGCGCTTCTCTCAAGATACTAGACATGAAAAAAAAAACTTACAGCTACTGACACGGCACTCGCAGACTTAACAGCATGCATGTGTATCCTTGAGGCACAAAACCAACTTATCGCTCAGCTACAGTAGCGACTCGATTCGATGGAGACAACGACAACACAAATGTGCGCTCATATAAAAAACCTTGAAGCTCGTGTTGGCAACGCTGAGAACTGGTCACGTCGGAGCAATGTAATATTTGATGGTATCCCTGATATGACCCTGCAGAAACTTACGCACAATCTGAGGAAGCTGTAATCCGTCTTTGTCCCGGCACCTTAGGTATAACAGTCGATCCAAACGATATCGCCTTGGCCGTCACACAGCTGGCAAAACCAGACCCATAATCGTAAAATTTCAAGAGTACTGCATGTTGGGCGAGTTGGTTGACGTGCAGGGGTGGTCAAAAAATCCCAGGCCGCTCCGAACAGCCGCGGAGCCGCTGCTCTCCGCTATCGGGGCGCTGTTATTGCACGCGTGTCTCACCGCGCACGGGTTTCGAGGGTATGCGCTGAGAAGGGGTGACTCTCCTTCTCTCTCTCGCTCTCCAAGATAACAACGCAGTGAAAAAGACGGTGAGGCGCGCGCCTTCACGCTCCGCTTTTGGAGGGTTCCCCACTCGGCTGCTGAGCAGCGCGTCGCTGAGCAGACGACCAATTGAGGATAGTGACGCGAGGTGGCGGCCGTTTCGTCTGCTTCTCCCAACTTCTCGGCTTCCTGGCGTACGATATAATGCATACTGGTGTGGCACCACAGGGACAGGGACACCACAGGGACAGGAATGCGCGTTCCCGGCCGTGTTCTCGGGCACCTGGAATCCCGGGTGTGACGCACCGCGGGAGAGAAGGAACGCCTGTGGGGTGAAGCACTCCAACCCATTTGTGGACTGTGCTTGCGGTGTAGAAAGAGAAGTTTATTTTGTTCTGTGTTGACATAGAAAATACAAAACAAAACGGATGAACTTAATGCTCTGATGAGTCAAGCACATGCGCAGTGACGCAGCACTGAGCACGTCAGTAATGCAGTAAGAAAGCCGATACTCAAGGAAACGCGCGTTCTCTGGAAGCATAAAGATAAGACTTCCCGGGAGATTATGGAGGCCTTCTTGATAAGGAAGTCGGCAGATTTGTGCGTGAGTTTGCCATCCTTGCTGCTGCTTGACGCCGAGGTTGATTATCTTCAAAGAACACTAAACCACGATAACAGGTAGATTCGTCGTGATTTAACGTGTCTTCTTGCCTGTAACCTTTGTAACCGTGTTATGACTGTGCATGTAACCATTGGTTTTGTCTATATATTTTTTGTGCTTTTAATAAATTTTGTCAGTTGTTAGTGAGCACTTGTGTTGTTGTCACTATTTCTCTGTCCCTGTCCCTGTGGTGCCACACCAGTATGAATTCGTACCAACTCGCCCAATTTTCAACCCTGTCGATATAATGCATTTACCTTCACCTAAGCTCTGTTGCGGCTCTCTGAGCACTCACTTTGAGTTTTGACGTTCTATATGTATAGCACTCTTGTTCTACTTTCTGGAAATTTCGTTTAGTTTATTCGGGTTTAACGTCCCAAAGCAACTCAGGCTATGAGGGGCTCCGGAAATTTCCACCACCTGGGGTTCTTTAACGTGCACTGACATCGCAGAGTACACGGGCCTCTAGAATTTCGCCTTCATCGAAATTCAGCCGCCGCAGCCGGGATCGAACCCGCGTCTTTCGGGTCAGCAGCCGAGCGCCGTAACCACTGAACCACCGCGGCGGGCTCTGGAAATTTAAGACACTCGAATACGATTCCAGGACGCATTCTCTGCCTGTAGTTCTAAAGAGTTTTTATTGCCCCGTTATTGTTATGTCGCCATCTCGAGTCTTGTAGTAATGAATAGGTTTAGTGCTTTCGCGCAGGTAAAGCATGTAGAGTCGGTCGTGTGTTGGGGAGTTAACACGTGTTGCTGAAGCCTTGGCGAGTATTTCATGCAATGCTATGCAGTATGCTCCAGCTAAGAGGTTTACGTTTCCGGCACTTGCGCTCCTCCTTCGGCGTTCACGAATTCGTAACGAGAATGAGTATTTTGTCATAATGTCAGAATATAAGCGCCCAACGCGTGGGTTTCACGGCATGCCGTCATATATGTGCAGTCAAAATTGTAGAGATTCAGCGAGATGTTATTGCACCGTTCCCTCGATTTCAGGCACCGCGCTCCTCTGGGACGCGCCAATATACTCGTCAACTCGGGATGGGCATAAAGTCGGCATCTGTGGTTATCTGCCTGTACTCGGGTGTGTTTGTGGTTGGCTTGCCGGACTGCTGTCCACTTTGCGTTCAAAGACGTTGCGTTCGGCTTCGGAAAAAGAGCGAATCATTTCGAGCCTGGGCAGTCATACGCACCTCTACTATACAGGGTGTTTAACGTAACTTGAACGAAGGATTTAAAAACAAAGCGGTAAACCGCAGCCCACAGAAACCACCGATACATTGTTTGCCATGATGTGGCGCTCCTCACAATATTTTTTATTGCGCTTAATTAGTTAATTAACTAGGATGAATTATGCAAATTTTCAAATATTCACTTTAGAGCCAAGACTGTTACGTTAGGTTGTAGAGTAGGTTTATAAACAACCGGTCCAGTTTATTGCAGCATCGTCAAGCCGCTGCGGAGCGGCGGTCGTTCACTTCGCCAGCAGCGCGCGTCACCATCCGCAATTGGTCGTCTCCTCAGCGACGCGCTGCTCCGCAGCCGAGTGCGGAACTCACCAAAAGCGCCTCACCGTCTTTTTCACTGCTTTGTTATCGTGGAGAGCGAGAGGGAGCGCCCCCTCAGCGCATATACCCTCGAAGCCCGTGCGCGGCGGGTCACGCGCGCGATAACAGCGCCCCGATAGCGGAGAGCAGCGGCTCCGCGGCTGTCCGGAGCGGCCTGGGATTTTTTGACCACCCCTGTACATCGTGCAAAATTTTATCGCGGAAAACACGGACAGAAAGAGTAGACGACACGAGCGCTGTAAAATTTCACTCCCACAAGACTGACCTGAATATTCTGTACAATGTAAAAAAATTCAAACATACTGTATACATTTTTTCAGGAGGACACAGGGGCGCAATAAAAGACACGGACAGAGAAGTAGACAGGGACGAGCGCTCGTCCTTGTGTACTTCTCTGTCCGTGTCTTTTATTGCGCCCCCGTGTCCTCCTGAAAAGTTATGAACCAACACGCCCAAATACAAGTACTTCTGGGATACTGTATACAGCGCCGGTGAAGACCTCTCGCCTACAGATAGAAGGCCCGAAAACAACTTATCAGCTTTATAAAAACCAAATCTACGGTTTATAAATTGAGCTACAAGACCTTGTTTATCAGTCGCACACGGTCCGTTTATGACGACTCCTCGGAAACTGTTAAGGAAATATCATAGCAGCCATCTGGAAAAAGCATCCCACAGCTTCACCCCAGGCCCGCGTCCCGACAATCACCTCAGTCTACTGTTTCTTTATCCGTAGTTTTCACTAATATCCGCAGCTTTATTTCTAAGCACGAAGAAATCTCCAGTCTTGTTCGTTCGTCCAGTAGCAACATCCTCGTACTAACTGAAACGTGGCTGACTAGCGAAATTAACGACAATAAGGTCCTGGCAGACTTATCTAACTTTACGCTTTTTCGTAAGGACCTTCCGGGGTCTCGTGGCGGAGGAGTGCTCATTGGTATTTCTAATGATTTACCATTTTCAATCATTTCCATTTTGTCTGATCTTGAAATAATGTGGCTTTTATGCCATTGTCCTCCTCAGTCGGTTCTTCTCGGTGTTTGTTACAGGCCCCCGCACTGTATTCCGGACTTTTCAGAGAAACTTAATAACTTGCTGTGCGAACTTACTGCTAAACATCGAAAGTCGCATATACTTCTCTTTGGTGATTTTAATTTCCCGGATATTGACTGCAGTACTAACACTGTTTCAGCATCAGGCACGGTGGAAGACAATAATTTCATAGAAGTCTGCCTGAACTTTGGCCTTACAAAACTTATCTCGGCACCAGCAAGAATAACACAAACGAGCGCTAACATATTAGACCTACTACTCGTCAGTTACCGCGAAAGCCTTAAGTCAGTCAGGATTCTTCCTGGAATAAGCGATCACGAAGTAATTCATGCCGATATAGCCCTAACTCCGCTTCGGAGCCTAACTTTTAAAAAGACGAGCCGTTTGTACGATAAGGGTGACTACGCAGAGATTAATCGTGAACTGGACGCCTTCTTTCAATCTTTCCGAACTAATTTTCATATTCCGTCTATCGAAGAAAATTGGACTATATTTAAAAAGAAAATTACTGAATTAAATGATGAGTTAATTCCTCAGCTCACCTTCCGAGATAATTCACAGAAGCCATGGCTCACTAAAACACTAAAACGTTTGGAGAATCGAAAGAAGCGTCTTTTTCGCGCGCCAAAGGAAAAACGAACCAGGCGGCCGGGGACAAGTATTACGCGGCGGAAAGGCATATACTTTATCTGCCCGGAACGCCAAACAGCAAACGTACCTTTTTTAACAAGGACTTGCTGAAAATACTACATACTAATCCTCGAAAGTTCTGGGACACCATCAACCCAAAACACAAAGGCGATATCAGTATCACAAATGAAGCGGGAGACGTGCTTAGTCATGAAGAGTGCGCTCAATGTTCAATGTTGAATTTCAATCAGCGTTCTCTAATGAACCCAATGCCCCATTTCTTGTGCCAAGCACTTTTCTTTACATTTTATGTCGCCTGTTGAATTTAACGCGTCTGGAATTTTGTCGCTAATCGATAAAATGATACCATCTTCTACCGGTTTCGATAATATCAACGCCAAATTTCTCAAGAACAATAAACTCACCAGTGCCAGTTATTTGTGCTGGCTATTTCAGCAGTCACTCTCTTCTGGCCAACTTCCTTGTGACTGGAAAAACGGGAAGGTCATTCCAGTCTTCGAATCCGGGGACACAAATTATCCATTAAATTATCGCCCCATTTCTTTAACAAGCGTGCCTTGAAAGCTAATGGAACACGTCATATTCTCCTATACCATTCTCGGATTCGAACAATTTCTTTCATCTACGTCTTGAAGCGAATAATTTTTGAGGTTTTTTTTTCTAGAAAGCAGCACTTTCGCTTTCGGTAACCGCTGAGCATGATCGGTCTTTTGCACTGAGAACACAATTGAAATCCCCTAAAAGGATGACAAGTCTATCGAATTCGATGTACGCACATAGTTCCTGGACAAACAAAAGACTTTCACGCTGTTTTGTAGGATTATACACACAGATAACTCTCAAATTTTCCTTCCCGTACAACAGATCACAGAGCACAAGCCTTCCCCTCGAGCAACACACCACTGCTTGTTCCTCGACACCGAGACTGTTCTTAATTAACAGAACACAGCCCGCTGATGTCCCCACTGCATGACTAGCACGCACGTTATATCGCGGCTTGAACTGCGCAACCATAGCGTCTGTCGCACTCTCACTCTCTACCTTTTTTTCTTGTACGGCAAGAATGTCTAGGTCTTTCTCATAAAGCAGACGCATTAGCTGATAATGTTTACGCCTAACTGCTAGTCCACGCACATTCAACGTGCCGAATTTTAAATTTGACGGAATACAAGACGTGCTGAAAATCCCGAATATGAAAAGATACAGGTACCTTAACAGGCGTACGTACGCCTTACCCTATGAGAAGGGGCGATTAATCAGCGCTCCTTGCAGGGTAAAATTTGGAGAACCCTTAAACTTAGTCTTTTAGAGTGGGTCGCGGCAGCGTGTTGCAGCGTTGCCGAGGAATCCACGGAACGCCATGGCCCGTTCGGCGCGACACCTTGCCCGAAGGAAAGGAAACGACGCCTGTCTCTCATATCTCGGTGGACACCCGAACCGCGCCGTAAGGGCAGGAAAATTAAATGAAAATTGGTTTTAATGATTGCTCTATCTTAGATTGCTTTTTCAGTTGAATGGGTAGCTGGCTGGCTAGTTAGTTGTTTGGTTACATGATTGATTGATTAATTAATCAATCGATTAATTAATAATTGCAGCATGTTGAATGATAGCATAACGATGATATCATTTCAATAGCAGGAAAACTTTAAACTCACCTCTCCTTACTGCAGGAACAGAAGTATATTTTCCACTATCCATTCCCTGTTAGGTATATTCCAACCTTTCCGTCACTCTCAAGCAACGGCTGCACATGTCACGGGTAGCAGACAAGAACTTTTCAATATTTTTTTTTTTGATAAATGATACCTGCAGCTGGCAGACTAAGATTCCCTTATTGAAGCATTGTCATGTTCTCTTCTCTTAAAGCCCCTTTCAGCAGCTACGCTCAGCGTACTCTATTGCGGACTCTCTCACTTGCTAGGGAAAATTGCTGCTCCCGTCCTCCGGCATTCAATGCTGCGTTTACCCTTATGCGCAATTGAATAACAAATGAGGGTTTTACTTTGCTTGTTGACGTGGTCAGTCATGCATTGCAGTTTGTTGCCTCAGCTCTGGAAGCACTGATTACTCTCTACGAGCATATAACCCATAGGCTATACTATAACCAATAACCCTACAGCTATACTATAACCAATATTTATTTATTTGGGAGATACTGCATTCTCGGAAGACCAAGCAGGTGGCAGCATACATATACAAGGTTTTACACAGCAGCACTTTCAGAAGCATACTTGAAACTTGAGTTTGGTTAAAAAAACCATGGCACGCGCAATGGCTTATCAAGAGGACAAAAAGAACACACACACGTCAACAGAACAAAATTAAGATTATAGATTAGTAACAAAGGCCTACGCGCAAGAATGATAAAGCGAGTAAAAAGTTGAATACGGAACTGCGCTTGCGCACAAAAGATCACAATTATATCACAAATCAACCTCAAGCGTGCATCAAGATTGAAACACCATGGTTAATGCTAACTCAAAATTTTTCGAAGAAAAAACCGCTGGAGGCACATCATTCCACTCTGTGAGTTCGCGGAAAGAATGAAGACGAACAAATTTGTGCGTGCCTCATAGGGGAGCAAATTGTGGGCGTGACGATGCCTGGATGAACGCGAAGGAAACGGCAGAGTATAAGTGTCTGAGTTAAGATTTTGGCGCTTTGTGCAAATGACATAAAAACTTAGGTCGCGCAATTTTTCTTCTCAATTCTATTCTTTTCATGTTATTGTCTACGACGACCTTTGAAACGGAATGCGTAGCCTCATATTTACTATAGATAAAACGAACTCCCCGTCTTGGAATCATTTACAGCTTTTGCCTGTCTTTTATGTAGAAGGGATCCCATATCACTCATGCGTACTCGAGTTTTGGTAAAATAAATGCTTTATAGGCTTGAAGTTTTAATTCTGAGGGTGCCCGTTTTAACTTACGTCGTAGGAAGCCAAGTTTGCGTGTAGCAGAAGCACAAGTGTTTTTAATATGTGTAGACCACGAAAGGGTGTTAGTAACTGTAATTCCTAGGTATTTATATTCCGTAAGTTCTTTTACGGGGTTGCCATTAACATGGTATGAAAAAGAGAGCGAGTTTTTTTTTATTTGTGACACAAAGCATCACTGTTTTCTCAGAGTTTAACGTCATACCCTACCCCGTGCACCATTAATTAATTATTATCAAACTGGTCAATAGGTTTTTTTGGTCATTGTCAGATGTTATATGCTTATAGAGAAGGCAATCATCTGCAAATAGGCGGATGTTAGCATCTGGATGAATTTCATTGGTTATGTCATTAACGTATATTAAGAAAATAATAGGCTCTAAAACACTTACCGACCCATATCCGTCTTACCCATATTTTCGAAAGGCTTGGAGAAGCTTATCCATAATCAGCTCTGCTCGTTCTTTGATGTACACAAACTAATTTCAGATGCTCAATATGGATTTAGGAAGAATAAATCGACCGAATTAGCTTTGCTGGAACAGAAAGAGTTTATTCTGTCCGAATTTGAAAAAAAGTTCTTTATTCTTGGTATTTATGTCGACTTTTCTAAAGCATTCGATTGTATTCATCACTTAACTTCGCTGAAGAAACTGGAAATATATGGAATCCGAGGACATTTTCTCGAACTTATTAAATCATATCTCAGTTTTCGGCAGCAGTTCGTCCAAATTGAACAGTATCGTTCTGAATTAAAATCCATAATCAAAGGTGTTCCTCAGGGCAGCATTCTTGGTCCGCTTCTTTTTAACATTTACATCAATGATCTCACTAACCTCTCTACTGAGCCTAAGTATGTTTTATATGCCGACGACGCTAGCATATTTCTTTCTGCTCCAGATTGCGACATCTTACACAGCGACGCGAACTCTCCTTACCAAGCTTAAAACGTGGTCAATAGCGAACCATTTAAGCATAAATGTTAATAAGACGAAAGCTGTAATATTTAGACCTAAATCTAGGCAGTTAAATTTTCGTGTAAGCTTAATTTATAGTGGAGCACCAATAGGAATCACAAATAATATCAAAATTCTGGGTGTTACATTTTCTCAGAGTATGCTATGGGATGGTCACATTGATGCTGTTTTAACCAAGTTATCTCGAGCAGTTGGCATTATTTCCCGTTACAGAGCTTTTCTTCCGTATCAATTAAAGATTCTGCTTTATAATTCCCTGTTCTACTCTCATCTTAATTACTGTTTTTTAATCTGGGGCACAACCACATATACAAATTTGCAAAAGATCTTCATACTTCAAAAAAAAACTTATCAGAATACTTTTCAATCAATCATACAACAGTCACTCGCAAGGTCTTTTCCCAAAAGCAAACATAATACCAGTATTCAATCTATACAATTATAAGCTAACACTTGCATTCCAGCGCGAATTAAAAAATCATCTTGAATGTTTGCATGAGTTGTCTTTACTGGAAAAAAGAACTGTTTGTTACCCTACGCGTCATAAAGAGGAGTGGATTGTACCAACTCCTAGAACCAACTATGCAATGGAAAAATTATCCTTCACCCTTCCAACACTATTAAATAACTATAAAAAATCCGGGACTGACCTGTTTAATATATCTAAACGCGAATTACGACAGCTTCACTGCATACACTCCTAAAATTGTACCTGTGTTCCTATGATATGTATATTTAATCTTTTGTTTACTGTACCTCTTTGTGCCCTCTGTATTTATTGCATTGTTGTTGTTTTTTCTTCTTTTTTTTCTTTCTACTGTATTTTATTTTGGCTCCGCTAAATCGCGAAGAGTTTAGATGTGTATATTTATGTTGTTCCATGCCTTGCTGCTGTTACCCTGTAGAGGGGGGCTGTGGGCCTTTGTCAAGCTGCTGTTTACGAGCAGCTTTTACCCACAACCTCCCTCAAAACATCATACCGATGCAAATAAAGATTATTAGATTATTATTAGATTATAAAACACTTCCCTGGGGAACTACCGATGTAACGGCAACGTATTGGAAGAAAACCCTCTTATATCGACAAACTGGGCATGATTTGAAAGGTACGCGTTTATCCAATTTATTATGAATGAAGGAACACCGAAATGTTCAAGTTTAGTCTAAAGCTTGCTAGGAGGGACACAATCAAAGGCCTAGCTAAAGCCTAGGAAGGTGAGGTGTGCCTGGCCAGATGAATTGAGAATTTTAGCTACATCATGGACTGTTGTTACAAGTTGTGTGCACGTTCATGATCCCTTTCAAAACCCGTGCTGGAAAGGAGCAACAAGCAATTGCTTTCAAGGAAATTGGTGAGAAAATGTGCAATGATGTGTTCCATGATTTCTGATCAATCGTTCCCAATTTGTCGCTGCTAATGGTTACAACTCACCTTTTGTTCTGGTGTTCTTTTTCTGGTGGTAATTCTTAATTTTTGGTAATTTTTGGTGGCAATTTTGGTGGTGTTCTTTGTTTGGTGGTAATTTCTGGTGTTCCACAAGGTTCCGTTCTCGGACTATTGCTGTACTTAATTTATATCCATGATCTTCCTTCTCATGTATCCTCTAACATACATTTATTCGCTGTCGACTGGATGATTTTGGCGAGGTGAAAAGCGATAATGATATCAACACCCTACAGCGCGACCTTACGGCTATAGTAATTAGTGCAATCAGTGGCTAATAGAACTAAACTTTAGCAAACGCAAAGTCTTGCGTGTATCCCGTTCTGCTAATCCATCTCCCGTATTCTATTTGAATGACATTCCACTTGAAAGCGTCAATTCTTATAAATACCTAGGCATTCACATTACATCTAACCTATCTTGGAGGCTTCACATAGATTACATAATGAATAAAGCTAATAAAACATTAGGTTATCTGCGACGTAATTTTTCTCACGCACCTTCTTCGAAATCAGTTATTTATAAAACAATACGTCCGAAGCTAGAATACTCAACAGCAGTCTGGGGTCCTAGCCATGACTACTTAATTACTTCGCTTGAACGTGTTCGAAATAACTCCGCTCACTTCATTCTTTCTAACTATAATCGAGGAGCTAGCACAACGGAAATGAAAGCTAACCTTAGTCTTCAGTCATTGGCTTCGCGACGAAAAATTTGCCGGCTAAATCTATTTCACAAGTTATATTATCACTCCAGCCTACACAATAATTTCTTTCATAGACCCTATTACTTATCACGCCGCATTGATCATCCTCACAATGTTGCCATCCCCTTATGCGAAACAGTTTCTTTCTTACGCTCATTTGTCCCCCGGAATGGAACGATCTTCCTGATGAAATTGTATCTACTACTGAAGTAAGTAACTTTCGCAAAGCTTTGGCTGGTGTTGTATAAACTCTGACGATTTTGTTCTACGCTAATGTATTTTTGTCTTAGCTACACAGGACTAATCTTTTACGCACCCGTTTCCTTTTTCTCCATTGTTTGTTCTATATTTTCTCCCCACTCCCCTCTGCAATGCCTGCAAGGCCCTGAGGGCAAAATAAAATAAATAAATAAATAAATTATAATTTATAGCACGTAGAATTCAAAGATATAGGGCGATAGTTTCCCATCTAGAGGCGATCACCTTTCCTGTGAACGGCCAACACGAGCAACCCACCAGTCATCCGGCACAACTGTAGTACATAATGACCAGCCAAAAATGGCCACTAATATACGGGACACAAGTTCGGCATAATGGAGGAAGAATAATTTGGGATGTTATAGGGGTCTCTAGCAGATCTTTCTTTAAGATCAGTACCAGTGTCAAAACACCTTCAAAAGTCATATGGTTTGGCTCAGGTATTGAAGGTAAAAAGGTGTTGGCTGTATCATCCATTGAGGAGTACACGGAATGAAAGGAATTCTTCATAACATATGTATATTGGAGGGTTCTGTATTGACGTCAGCACTTTTCAAAATTTTTTGTAAGTCCGCGCTTTTAGTGCCAAAGTAACGGCAAAGTTTATCTGGGTTAGTTTTCATGAAATTTGGCAACATTGAACACAAATACCTATGCGGATAATTCAGTCGAGAGCTGGGCTTGGAGTTCTAGAATTTAGTACGGACCTCTACTTGTTCACTTTTTCGCGTGCTTCACCCGGCGTTTTAGGTGTGTAATGTTTCGATTAATCCATGGATTCCATCGCTTTGGTTTCATTCGTTGGTTCGGAATAAATTCTAAGATGCAATACTTAACTGTGCTCTTAAACTTTAGCCATCATTTCATTGCATCGGTGTTTGGAAAATTATCGGCCAATTTCCAAACTTCGTCAAGAATAGATTGGTTATCAGCATAGGCAAAATCCTTTATATCTCTAATCTGCAGTTTTTCTTTTTGTAGGCAGTCAGCAAGCCAACACGAGAACGATACAAGTTTGTGGTGGATACACTATCCTCAATGCATACTTCAAAATCATAAATGTCACTGCTGACAAACACGAGGTCCAAAATCGAGCCATTGTGCTCAGTCACACGGGTGTCGTCAAGTACAACCTGCTGTAGGTCGCATATAATCGTAACATCAATTAGAGGGATGTCAAGTAAGTGGAGCTCTGGCTTCTTATTCTAGTTTATGGATCGAAGATTAAAAATCGTTTGCCACAATTGTCTTGCGATGCTTAAGTCCAGACATAAAATCGTACAACGATGCAAGCAACTGAGGCGAGGCCGAAGGTGGACGATAAAGCGTACACACCACAATGGCATGGCCCCAACAGGCGAACCTCAAGAACAGGCGTTCATGACCTTCAATTTCCGGCGAATGTATACTTCAAAATCGTAGCAACTCCACCCCCGCGTGTAAGGCGGTCACGTCGAAATATTTGGTAAGAGGGGGTATCAAGGATTCGTCGCTAATATCACCATGGAGCCAGGTTTCAGTTATGAACGTTTTATGCGGCCATAGTCTAAAGGAAGTAAGTCAAGTTTTTCAGTTTTATTCGCCAGGCTCCTGCCACTGAAATTTAGTACCCCCAGCTTTTCATCAGTGGAGCATGCGCCCCGTCAAGGGCGGCTCACGAGCCTCTCTGGTAAGAACGCGTTCATTCGTCACGTCGTCCCACGCACAAAGATTGCCATCTGTGCTCAATTTGTCATGCACAAGAAAAACACGTTGTTTAGGGCTCGCCCGTTCAGTGCTTGCACTCTGCCACAACATTTTTCGTTTGCGGAGTGTGTTCCGACTGTAATCATTCTGGATGCAAATCGCGGAGCCGCTCAATTTTTTTGCATTGCGTCGCACGCATTCTTTCTCCAGAAAATTCTGAATGTACACAATTACTGGTCTGTTCCCCGAATTTACGACAAAACGGTGTATCCTAGCGACAGAACTACAGGAGCAATTTCTTGATAAAAACGTCGTGTACAAGCGCTTCCCGCAGGGTTTCTTCATTCTATTGCTCTTGTTTTTTTTTATACCAACAACTACAAGATTTGATCGGCCACTACGGTCTTCAAGATCGGTTAGTTTTTCATCGTGTTGCGGAACTTCTCGCTCTGACGTAGGAACTTTGTCAGCACCAGCGCTCGTCCTGTTTGCTCTTTGTCCTCGTTTTTAGCGCTGTTTATTCATTATGTAACCGTACCAACTAGCCCAGATGTCTCTCCTTTCGTCCTGAAGAGTCTCAATTTGCGCTGTTTTCTCACTAATTTCATGGAGTAACTTATCTACTTCAGCAGAGCAGGCTTTAGAGCTCCGATTTTGTTTTCTGTAGATGGCACACGGTTGCGAATGTCAGTAAGCTCTTTCAATATTTTGGATTGGCTATTTTTAAGATCGGCGAACATTTCTTCAACAGTAGGTCCTGGGTTCTGTTCAGCGTCTCCGCAGACTAGTAGTTTACATACAAGAAAACAATTGTAAGCAATCGCTCGCAATGTCCGTGGGCATGGCACAACCGAAAAAGTAAGATTATTGTTACGAATGCAGTGAGCGCAACTAACCTGTGAATATTATGCAATATTTAACTACCTCCAGCTAACAAGAGCACAGTCAATGAACATTTTCGCGCGGTCGAAAATTACCAAACAGGCACACTCTGACCTTCCACAAGAAGCAAGAAGCCGTGCGGAGCTCTCTGCAACACGTCCAGAGCCACCCTTGTCATCTCCGGGAGACTGGGCTTGGTGGTCTTGAGACTTCTTCGCTCGTATGAATACGGAAGGTGGTCGCTGTCAAAGAGGCCTGAAAGAGATTGACACGTTCTTGAGGTGCACCTGTCAGCATCGCTAAGTCCCCGTAATCAAATCCAAAAAAAGGGTTGAATCTCAGCGACGACAGACATTAACAGACCCGCCACGACAAGTGCCAGAGATTAGGAGAGAGTAAGCGAGGTCAGTCTTTCATTTTCAGCCAAGCTGATGGCGGTGTTACACGTACCGCTTAGCTCCATGCTATCTCATAGAAGTGGTCACTTCACAGGTGCGAACCCCATAAGAAAAACAAAAAGCATCCAGTACACAGCGCGCAGTGGCAGAGAGCGAAGCAAGTCATGCGATGCCATCGCAACGTCCGAGAGGTGTGTGCAGAGCCCGTCGTGCACTTAATGCATTTCGTCACCAGCGTACGCCACGGACTTTAAAATTTACAGACCGATCAGCTTGATGTCTCCTCTTTACAAGGCTAAGAGAATTAGAACAACTTAGACTTCAGAGAACTTCTTGTTGGGCTAGTTGGTAATTCATTGTAAGTGTAAGGCGCCAAAAACCACCACACACACACACGCTAGTTGTGATTTGCGCTCGGTCCCATTCTCTTGTTTTGTGCGTGTGTGTGGTTTTTGTCCCTTTTAAATTGAGCTCTCAGACTTCAATAGACAAACGAACAGGCCGGCTTTCGTAAAGACTATAGACCACATGCACGCCATCAATCAGGTGATAGCGATATGTGCAGAATTTAGCCAACCTATATATACAGCTTTCATAGAATACAAAAAGCATGCGGCCCACTCGAAACCTCAGCAGAGATGTAAGTTTGGCTTAACCAGTGTGTAGAGGAGTAATATGTAAAGGTATTGGGACTGCCTAAGCGACTGGTAGTGCAACAGCGCAACGGCACTAGACCAAAGTAAGAGAAGGGACGAGACACAGCGTTGAACTAAGGCTTACGAAGTGATTGCACGGCGACCATATTTATATTTAGGGGAAGTGGCAAATATCAAGCGGAAATGGTGTGAGGCAAGAAGACATGACCGTCCAATACAGTCACGTCGTGTTTGCAGGAAGCATTCACAGCACATTATTAGGAAGAACTGGGGATAAAAGGAATAGAGAACACACAAGCAATCTCCGACTTGCTGCTGACGTTGCTTTCATGAAGAACTCAGGCTGAATTGAAAAGCATGACCGTAGATCTAGGCCGGCAATGCAGAATGGAGGCTCTAAAACTGAATATTAAGAAAACTAATTTCACGTTCCACAGTCACGGAAGGGACCAACAGATTACTGTACGGAGCGAAGGCTATAGCAAATGGTAAGGAAGTACATCTTCTTAGGGCAGGTAGTGACCGCAGATCCGGATGATGAGAGTGAAATAATAGTCCTCAAGAGCAAATTATAAAACAGCTGCACCTTACCGGTACTTATTTTATGAGAAATAAAAGTGGAAGGTAAAGAAAATGGTTGAACAGGGCAGCTAGCTGTGGAAAAAAAAATGTGAGGTGTAACGATAAGGGGCAGGAAGACAGCTGAATGGATGAGGGAATCAGAGAGTTAATAAGGTCCCGGTCGAAATGAAGAATGAGCATGGCACGTAATGCGAAGAGAAGATATCCAATGGTGCTTTAAGGTAACCGTGTGGCTTTCAATGAAGAGCAATTCGCTGCAAGTGGCGCCAAAGAGTGAGGTGGGCGGATGAGACGAAGTTTCCGGCGATCAGGGGGCCGCAGCAGGCAAAGCACCGGGTTAATGGGAGAGGGAGAATCGAAGCAATACAGCTAATAGTATAGCACTAGTGTGCTTGAAGTCGAGAGCTTGATGAAAACTGCTGTGGTCGGAGTAAATCAGAGTGATGTGAAATTGTAGACGCGGAGAGAAACAAAAGCAAAAAAAAAAAAACAAGGCGTTCCGTCTCCCGTACGGGAGCCTTGTTTTCAATAAAAAGTTAAGTGGCGGCATGAGCCTATCTATGCTTGAAAAGGGGGCGCGAGAGGCCGCGGAAGCCATTGGCTCATTTCGACAATTCAGGTTCAAGGTGTTACTGGTTCTTTGTATAGCCAAAATTCCAGGTGAAAACGAGGGGATGTGTTTTTTTTTTCAGTTGCAAGAACACCCGCTTTGTCCCAGTCTACATCATGCTGATTCGATAAGGAGTGTTCGGGGATAGCACAGGAGTCCGTTCCTTTAGACGCCTTGCAAAGTTACCAGTTTCGCCAATGTAGACACATCGCATTCTGTGCGGACGTTGTAAACCAAGTCGGAGTAGGATTCTTTCGAAATAACGTACTTTACGCTCAACAAAGCATGCCGCAGTTTTCTGATCGGAACATGGGTGATGCAGACTTCGAATTCGCGCATAACATGCGCCATTGCGTCGCTGGGGGAATAGAGGGCACGTTTCAGGAGAGAAGAAAGGAATTTTAGGCGCTGGCGAACGCGCCTGTTTCGGCCTACGCCACGAAAGATATCGGGTAGTCGTTGGGTGAAACCTCTTGCCACACCACGTCGAAGTCATTTGCCCGGTCTTCGGAAGAACTGCATATGCGTTGGAATCTTTTGAATGAGGTTTAGCAACAGAAGTCTTCTGTGTGGCGGGGTAGACTGATTTAAAGTTGAGGTAGCGCTCAGTGTGTGTAGATTTCTTAGAAATACTGAAAGATGGTTTTCGAAACCCTATCACGTTTTACCAAGTTGTCAAAAAAGAGAAACGCACCGATGGCCTCAAGCTCGGAATGGCGTCCTCTAAGGAGTTTAAATGCGACGGAAAGGCACGAAAAGCACCTTTTTGAACCATCAAAAGTAGTCGTTCGCATACTTGAGCGAAATATTTGGCGGAATTTGCAAAGTATAAAAAAAGAAATACAACTATTTCGAAGCAACAACTGCTGTTGAGAAGCAATGCCAAAGCTAGTGGTCTAGAAGATAGCCGCCGTAAGACAGTTTCAGTCGAAAACAGGACGCGCGAAATGACATGCTCGAATGTTTGCATCTTTGTAAAAATTAATTTAAGCAAATGACTTCCTGACTGTCCTGTTGGTCATGACGATAACCGGTATGAATTGCGAGATGAAGCGTGTTGAGTTGAAGTATTAAAGGTGCACTGAAGAGGAATCTGAATGTAGAGGGCTAGCATGCGCCATGTGTGTTTATTCCCCCCCCCCCTCCTTTCTTCGCGGCTAAGGAAGGAGGGCTTCGTCGTTGAGCGGGCCCCAGGGAGATATGGGGATGCGCGCGGTCTCATTAGGAGCGCCCATCTTTCTGTCGCCTTTGGTGTCGCCGCTGCAGGACCCGGAGAGCCCCCGGCGGGGGGGGGGGGGGGGGGCTGCGAGGAGAGCAGCAAAGCGGGCTCACCCAAGCCTCCCATTGTCCCCTTTTGGGGAAGGACGCGTGTTCCTCGCCTTTGTGCCAGTGCACAAAGAACCAAGAGCATAAAAAGGTCAAGCCGCCGTTTCATCTTACGCCGACAGCTCACCGCGGCTTCACAAACACCACTTGCGGCCCAATTAAGTTTCGGACGCTTCGTTCGGAGGTTCGACCGCTTTTCTTTTGAGAAGAGAACACTGCCGAACGAAGCGGGGTCCGGTGCGTCCGGATGAATGGGAGCTGTGGGCGGCGGTGCAGCTGGCTGGCGTCCGGGATAGCCCCGAGGCTCGACGACAACGCGGGCTCAAGAAACGGGCCGCGCGCAGAAGACGCCGCCGCACAGGACGAGCACTGCCACCTGCTTAATTGGGGACAGTGGCGGCCGCTTGACTTATGTCGCCGCCCCGACCCCGGAGGACAACTGGTGGCTTTGGCAGTCCATTGTGATCCGACTCTTATCGGAAAGTGGATCTGCGCTCCCGGGCGATGTTTGCGGCAGTCGCAGCTGGGTTGGGGCCGACAATTGCCCTAGTGCCGGGAAGCGTCAAGGTCACGGGTACTGGGGTGACAGACGCACCCGTGGAAGTGTCTTGCTATGTTGTTTTGAGTGTTTTGCTTCTTCCTCCTTAGGGGAGAGAGTTGGTCTGATATAGTGGGAGTGTTTCGCTATGTGGTTTGTAAGTATTTTGCTTTTCTTTCCATAGGGGAGAGAGTTTGTTTAATACGGTGGAAGTGTGGGGCGGGGCACGTAACCCGGGGGGCCAATCCGTATGTGTGTGAATTCAGGAATGTACGGTGTTTTAAGGGAAAATGATGCCCTTTTTTACAATATGTACATTTGAGAGAGAGTTATGTGCCTTAAGGAAGTTGGAGGGCGGACCACGCGGCTAAAAACCAATCGTGTTAAGGGTTTGACACGATTGGATGCTGATGAATGTGGGCCGGGCCCATGTGTGTTTAAAACTGGGTCCCGGAGCCCGGAAGAGAGGTTCTGGGCTACGGAGTTAGATGTAACGCATCTTCGGCTATGCCGAGTAGGGGCCTCCCCTAAATGTTAGCCAGTTCCATGTTGTTGTGGTGATCACTGCTCAACTTGTATATATGTGTAAACTATTGTATATAAAGCTTCAATTTATATCCCCTGCAAGTTCTCTGTTGTTTGCAAGTATCATCTCCTATAGACCTTCAGCCTTCAAGTAATAACAAGCCGTCTCCGACGGGGCACCCCTGGTGCAGAAGAAAGAAGAGAAAAAGAACCTATTCGCTTTTGCTATCAGAAGGAAGCAAGAGCGAAACTTTACTCTGAACTTGTCTTTTTGCCGCGGGAACTCGATCTACACGTTCCGAGCTTTCTTTGAAACTTCGATTTATGGGCCTGTGTGGCCGATTTTTGTAATTAAATCGAATTAACGACCGGCTCCCGCCTTTCTTTTTTAATTCTCCCGCGTACGGTGGGCGGAGTCGACCAACGCGTGGAGTGCCTTTCACCGAGTCCCGTGGCGGCTTGCCGCTCTGCCATTGGCGGAGTAATACGTAGTAGTCCGTAGTAGCAAATAGTCCGCGCGTATTTTTATTTCTGCGGGCTTCTTTTGTGGCTATATTATCTGCTAATGACACTATTTATTCATGGAAACCTAAAAAACAAAATGAAGCGAAAGCAAAGACTCCACGGAGCTGGATGAAAGGCACTTCACGCGTTGGTCGACTCCGCCCACCGTACGCGGAGAATTCAAAAAATAAAGGCGAGAGCCGGACGTTAATTCGATTTAATTAGGGAAATCGGCCACAGAGGGCAATAAGTCGCAGTTTCTAAGAATGCTAGGAACGTGTAGATCGAGTTCCCGCGGTAAAAAGACAAGTTCAGAATCCTCTTCAGTGCACCTTTAATGGTTAAGCATAAGCAACCACCGAGACATTTTTTTTAATACTTGAACTAGTGGGATGTGGATGGTTTTCATTAGTGTCGTTGGTGAGTCTAAGCTCCTGTATATGTTTAAAAAAACCTATCCGGTGTACGCCGTTCATTTAATGTCTTTTTCTTTTAAGCGATCACATCGGACCGATGCATGCACTCTAACTTCGATCTAATAAATGGTGTGTATGCAAGTTGTTATTGCTTATTTTTAGTTTTACCTATAGCATTTCTTAGCTCCCGCCTCCAATAGCACACTTGGGAGAATGCCAAGGTACTAAAGTCTCTAATGTTAGCAGTAGATGCGAAGCCGTTTGAGGCAATCCCTAAATATTTGCGATGTGTTATCTGCGTTGCGGATGAGATTAAGAAGTTCGCGGGGACACGGAGGCTGCGGCTGGCGAAGGACAGAGCTAATTGAAGAGACATGAGAGAGGCGTTTTTTGCCTTGCAGCCGGAATAGTCAGGCTGATGATGATGACGATGTGCGTCGTAGGCTTGGTCGCAAAACAACACGCCGGTCGTTTTGCTACCGCATTAGAATCTGTGTTGCGAAATGCTAAGTAATTATTTCGATGCTGCTGTTGAAGGCGGGTGATTCGCCTCCGGTTTTTTTTTCCTTTGGTAGTATTTTAGCCCCCAGACTTTTTTAGTTCAGTACACTTTAACATCTCGCCGTCTCTCCAAATGAGTGTATACCTGGTCGTTTGGTTCCTCGAGCACGTCACTTTGCTTGCGATTCTTTCAATAGCAAGTCAGCTCTCTCTCTGTGTCCCTCTTATGTCCTTGTTTCTCTCGCGACCAGTCCAAATAGCGCAGTGGAGGCGATTAAGGAAAGAGAAAGAAACATAATATTTCATTTGTATATCAGATTGAGTAAAGGTACGTATATCAGAGTGTCTATTTTTTCAAGCATTTTTCACGTTGTGCACAGACGCCCCTCACCTAGCAGGTATTCCGTGGTGTTTGGGTTGACCGCGTGTAGCTGTTTCCGGTTCCAGATGTATTTGACGTGTGGTGAGTGGGACTTTTTTTCGTCCAGCCAGTCCTTGATCAGGTTGCGACCATCCGAACGCTCGCCAGGCTGACCCTCGTCGTCCTTCATTGACTTGTCCAGAAATACGCGCCGTCCGCCACCCAGGATAACCTGCGAAGATCCAACAAACTGCATCACGCAACCGTAGACACGCCGATGAGCACAGCGATTCTTTCATCCCGCCAAAGTTACAACACGCAAGAAGCGGCAACAAACACGATACGGAACGATGGCAACAAATGAAAAAGAAGTAGGAACAACAGCACGCCTGCCCTCATGAAATTAAAAAAAAAAGCGAAACTGCACGAGAGTGGCATAAAGCTTGTATTCGAATGGGTGAATTGAAATAACATAAAACGAAAGCCGTTGAAAACACAAACCTAAGCAACTAAACAAAGAGACCTCGCAGGATCTGACAACACACCATAGCCACAAAGTTCGAAGACGCTCATTCTGTTGGTCATTGATCGGAAACGTTTTCTCTGTCGCCCTTAAATCCAGCCTTCATTTCCATGCGGTGCGCACCAGGTGCGTTTCGGTGCTCGATAGAATGTACAGACATCCGCTTCGATTCCGGAACTGCTCCGTACTCTCCAGCTGCGCGTTTTGAGACGCAACCAGGCACTCCGAGCACTGGTGTCCATTGTTTCATGGTTTCGGGCTAATTATCTAAAAGCGTGGAGCTAGCTTTACAGGGTGCTCAGAACACGTCTTTTGCTTGAGGGAGCTTGCTAAGGATTAGACGAGCGTCGACGGAAAAGAGAGAGCTCTTTCGATCATCAAGTGCACTATTCAAGTCCGGCACGAGCCAATCCTCCCCTATGCCGAATAGATGAAGCATTACTTTCGCTTTGACGAGTGCGACAGGGCGGATGAAAATAAAGCTATCTCACTAACACACGGCGTCAAAGAAGTAGCTACAACCGCTCTTTTAAGCCAGCCGCACAAAACCAGTGCAGAAGTCAGCGAAGAACCGTATGTCATCGACACGACCCTGGACGCCTGGACCCACCACCACAACCAACCACTTCAAGTGCTGTGCACTGCTGTAAAAAGCGGGTAATTATTCATGAAATTGTTCGGAAATAGATGCGTTGTCTGCACCAATTTCCCATCAGCTTGAGGCAGAGACTCTCATGGATGTCGTCCACAAAGAAGTCTAACATACACTTGGCTGCCCACCATGGACGACTGCAAAAGAAGCTCAGTTCATGACATCAACATCATGCTGCTCATCATCATCATCAGCCTGACTACGCTCACTGCAGGACAAAAGCCTATCTCATATATACCTAATTAACCCTGTCCTTTGCCAGCTGCGGCCACCGTATCAACGCAAGCTTCGTAATCTCATCCGTCTACCTAACGTTCTGCCGCCCCTTGCTACGCTTGTCTTCTCTTGGAGTCCCCTCCGTTACCCTTAAAGGCAAGCAGTTCTCTTGCCTTCGCATTACATGCCCTGCCCAAGCCCATTTCTTCCTCTTGATTGCGACCAAGATGTCATTAACCCGCTTTGGTTTCCTCCCCACTGTACCCTCACGCTGCCTCCTAAAGTTACAGATATCATTTTCCTTTCCATATCTCGCTGTGTTGTTCTTATTTTAAACGGAACCCTCTTCGTTATTCTCCACGTTTATGCTTTTTATGTCAGTGCCGGTAAAATGCAGCTGTTATATACTTTTCTGCCATTTATGATCTGAGAGAACTAACCAAATACTCTCCAGCCCGTTCTTATTCTAGTAGTTTCATTCTCGTGATTGGCATCTGCGGGCACCGCCTGCCCTAAGTATACGTATTCCCTTACGACTTTCAGCACCTCGCTACCAACTATCAACTGCTGTTTGCTTCGGACATTACTTCGGTTTTCGCATTGAAATGTTTAGATTATTTGTAGTTTATCTCCTGATTGACTTAGCAATGCAATGCTATCAGCGAATTGCAGATTACTAAGGTCTTCACCATTAACTCTTATCCCAACTGTTCCAAGTACAGTGCTCCTAATAGCTCCGGGGAATAGACAGTGAATACGACCGGCGAGACCGTGTCTCACTGCCTGACTCACATCCTGATAAAAATTTTATTGTTGACGTTATGGGAGACTGTGGTAGCTGTGCAGCCGTTACCAGTTTTTCCAGTTTTTTAAATAAGGCTATTCTACAGCATGATTCCGCAATGCTTGCAGGACTGCGGAGGCTTGCAATACGTCAAATGCTTTCTCGTAATCCGTATGGCTGCATACATTGGCTGTCTTATGACTTATGCTGCTGCAGCAGTTTGCAGTCGTGGAGCCAACGCGACATCCCAAGCCCTCTTCGACGTGAATCTGCAGTGCAAGACCACCGTCCTGTAGCCCCGCTCACCCGGCCTACTAACGGCGCTCCAGCCTCGAGAAGTGCGACGCCTGGAAAACCCATGGTAACCGTCAGTTGTGTTTTCAAACACGTGACCACGGCCACATCCTCTACCACTGCTTTCATATACTGAAGAATAAACCACCCTTATAAAAAGGTCTACAGACACTTTGCGACTTACTAAAGACAGTAAAGCTTTTTGACGGGCTAGTTGGTACATATTCATATTTGAAAGGTTGTGCGCTAAAAAGACGTACAGACGTGTACGTCTTTTTAGCCCACAACCTTTCAAATATGACTAAAGACAGTATGGCGTGCCTATAGACATTTCCGTTGTCTATTTATTTTCTACAGACCGTCTACAGAGGGTCGTCGTTTGGGGGTGCAAATAGTGCAAGGTTGATTGACAATGAATTAGAGATTTGCCTACAGATAGCCTATAGACAAAAGGTGATTGGGAACTTCTACACATCTCTCTATTGATAGTGCAATGACTGCCTAAAGACGAAGGTCAATATGCATTCTAGGACACCAGGAGCCTTTTAGACGGCTTTATTGGTAATGTATAGAGACAGGTAAATTGAGTATTTGTACTTATTTAATTGTAGCCTATGAGGCACTTCATTTCGAAAGGCAGTTTTGTCTGGAGGGTTGTTCAGATCTCTGCGCACACGACATGAAATGCGCAATAGCTAGCATTGCCAGTGGATATGAATGAATCTTACGAACGATAGGCCATGTGCACGCCCTAGTTTACGAACAGTGTGAGCTCCCATTTAGCTATAATTACGTGATAACGGAGCAAGGTAGTTCATCATGATATGAGGGGAATTCGTTGGAGACCTTCGTTTGCGGATCATTTACCGCCCAGTTTTAGAAATTTATTCTACTGTGCCATTGAAAACGGGCCAAGCAATACCGACTGCCTCTCCCATTATAAACCAATGCATTCTCATTTATATTTCCTCTTTCTATGTGCGTTCATAAATGGCTTCTTTTTCATATAATTAATTCAGTCCCAACCTTCTGACAGCGTTTAGCTTTATTTATTATTTTGTTCTGGCTTTCTGCATACATGCGGGTTAGATGTCTAGTTTTCCTAACCAACTATGACTAAATATTGTTCCCGTACGAAGCTCGAATATCTCAGAATCCCACAAATTTTTCTTTTGTTCTTCAGCATTTCTTCCCGCACGGTTTCACTCTGCTCTTCCGGCGCTTCAATCAGTTTCCACTCCCTGCCGCACAATGCTGCCGCGTTTTGTGCAACTTGTTAGCGTGACTGATCGGGCTAGTCGATTATTCAAGGCAGCTAAGAATACAACACAGCGTAACGTTTAGATTGGGACAGAGAAGAGACGGGACTTGGTGACTTCTCTGTGTCCTTCTTTGAAAGTTCCGGATGTTATAATCCGCGTTCTATGCCGTCAGTACCTAATGCTCTGCTCAGTGCTGCTTTCTAGCTTATTTTAAACATACTTGTGGCTGCAGGTATTCCGAAAAGCGAGCCCTGGCACCATGACTCATTTCCAGATCCCTCTCTGCGCTACGCCACCCGACAGTAATACACTACGCTTCTGTATATCGGGACGACTCTTCACCTTAGCAATAATGAAATCTAACGTTCGACGAAAACTCGTCTGGCCGGGAAGAAGATTCATGAAGTCAATTGAAGGAACGCCGACCAAAAGGTTGTTGTTTAATATGAAGACGAAGACGTTTCAGCTTCCATACGGAAGCCTTGATCACTGGGCGGAAAGCCCGAAGCACATCGCTTAAGTGCGCTGCAGTAATCGCCCCAGGCATCTTCCGTACGTAGGCGGGAGATCGCCTGCGTTGTGGTTAAGGGTTTTTTCCGTTCATTGAATTATTAGGGATTCCAGATATCGACGTGACAGCCAATTCTTCTCTCTTGCGATGACTGAAGCTTCTTCCCAGGCTATTTTGTGCGTCGCGGCTTCCAGGTGTTCCGCAAGTGCATTAGAAGGAATCTTCTTGATCCTGACGTCGTTCTTTTGGTCCCTCAATCTTCTTTCAAAATTCCCGCTCTCGCCGATATAGCATAGTCGCAATCTGCGCAGGGAATCTTGTAGATGACGCCAGGAAACTTCTCTTTCTTTATTTTGTCTTTGACAGACACCAGCTCGTGCCTCAGCTTGCACGCCGGAACGTGAGCGACGTGTACGCCGTAAGTGCGTAAAACGCGAGCCAGAGACTCGCTCACGCCCGGTACATATGGGATAGCGGGTCGGGCTCGGCACGGGGGACCAACTGGCTCTGACGGGCGTGGTGACCGTTGAAGAATGAAATCTAGGAAGTGCTTCGGGTAGCCGCATTCACTCAGTTCTCGGCGCACTTGGCGTAGGTCAGCAGCCCGATCTTCTGGTCTTGGGCAGATGCTTTTAGCACGTCGGACGAGGGAAGCCACGACGGAGCGCTTGTACCTGCACAAGTGTTGGCGCCACTCGTTGGAAAGAGCTCGACTTTCATACGTGACTCTTTCGATTTCATTGAAAAAAGTACGTGACGTCACGGTGGAGGACGACGAGGTCATGGTGTCCTTTGATGTAAAGTCGCTGTTCACCAGCGTACCCGTGGTCAGTTCCCGTGTTCCCACTTACCCTATTAGTGATCACTTGCCTGTGTTTTGTAGCATACAATTTAGTACTCGGGGAAACTTCCACCATAAAGTGTCTAATCTTTTTCAGCCTGTTACACCTACCCTCTTAGAAGCTTTTTATCATGAGTTGGAAACAGTTTGCTGGGACAACGTCCTTCAGGAAACAAATGCGAACGTAGCTTATGACGCCTTTTTGAGTTTGTTTCTTTCGGTATACCAACGTCACTTCGTATTCAAACGCCAGACGGGTAATAAGAGATGTCGAAAACCGTGGGTGACAAAGTACCTATTGAAGATGATTGAAAAGAAAGAACGCCTCTTTAAAACATTTATGCGAACTCGTACAGCATCTAATCTCGCTACGTTCAAAAAATTTCGTAATGACTTGACTAAGCAGCTAAGAAAAGCAAGAGAACTGTACTATCAGAACATGTTCGGTTCCAATGTAAAGCGGACTGACTTAATGTGGAATAACTTAAATGCACTGATGGGTCGGAGCGAGAAAAAACAGATAGTTGAAGAAATTTTTTACGAAGGACAGATATTAAAAGGAGAAGAAATGGTAAATATTTTCAATGACTACTTTGTTAACAGAGATTTTACTAAAAACCCGACAACATCATACAAAACTTCAGGGAAGAAAAACTCTAGCACAATATTTTTTGAACCAACAGATGCAAATAAAGTGTGTTCTCTCTTTTTGAGTTTAAATAATTCTCATAGTGTTGATGCCGATGGTATACAAATGAGACCCGTGAAGTATGTGATACGTATAATCAGCCCCATTCTAGCGCACATTTTTAATCTCTGCATTTCTACCGCTCTTTTTACAACAAAAATGCAAGTCGCCCGTGTGATAGCCTTATATAAGAAAGGTGATAAAAATGATGTATCTAACTACAGACCGGTGTCAATTCTTCCTGCCTTCTCGAAAGGTCTCGAGAAAATCATCCTAGATAGAATATCGCGGTTCTGCAGCAAGCATAATATAATAACTACTTCGCAATATGGTTTTAAAAGGGACAGGTCTACAGAGCTGGCGCTGTTGGACCATAAGGAATATATTCTAAAACAGTTTGAAGAGAAATGTATTGTTATGGCTTTATTTGTTGATTTTAGCCAAGCCTTCGATTATATTAGTCATACTATCCTTTTTGAAAAATTGCATTATGGTATACGGGGACATGTTTTGGCTCTGCTCAAAAGTTACCTATCAAATAGATTTCAATATGTCGACATAAATGGTTTCATTTCTCACAGGAAAAAAATAATTTCAGGAGTCCCACAGGGTAGCATTTTAGGCCCTGTCCTATTTAATTTGTACATTAATGATATTGTACACATCTGCTCAGGTACCAAGTTCGTTATATATGCCGACGATACGAGTGCTTTGGTGCCATCACGTTCTGAAGCTGAAGGAATTACTAAAGCAAATAATCTTCTGCGCAAATTGGACTCGTGGACTTCCAGCAATCATTTAAAACTTAACGCAAACAAAACAAAGGTGGTAATTTTTCGACCAAAATTAAACAAATTTCGTCACAAGGAACCGTAATATTTAGATCCGCAGCCATTGATGTGGTAGCTACTGTCAAGGTGTTAGGGGTATATTTTAATTCAACTTTGCAATGGAATGATCATGTAAATAGTATAATCAGCAAACTGAGCTGCATAACTGGAATTTTAAATCGCAACCGCTATACTCTTCCAAAAAAAGTTAAACTAATGGTCTATAACGCTCTCTTTGTCTCCCACCTAAACTACTCTCATTTAGTCTGGGGAACAACAACAAAAACTAATCTGTTGAAGCTTGAAAGGCTACAGAAAAAAATAGTACGAATAATTGAAAACGTTGAATACACAGCACCTTCTTCGCATATCTTTGCTTCGCTTAATTTATTAAAGGTAAGAAATATATACGAATACAAATTATGCAGGCAGTACCGTTTAATCGTCCAACGAAAGAGTACAGTTTTTACTGAAATGGCAGCATTAAGACCCAATTATCCCACCTACAGCGCCAGAACTCCAGAACGATGGAAAATTCCAAAATGTCGCACTGCCTATGGACAACAAACACTCCGGTATAATCTTCCGCGATTATTGAATGCTGCAGAAAAAGAAGCCGCTGATGTATCGAATATGTCTCTTCCAAATGTGTACAAATATTTTGCTACTCATACTTTTTTTGTGAATGAACGCACAGGTCTATCCTTGTGTTCAATTACATTGCATTGTTTACGTTTAAAAAAAAAGGGGAAAAAATGTTTTCCCATGCGTCCAAAACCTGTGCTTTATTGAAACTCTTATTTAGGCTTATTTTATTTTGTGATGCGATATAGTGCTTTTTTTTGTGTGTTAAAGCTTTTTTTTTCCTCTTTGCAACAAAAATGCGACTGTTTATTGCCCCACTCTGCTGCTGTATACACTGTAAGGGGGCGGAGGATTTTTCAAGCCGCAAATGTACGGCTTTTCCCTCCGCCTCCTTCCACTTCTTTGTGGAGAATAAAACTTGTATGTATGTATGTATGTATGTATGTATGTATGTATGTATGTATGTATGTATGTATGTATGTATGTATGTATGTATGTATGTATGTATGTATGTATGTATGTATGTATGTATGTATGTATGTATGTATGTATGTATGTATGTATGTATGTATGTATGTATGTATGTATGTATGTATGTATGTATGTATGTATGTATGTATGTATGTATGTATGTATGTATGTATGTATGTATGTATGTATGTATGTATGTATGTATGTATGTATGTATGTATGTATGTATGTATGTATGTATGTATGTATGGATCTGGCTGTGGATGTGTGCCGTTCAGCGCTGCAGAATGACGACGGATTGTGTGATAGAACCCCTATCGAAGCATCAGATCTCCTGAAGCTGTTGCAGTTCTGCCTTGAGAACACTTACTTTGTTTTCCGGGATGCAGTCTCCAAACAAGTTCGCGGCACCGCTATGGGCGCATCTATATCGGTGACAACCGCAAACCTTACCATGGAAGCAATAGAAGCCCGTGCACTGGCCACCTTCGAACCGCACCCAAAAGTTTTTGTACGTTACGTAGATGACTGTTTCTGCATTATCAGGAAGGATGCATTAGGTGCCTTCACAGATCACATCAATAGCATGGAAGACTCCATTCAATTCACGGTTGAGGAGTAGGCTGCTTGCCGTCTTCCTTTTCTGGACGTTTTGGTCGAACGCCGTAACCACCGCCTTTCTTTCAAAGTTTATAGAAAGGACACCCACACAGGCCGGTACCTTCATTTTAATTTCGTGCACCCGGTTTACCACAAACGCTCCGTCGTGGCTTCCCTCGTCCGACGTGCCAAAAACATTTGCCCAGGACCAGAAGATCGGGCTGCTGACCTACGCCAAGTGCGCCGAGAACTGAGTGAATGCGGCTACCCGAAGCACTTCGTAGATTCCATTCTTCAACGGTCATCACGCCCATCAGAACCAGTTGGTCCCCCGTGCCGAGCCCGAGCCGCTATCCCATATGTACCGGGCGTGAGCGAGTCTCTGGCTCGCGTTTTACGCACTTACGGCGTACACGTCGCTCACGTTCCGGCGTGCAAGCTGAGGCACGAGCTGGTGTCTGTCAAAGACAAGATAAAGAAAGAGAAGTTTCCTGGCGTCATCTACAAAATTCCCTGCGCAGATTGCGACTACTGCTACATGGGCGAGAGCGGAAGTTTTGAAAGACGATTGAGGGACCACAAGAACGACGTCAGGAACAAGAGGATTGCTTCTAATGCACTTGCGGAACACGTGGAAGCCGCGACGCACAAAATAGCCTGGGAAGAAGCTTCAGTCATCGCAAGAGAGAAGAATTGGCTGTCACGTCGATATCTGGAATCCCTAATAATTCAATGAACGGAAAAAACCCTTAACCACAACGCAGGCAATCTCCCGCCTACGTACGCAAGATGCCTGGGGCGATTACTGCAGCGCACTTAAGCGATGTGCTTTGGGCTTTCCGCCCAGTGATCGAGGCTTCCGTATGGAAGCCGAAACGTCTTCGTCTTCATATTGAACAACAACCTTTTGGTCGGCGTTCCTTCTATTGACTTCATGCTCCTTAGCACTAGCAGTCTGCGCATGCTTTTATCATACTTAGCACGTACATATTTAAATGGTGCAGCATTGTGAGCAATTTCGTGGATAAGATTATTAAAGTAGCAGTGGAAATATAGAGTAGCTGAAATAACAGGGACTATGTTGATAGAGCCAAGGGTGTGGAAGAAGGGCACATCCCGTTCAGTAAGGAAAGAGGAAGCAATAAACGCTGTAAGTGGAACCAAAAGTGATAGAGCACCTTCTGAAGATTTTCATGAAAAACTGTGGGGAGGTTCTGGTAGAAAGGCTCCCCACCCTCGACATGCTCTACCTCGATCGAGCCAGAACCTTGTAATGACATCGCCTTTTTTTTAATTGAAGAGCTCCTGCAGCTCATCTGCCGCTGTTCTCTGGCTGATCTCTAGTCCTTGTGTAAGATTAGTAAAGTAGCAGCAGAAATATAGAGTAGCTAAAATAACAGGGACTATTGATGGAGCCAGGGTTGTGGAAGAATGGCACATCCTGTTTAGTAAGGAAAGAGGAAGCGATAAAAGCCGTAAGTGGAACCAAAAATAATACGGCAGCTTTTGAGGATTGTCTTGAAGAACTGTGGAGAGGTTCTGGTAGAAAGGCTCGCCACCCTCTACATGCTATGCCTCGAGCGAGCAGAACCTTGTAATGACATCACCTCTTTTGGTTGAAGAGCTCCTACAACTAATCTGCTGCCGTTCTCTGGCTGATCTCTAGTGTTTGTAGCACATGGGTGCAACCAAAGGATCAGCCAGATATACGTAATTTTTGCACAGCAGCAGAACATATTCACCCTACCAATCAGTTAGTTGATCGAGAAATGCTGAGGGCTTATTCAACCCCCCCCCCCCCCCCCCCACTCACAAAATACATTCTACTTTGCTTTCCACTTATGTGCATACGAAAGTTTTTCAGACATTTATCACTTCTGCAAAGCATACGCTGAGGCCGAGCGTACATTACAGCGTACAAAAAAGCCCGCGTACATTGTGTAAATCACAATTGACGATGAAAAACGTTGAAGATGCGCATATCTTTTTCCCTGGGTCAGTGGACACCTCAATAGAACCTTCAGGTACGAGGCGGTGGTGCCAACCTGCAAAAGAAAACTGTGTGCTTTCGCACAATAATTCAAGCTTAGAGATGCTAAACCGCAGCATTTGTTTAATTATGTATTTGCGTTTACCCAAATTAATGTTCCTGGTGACTTCACGCATAACTTGCACCTTCGTAGATTTCCGGGATATTTTGCGGCGTAAGCAAATATTTGAACAATGTTCTATATGCATTTTAGCTCAAGTAAACTTCAGTGCAGCGCAATAAGTCACAGGCAATGGTATATCGGCTTGTTTGCTAGTAGTTTACTGGAGATAATCAGACTCTCTCTAGTTTGTTACTAATTTACGATATGCTATAACTGACAAATTCTCTGTCGGCAACGTCTGTATAATAGGAGGTACAAAAACTGACCTACGTGAATCAGAGTGGCAAGCAGAAGAAAGTTATCTGAACATGTTGGCCGAATGCGCTACTGAAGCCTTTTTAGTAACGAACCAGCTAGAAAAGAATTTATAAACGGGACCTCTGTCCAGTATATGCAATGATAAAATCAATATTCGCGCATCTTTGTTCAGTCAGCGGGTACATCATCACATAAAAGCTAACAGACGACTACTTGAGGTATGCTGTATCGTCTTGCCTTTCTTCGTCCTTGTCTTAGGAGTGCGCTGTGTTTTTCCCCAAGAAGGACAATGGTCAGCAGGTTTAGTCTATTAAACATACTGTCATAATTCTGCAAAAGAATCGGCAACAAAGTAGCTTCTCCTGGCTAAGATTCTCTCATAAATCAGAGCAGCGTACACGCGCCCTATGGCAGCTTAGTCCTGGCACAGAAGAACTTCAAAGAATGTTCGCAAAAGGAAGCAATCATCAAAAAACGCAACGCCGCTAACAATGTCTGATGGCCCATGGGCTCATTATCATCAACAACAACCTGACTACTCCAACTGCCCTGCCAACAGTCCTGGTGTCCTACTACTGCTTTCATCAGGCGGGGTCGATGATTAAGAAGGGCAAACAATCTTCTGAATGCGAAAAACCATGTGAAATCACTCGACTGTACGGCATTTATTTCCAGCAGCTTAAATTATGAAACTCCATCATTAACATCATAACCAACCTGATTACACCCACTGCAGGGCAAAGGCCTCTCTCATGTCTCTCCAGTTAACCCTGTCCTGTGCCAGTTGCGGCCACCGTATCCCTGCAAACTTGTTAACCTCATCCGCCCACCTAACTCTTTGCCGCCCCCTTCGACACTTAGCTTCTCTTGGATCTGTTTTGTCGGTTGAAGAAAAAATGCAATCGCTAAGAATTGCGTAAATCCCTAGAATATCGAAAGATATGAAGCCGAATTTTTTTACAGTAGGAAATAGAGAAAATGCATTAATTAATTTAATATCAGCGAAGGTTATGGGCGAAGGTCAATTCGCGGAAGAGCACTGAAAAAACATGGTCTCCCATTAACCAGCTACGCGCAAAGCAATGGTTCCCTGTGAAGGACTCAGTGGGGCGTAGTTTTTCAGAACAGCCCATCATAATGTCCAATGGAGACAGAACTCGGCCCCACTGTCAAGTGTTATCATCTGCTTTTCTTTCTGTCTTACGTGAGTCAGAAGTATTCGGAATTATGCTTCGCCTTAAGTACTTAAAATTGCCGACATAGGTAGTTTGTACATAAAGAACCTTTAGAGAAGCTTTCAAGCGTTGAACTATGTTATGCTCTGTACATAAAATGGGAACTTTGATTTTCGCATACGGCAATAGTTCACGCAGATGAGTGGAGAGTTGCACTAGTTGGTTTACGATCATGTGGGGAACAGCGCTAACACACGACGGAGCGAGAGCACAACACCGGGGCTGACTAGCAACTGGCGTTTATTTCAGAAATATATATATATATATATATATATATATAGTATTCAGTAGGGGTTCCAATGGCCCAGTTTACTAGTTTAGGTACAGTATTACGACAAACGCGACTGTTCTTTTAACGTTTATTTTGCCAACAGTTTCAGGAATGGTATTCCCTTCGTCAGGGCAGGCTTACAATCAACTGTTGACAATGAACAACTGTTGGCAAAATAAACGTTAAAAGAACAGTCGCGTTTGTCGTAATACTGTACCTTTATATATATATATATATATATATATATTCTTACGCCCAGGGTTTATTGAGACCGGGACGGAGGACTGAAAGCAGCTGGGTCCGCTTGCCGAGCACGAGACGCCACCAACTTCGTTCTCCTCATCTTCGGCTTATCCAGCAGCGCCGACCACGCAGAATGGGTATTGCCTTTTCATGGGCGTCACACTTCCCCCTACGCAGCCGAAGCCCGCTGGGCGCGTTAAGCAGCGCCGCGCGAATGGTAGGGCTTCAGCCGGGCAACGTGAGTGACCGGTTCGCGCTGAACGACGGCCGCTTGCCGTGAGACGAGCTATGCGGTAATTGAGTTCTCTAATTTGGTCAATAATGACGTAGGGTCCATCGTAGTGGCACAGCAGCTTCTGAGACAATCCTCGCTTTCTGATAGGCCGCCACAACAAGACTAAATCACCGGCACTGTAAGTAACGCGACGGCGGTGGGCATCGTAGCGCGCTTTTGACCGATCTTGGGAGGCGAGAACACGAAGGCGAGCAAGGCGCCGGGCTTCTTCGGCGAGACAGAGTGTCTCAGCGATAGAGGGATCTTCATGGAGCTCGTCAGAAAATGGTAGTATGGTGTCCAGGGTGTAGCGTGGGGGGCGTGCGTACAGTAAAAAGAAGGGGCTGTAGCCAGTAGTCTCATGGCGCGCGGTATTGAACGCATACGTGATGAACGGCAGGACGCTATCCCAGTTCTTGTGCCTTGAATCAACATACATTGACAGCATGTTAGTGAGCGTGCGGTTTGTGCGCTCAGTGAGCCCATTCGTGGATGGTAAGGCGAGGAATGGCGAAAATGTGATGCGCAGGAACGGAGAAGCTGCTCCACGACGTCAGCGGTGAACTGCCGACCACGGTCACTAATGATAACTTTTGGAGGTCCATGACGGAGAACTATGAATCGGAGCAGAAAAGAGGACACATGATACGCTGTAGCCGAGGGTAGAGCTGCCGTTTCACAATACCGGGTAAGGTAATCGACGCAAACCACTATCCAGCGGTTCCCATGATAGGACTTTGGAAACGGGCCCAGCAGATCTATGCCCACTTGCTCGAACGGTGCTGCAGACGGTGTCACAGGGTGAAGCTGACCAGATGCAAGGCTAGTAGGTCGCTTGTATCGTTGACACTGAGTGCAGCTGGCGACGTACCGCTCAGTCGTGGCCCGCATTTTCGGCCAATAGAAGCGCGCCTCGGTACGATGCAGCGTCCGTGCCGAACCAAGATGTCCAGATGTAGGGTCATCGTGCATGGCCTGCAAGACAGAGGAGTACAGGCTCTTCGGAACTACCAGCAGGAAGCGCTGGCCCGTAGGAGAATAGTTTTTCTTCCACAAAAGACCATCTCGCACACAAAAGTGGCTGACGTTGGAAGGGTCTTCAGCCTCCGCAAGGAGAGACTGTAGGGTTAAGTCTTCTTGCTGTTCCGCTTTGAACGTTGCGATATCAGGAAAAACAGGTGACACTGACGCGACGCAGTGGTCCAACGTATCGATGTTAGACTCCGACTCAGGAAGGGGTAGCCTCGAAAGACAGTCCGCGTCAGCGTGACGGCGACCACTCTTGTAGACGACTGTGTAGTCGAACTCTTGTAGCCGGAGAGCCCACCGTGCAAGGCGTCCGCAGGGGTCGCGAAGGTTAACGAGCCAGCAGAGGGCATGATGGTCGGTGACGATGGTGAACGGTCTTCCGTACAGATAGGAACGGAAACGCTGCGTGGCGAAGACGACGGCTAAGCATTCTTGCTCAGTGACTGTATAATTGCGCTCCGGCTTGCTGAGCGAGCGACTCGCATACGCAACAACGTGCTCTTTGTTGTCGCATCGCTGGACGAGAACAGCGCCGAGGCCAACACCGCTGGCGTCAGTATGAATCTCTGTGGGAGCGGAGGGATCGAAGTGGCGAAGTACAGGGGGGCATGTCAGGAGGAATTTTAGTTGGCGAAAGGCGGAGTCGCACTCAGGTGTCCACTCGAAAGCCACATCTTTGTGAAGTAGACCAGTCAGGGGGTAAGCTACGTCCGCAAAACGATGAATAAAGCGGCGGAAGTAAGAGCATAAGCCCAAGAAGCTCCGCAGCTCTTTAACAGACTGTGGTGGCTTGAACGACTCGACAGCTGCAGTCTTGGCTGGATCAGGCCTGACGCCGTCTTTATCAACGAGGTGTCCAAGCACTAACGCTTGACGCGCACCAAAGTGGCACTTTTTAGAGTTAAGCACAAGGCCAGCTTGGCGCATACAGTCGAGGACGAGAGCTAAACGGTCGTTGTGCTCACTGAACGTCTTTCCGAAAATTACAACTTCGTCGAGGTAGCACATGCATATTTCCCATTTCAAACCGCGGAGTATAGTGTCCATAAATCTCTCGAAGGTGGCGGGCGCATTGCAAAGGCCAAATGGCATCACATTAAATTCATAAAGGCCATCAGGCGTTATAAACGCTGTTTTTTCTTTGTCCGCGGGATGCATAGGGATTTGCCAATACCCCGACCGAAGATCAATAGAAGAGAAGTAGGAGGCTGAAAATAGGCAGTCGATGGCATCGTCGATTCGAGGTAGCGGGTATACGTCTTTTCTCGTGACGACATTCAGACGACGGTAATCCACGCAAAAACGCCACGACCCATCCTTCTTCCGAACAAGAATTACTGGAGCAGCCCAGGGACTCGACGACTCTTGTATAACACCTTTAGTTAACATCTCCTTCACTTGCTCATTGATCAGCTTACGTTCAGACGGGGCCACTCGGTAGGGCTTTTGCCGGATCGGATGTGAGGCGCCAGTGTCAACCCTGTGAAGGGTCCGAGACGAGGGGATGGAAGGTGGGCCACCGGGCTGTGAAAAGTCAAACATGGTGGAGTGTCGCAGAAGAATGGCCAAGAGATCACGGCGCTCATGCGTCGAGAGCGAGTTGTCAATCATGCTGAGTAGCTTGGGCTCGTCACAAAACTCTGGCGCTTCCGCGTGCAAGGCGTCGGTAACCAAGGCAACGGACACTTGTGAGGCGTGGCTGCACGACGCAAGCTTCTGGCCTTCAGGCAAAACTACCGCTTCTGTAGAACAATTCACTGCCCATAATTCAGTGCG
The DNA here is from genome assembly GCF_055824585.1 of Amblyomma mixtum. Lineage (NCBI taxonomy): Eukaryota > Metazoa > Arthropoda > Arachnida > Ixodida > Ixodidae > Amblyomma > Amblyomma mixtum. Next base: position 197,331,823 of record NC_143016.1, read on the forward strand.
ACCGTTGGTGACGGAAACCATGGCATGAGGAACCAAAATATTCTTCTTCATGCAGGTAAGATGGTTCGGTTCCACAGTCGCATCAAACACGTCGACAGTGGTATCGGGGCAGGAAACCGGTACGCATACGGCCGAAGAAGGAGGCACGACAATATCTCGGGTAACAACGAGCACACTCTCTCCACTGCAAGAGCCTTCCACAACGCCAGTGGTAAAACATTTGCCGACGCTGAGCTCACCGGTGCGACAATCGACGTTGGCGCCACACATCTGCAAAAAGTCGAGCCCAAGAATGACGTCGTGTGTCGATCGGGCGAGCACCGCCATTTCCGTGCTGAACACTTCACCACTCAAAGAAACCTTAACAGTACACACTCCGATTGCAGGCAACGGTTCGCCACTCACACCACAAAACTGTACATTTTTGTCCCACCGAGACAAAACTTTGCGTCCAAGGAGAGACTTAAATGCAGCGCTCATAACGGAAACAGTAGCACCGGTATCCACTAAAGCCATTACAGGTACACCATCCACTAGCACATTCACTTTGTTCCGCAACATAACTACAGGCAGGGGTATCACTTCCGGCGGCAGACTTCCAGCGACCTCACCCCCATCGGTCGCGCCGACTAGTTTTCTGGCGGAGGCGAAGAGGAGCGGCGTCGGGGTGATGGAGATCGACGAATGCGGGAAGCTGGAGGTGGAGTCACGCTTCTATCCGATGCCGGTGAACTATTCCGCATTTGTGCAGGCCATCGGTTGTCGACATCAGGCGGGTAAGACGGGCGCCGAGAAGGTACAGGTTGGTAATCTTGCCGCGGAGGATAGCCTGAGGAGCCGTAACGCGATGGTTGGCGGCGGGGACAAAATCGTGAGATGTGACCGGGCTGACCGCAGCGGTAACACACAAGAGAGGGACCAGGAGCACGTTGAGCCGGCAAGTAGTCTTCGTGCCTAGTATTGGGCCAAATGTTCTCGTCGTATGTGGCCGGCGGATGTTGGTAAAAGCGGGGCCGGTTTTCTGGAGGCGATCGCGGTCGCAGCTGTCGGGGCACCCGGTGGTCCTCAAAGTCCGCTGCGTTAACTGCGGCTGGCGGAGGAGGGCGCGTGGGATACTCAGGGGAAAGCTCTGAAGAATTCCGAGTGAGTTCCAGCGACCTGGCCAACTCTTCGCGCACGATCTGGCGGATCGTGGAAGCCAGATCACACGATGATGTGTCTACGGCTGCCACCGTTGTCACTCCGGCTAAACGTCCGAATTTCGGTATGATGCGACGCATCTTCAATGTCTCAAATGTGCGGCAGTGCTGGATGACGTCAGACACAGAATCTAGACTTGCTTTGCCGATAAGAAAATTGTAAATGTCTTCTGCAAACCCTTTAAGTAGGTGACCAACTTTATCTTCTTCTGTCATGCCAGGAGAGACGACCTTGCATAACTTTATAATTTCTTCAATGTACTTTGTACAGGTCTCTCCGGGAAGCTGAGCCCTTTGCGCAAGCGCTTGTTCAGCCCGCTTCTTCTTCGTGACAGAGTCGCCGAAACACTTCTTTAGCTCCTCTACAAAGCGGTCCCATGTCGTAAATGAATCCTCGTGGTTGTCGTACCACGTTAGGGCCGTGTCGGTCAGGGAAAAGACGACGTTGGCAAGTCGGGCAGAAGAGTTCCACTTATTGTAGCGGCTCACCCGTTGGTAGTGGGTAAGCCATTCATCCACGTCCTCGCTGGTTGAGCCTGCGAACGGCCGTGGCTCCCGGAAATGCTGCCATGAGCTGCTGGGCACAGACCTCGAAGCGTCGCCGTCCAGGGACATCATTGGCACAGAAGGCGGCAGACCAACAATGCGACGACTGCGGCGAATGTGAATCTGGGGATCCGTCTTCGGAGGAACCTGATTACCCGGCACCTTCCACCAAGATGTTACGCCCAGGGTTTATTGAGACCGGGACGGAGGACTGAAAGCAGCTGGGTCCGCTTGCCGAGCACGAGACGCCACCAACTTCGTTCTCCTCATCTTCGGCTTATCCAGCAGCGCCGACCACGCAGAATGGGTATTGCCTTTTCATGGGCGTCACAATATATATATATATATATATATATATATATATATACCGCAACTCCGCAATCAAGACGAACATATTCAACTTGCTGCGCGGAAAGATGGCGAAGAAGAAGGCACCTGCTCAGCTCATGACAAAAGAAACTTAACTAGAGATGAACAGGCAAAAAGGTGAACGGCGGGTAAGAAAATTATTAAACTGCTGCAGGCGCGTGTCAAGGATGAAATGAAAGTATATGGCGAAGTGAATAGCATGTGCTCATATCTAAAGGAGGAAAAGGGGGCAATAAAACAACACCAAAAACGAAAAGAACTGGTGAAAACAAGCAAGGACAACACCAACAAGGGTAAAGGAACATGAGGGGGGCGACTGGCTAGTATCTGGACTGATGCCCAAGAAAAGCGATTTGTTTTGAAAGTAATGTGATAGACGGCGCACTGACACAGCTATAATATTTCTTATTGATGATAAAACCTTCACAGATTTCTCGGGCATGCTGGCTGGAATATTTCTTGACTATGCGGGTTTTGTCAAGCAGGGGAGAGCATTTGCATTTCATGCGGTGAATGATTAAGTTAGACCCCATAGTGGCATTTTGAGAGTTAGCGTGCTCGCGCAACGTATCGTTAATACGTCTTTCAGTTTGCCCTACATTGGGCCTGCCACAGGAAAGCGGAATTTCTTACGCAACGTTTTTCTTACACGTTTTGCACGTAAGAAAGGTGTTTTTTCTTGCATTCAATCCGTTCAGTCTCTTGAGCACAAACTTTGTTCGGGGCAGAAAAAATTACACGAAATCCAACCTTACCACCTATATTTTTACCTTGTGGGACACGCCATGCACGCAGGGAACAATGACTGTGCGCGATCGTTCGATGTCCGTATGTTTCTTCTTAAAATTTCCGCGGAATTCCTCAACAAGTTTTTCTGCCAGGCTCCGCAGCAGGTTCTCCGCGAACTTAGCGGATCTGAGCCGGCTCACCTGCGAGAAGAAGCTGGTGAAGACATGGTGGTGGCATGATCTGTAGAGTGCATTTGTGATTGTGGACGTGGGGATACCTCGTTTTATAAGCTTTAGGTGAACGGCAGCATGACCTTCTTCGAACGGGGTGCATACTGCCAGCAGATGTGGCCAGGCGAAAGGTGCAGCAAAAGATCTAGAAGCGAAGCTTGTAGCCTGTGGCATGTTCAACCGTTATGGAGCGATCTTTTAGGTGCAAGGAGAATTCGGTGATGATGCGGACGGCCTCTTCAGAGGCGTTTTGGAACGGGAAACTCTTGAAAATTACAAGATAGTCATCGGCATATCTGAAAATTTTGTAATGTGTTGTGGTCTCGAGACTGTCTGCTAAACTTTTGTTATGTCGTGAAAGTGATAAGATGAACCTAACTCATCTAAAAAAATGGCTGTGGCTTAGCTAAGGATAAGCGAATAGCTCTCGCTGCTTTTCAGCCAACTCCCAAGCTAGCACTTCTGGATTGGTGTTTCGGCGCCGTCCGACTGTTGCTTCTTCTTCTCCTTCCATGGCGAGTGTCTGCGCCTGTTCTATGGGCATGCGCGCCTTATATACCCGTCCTTTTAAATGTGCACTGCGCATGGCTGCGGCGAAAGGTCAAACGGTGGCGAAGATGGCCGCCTCTTCTATGGCCGCCGCCGCCGCTCACGCGTTCTCGCAACGCCTTGCGAAAGAACCTCGTCCTTTTGGGACGGCGGCGGCGACCGCGCGGCAGCGGCGAAGGGTAAAACGGTGGCGAGGAAGACAAGCGGAGAGGCTCAGACGACGGAGTGAGCGCGCGGTGGCGACGACGGCTGCGGCAGCAGCGGCCACCTGCGCTCCGCGTGACGTCGCTCGGTTTCGCGCATGCGCAGCTGTGGCTAAAATTGATCACGGCGCACGCCAGACCCGGTGTTGACGAGCCTAGTGAAGCTTATCGGTTCAAAAAAAGGGTAAAAGAGGCTGGAAAAGATGGGCTGACAGTATTCTTTTCGGCAAAAACACACAAGCCGGATGTTCCCCTGCGCACGATTGCCAAGGAACTGGGATCTCGGCAAGGTGCCCTTTCCAGGTTCCCCAAAAATGTTTGAAGTTCCTTACGCTTATCGACCCATTTAGGGTGGCTAATTCGAAGCAAGAATTGAACTTTTCGCGCAAGAAGATCTCTCTTTGGGGTCTGTGCAGGGATTCTCAACTGACGTTGCAAATCTTTTCTACTCAATTCCCACAAAAGATATTTCAATTACATGCTTTCTTCCAGCTCTAGAAAAGTCTTGGTCACACAAAATGCTTGAGGGTGTACAAAAGCAGGCGAGTCGCTTGACTAAGGCAGGCTTTCCTATAAAACTGGTGCCATCGGTCTCTGAGAGCCTGATATAGAGGTAAAAGCTGGGCAACATACACAGACGACTGAGCGACAAGCTCACGAACCGGCTAGATGCGTGGCACTGCTCTATGTTCGCCAGCTTCGCACCATCTTAAAAAAGGGGCCATGAAAGCCAAGATAAGGGAAGTGCTTATTGCATCCAAAAAACTCAAAAAACTTTGCAGAGTTGTAAATAATGACTCCAACGAGAAACTGCCGTGTCCCATCAAGCATGGGAAGCCATTTTTGGCCTGCAAGAGAAATGTAGTCTACCGAATTCCACTAGCTTGCGGAAAATGCTATATCTGCCAAACTGGCCGTTGTATCGACGTTCGCCTCATGGAGCACAAGAATCTGGAAGTTGCTATATCAGACCTTGGATACTTGGCGGCGCACTAAAAACCATGCAAATGTAACGACAAAAATTGTACCCCTCTCTCTGATCAGACACATGTGATATATGTAGACGCAGACCAGAAGGAGCGGGAGGTATTGGAAGCCTTTCTTATTCACATGGGAAGGCAATCGTGTGTGAGCAAACCGAATGTTTATCTTTCTACTAACGAATTGAAGTTCCTGTATCGCGAAGGACCGTCACGCATGCGGTTTGATTGTTGTTTTTTTGGCACCTGATAGTCACCTATATATGCGTGGTATTTTTCGCGAATAAAGTCACTTGATGTCTAACACCTGTGTTGTCTTCTTCAACTCTGTCGACCCTGTTTTATAGCGCTGCTACTATGTCCTCTCAAACGTCGTGGGAAAGACTGTTCCAGTCACATCTGCACTAACTAAAAAACAGCACAATCGATAGGAACCATACCCGAAACTCCCTTAATAATACTTTTCCATTAGCAACCTGTCTAAAACAAGGCGATGTACTTGTAAAGAGACCAAAAGTTGACGGTGAACGCCCTCGTGCACGCATGACAAATTACTCAAACGCACTTCCCAACGTTAACATTGTCCTGCGGAAATATCACCATATGTTAGCTAGTAACGACTGCCCGAAGAAAATATTTACGCTGCAGCTAGGGTGACATAGAGAGGCATCACACCCCTGAGAGATATTCTAATTTGCGCTTGGCTTGATAAGACACTGCCACCGACAATAAGCTCATGCTCTTGAAGCAGATGCAATACATGCAAGCATTTACATAGCGACACTACTGTTAGAAGCACGGCGAGCGACATCATCTATAAATACTAGCGCTTACTGATGGTGAAGAAAGAACGCCGACCACTAGAAAAAACAAAGACAACAATTGTTGCTTTTGTTTTTTTTTTCTTTTGGTGGGAGCTCCTTCTTCACCGTCAGTATGTTTGTCCCCGACCAAACAGGCTTTCTTCCAACTCTCGACTTCTTCAAATACTAGAGCTCTTCAATTGTCTGTCTTCTAATGTTATCTGCACGCTTGAATCTTGTCAGAAACATTGTTTCGCAGAAACCGTAAAACCAATCAGCGTCACACTAAACGGCCACCGTGCTGGCTCTGGAAAGAGCGCCCAAAGAGCAGTGCCGGAACATTTTAATCAACGTGGCCAGAACTTATACGAACTTGAACAATTTTTTCTCCAATTGGACTTAAAGTCAGCATGCAATAGCAAATAAAGTGAGCCATTCCTAATCCACAAGTTGAAAACCTTACAACCAGCAGCGATGAACATCCTTCCAAAGGCAACTTATAACATCTCCTGTACATTCCGGCACTCACGTAATTCTCTGAAATGGTGATGCGCGTCTTCAGAGCAAAAACAGAAAAAAATTAGTTGCGGTTCAACTACACTTGAACCTAGTTATGGAGCAAAAGCTATGGCGCGTCGGGCAACCATACGCAGCTTGGCGTCTGTAACGCGCAGTGCGTTCCGGACACTGGATAGCCAGCGCACTTACCCTGCCACCCTGCCACCCTGGCAAGTGGAAGGTAACGGCTGATCACGAGATTGATTCATTTCAATTCAATTAATTTATTTTCAACTCGAGGTTCAAAGCCTCCAGGCGAAAAAGCTGTTCTACGACAGCTTGAAAGCTGCCTGGGGGCCCATACTAGGCAGCAGTGGTTACAAATTAAATTACAGTGTGAGTACACATCTTCAAACAATCATTCGAACAACTATACAGCACAAAAATTAACAAAGCAATGTTTGTTAATGAGAATTCCAGGTGATCGGCGTTCGGCCTCAATTCTTCCTGAACATCAGAAAAGATAGCGGAATTCACATATGTCAGTCGTACTCTAATATAAAGTTAGCATGATTATTGCACACCGGTTGTTTAGTGGGTTACAAAATATTGTCGCAGTTGTTTTTTACTGTAGGTCTCGAAATATACATCCTTCTTTTCATAATCGTTCAGAAGAAATGGAAGCAGGTACTGTAGGGACTGACAGAGATAATCGGTACAGCGGTGTGGTACAAACCATATGTCACAACTGCGAGTACGACCATCGCTTTTTTGTTTACGTAAACTTGCGGTGTTCTTTAATAACGTTTGAAGGGAATTATTTGCGTAAAAGAAAGTGTGCAGTAAGCGAAATTCTAGATAATGTTTTGCTTTTATTATTTTTTACTTCACAAACAATTCTTCTGTCGGATGGTAGTACGATACATTAGCAATATTACGAAGAGTTTTTTTTCTAGAAGAGCCTTCTGGCGGGCTAGTTGGTGCTTTTCATTCATGATTAAACTGCGCGAAGAAAACACGGACAGAGACAGAAAAACACGTACACACACTGAGCGCAGAACTTCCAACTTTTATTCGAAAAACGCTTCGGGCATTACCTTTTATACGCTCTAAACAACCACCACATGACACAGCCGGTATAAAAACCGATAAGTATTGACAGTAACGTGTACATGATGCGCCGACCGACCCATTTTTTTCTGTAGAAGGAAAATTGCGTTAATGTTGCTGATCGTTGTTCCCCAAATAAGCGAGCAATAGTTTAAATGTGACGTGAATAATGCGTGGTAAATGTGAACCTTTATTTTTTCCGGGAGATGATGTCGGCATCTGGCAAGTGCTCCCGCAGCTGACGATAGTGATTTGCGCAAGAAATCAATGTGGTGTGTCCATTTCATATCAGACGAGAATGTCACTCCTAAAATCCTATGTTGGTTGACAACTTCAATAGTACCAGTACCAAGTGTTAAAAGATGATGCATTATAGCCTGTTTGGCACTTGGTTTAAAATTTATGGCTTTCGATTTTTTTGCGTTAGTGTTAAGACCGTTGGCATTGGAGCAGTTGATTATCTTTGTCATCTCAGTTTCTGGTTTAGCAATCACCTCTTTTATGCGATGACCAGAAATAAACACGCTGGTATTGTCAGCGTAAAGAACATAAGCATCTGAATTGGGTTGAACAATGTCATTCACATATACGTTCAAAGGAAATGGCCCCAAAAGACTGCCTTGTGGCACACCAGATGAAATGCTTTTAAAGGATGAGGTGTGGCCCCCAATACTGACACATTGCATTCGATCACTCAAGTAAGAGTTAAACGACAACAAAGATACACCGCGGACACCGTGAGTACTAAGTTTTCCAACAGAATTTTATGGTTTAGAAAGTCAAAGGCCTAGCTGTAATCTATAAAAATACCAAGCGTAAGCATCTTGCTTTCAATATTTTTGATGATGAGCTTTTTCATTGTTAGTAGCGCTGTTTCGGTTGATTTGCCTCGACGGAAACCATTTTGGTACTCTCGCAATATGTTATGTCTGGAGACAAAGTTTTCTATGCGCACCAATATTATTTTTTCGAGGCCCTTTGAAAACACGGGTAATATAGATACTGGCCTGTAGTTAACCCCGTCGTTTTTTTTTGCCGCCTTTAAAGATGACCGATACCTTTGATTTTTTTCATGCGACTTGGGAAACAGCCAGTTGTGAGGACGAGGTTGAAAATATATGTCAGGTGAGGCGCAATAAGGTCAGTTACGAACTTGACAGGCTTTATCTGAAGATCGTCGACATCGACTGAGTTGGTGTTTCTCTGGTTCAGGAATGCGCTACAAATTTCGATTTCATCCGTTGGTTCCAAGACTACGGTGGCATTTTGTTTGTCAGTGGGCGTTGACCCTCTTTTGTCGCAGGTTGGTTTTATTATGTCTACAAAATGCGCATTGAAATGCTCAGCTAAAGCTACACCCGAAATACATTTGCCACATATTGACATTTCAGGGGGCTGCATTTCCGACGTATCCTTTGAAGAATTTCATTAATCACCTTCCACACTTCCCGAGGACCGGTTCTTGAAGCATCAGATATGAGGACCGGTTCTTGAAGCATCAGATATGAGGTTATTATAGTAAGCGATCTTTGCTCTTCTTAACTTATTGCACTGAACTTATTTCGGTATTCCTTGAAGTCTGTTAGTGCTGTCATTTCTCTCGTACACAAGAAATCTTGGAAGGGTTTTTGTTTCTCCTTAATCGCCTTCAAATGATCGGGTGTTATCCATGGCATCCTTACTTTGTTCTTTTTTCTTGCTTTCTTGTATGGAAAGCATTCGTTATAGAGACAGCAGAACATGAGCAGGAATTTGTTGTAAGCTTCAGAGGCATTATTCTCGTTATAAAGGGGAGACCAGTCGTTGTTTGATAGGCGGGCCCGAAAGGATTTCATATTACCATTCGATATATTCCTATCAGAGGTACGTCATTGCTTGTTTTTTTCTCGTGGTCAATAGCTGCAGTACGCAATAAATATTGGGCAGTGGTCGCTTAAGTCATAGAATATGGTGCCAGCGGTATGTACGGAAATGTCTGAGTTGACAATGAAAAGATCAAGGACAGACTCGCCTGTTTCGGTTACCCGTGTTGGTGTATTGATAACGGAATAAAAGCCAGAAGCCAGAAGTGTGTTATTGAACTGAACGGAACGGAATTTCCAGCTAAGTTACTATTGAAATCGCCTCCAAGAAGCAAACGGTACTCATGAAAGGAAGCCTACTCCAACATTTCTTCGATGAAGGTCAAAAAATGGTTCTTGTTTCCGGAAGGAGGGCGATATACTACAGAAAACATATCTTTCCCCCTACAAACACATAACGCCTCCAGATCAGGAGTAGTACACGTGAAACGGTGCTCCACTTCGCAGGACACATCATCCCTGATATGCATCGCTACGCCGCCGCCACGTCCCTAAGTTCTGTTTTGGTAGTAGTGTTTATAGCCTGCTAATGTTAGCGTCTGGCTTTCATCGTGATACCATGTTTCCGTGATCATGATGACATGCATTCAGAAACGGAATTCGTCGAGAAACATAGTGAATGGTTCTATCTTTGATGCCAACGAACGTGCATTGATATGGACAGCCGATGTTAATGCCTGGGTTCGCGCCTGCAGTGCTATATCAGAAGGTTCTTTTTTTGTTGTATATAAACGATATTAACGCTGATGTTACTTCTTCGTTCAGAATGTTAGCAGACGACTGCGTGATTTATAGAATTATAGATAGTTCACTTGATGTGCAATGCCTGCAAGACGACTTAGATAAGATAGCCATGTGGTGTAATAATTGGGACATGACTTCGAATACTAAAAAGTGTGTACACGTCACCTTTTCAAGGAAGCGCTCCTACCCTGCTTATATCTACACTATAAACCATGCGGCCTTGAAAAAAGAACAGAATTTTAAATACTCGGGCGTTTATCTTACTGCTGACCTGAGGTGGTCAAAGCATGTTAATTACGTCGTAAAGAAAGCTGCTGGTATATTAGGTTTCTTAAGAAGAAATTTCAGCCACCTTCCACAGCATCTCACAAAGCAGCTATATTTTACTCGCGTCCGCACAGTACTCGAATATGCATCAGTGTGCTGGGACCCGCAAACACAAGAACTTATTGACAAATTGGAAAAAATTCAAAATAGGACAGTCCGCTTTGTACTTGGAAACTATTCCAGGACACTCAGTATCTCGGAAAGCAAAAGGAATCTTCAGTGGCCAGAACTTAAAACTCTAAGAAGAAATCTGAGATTAAAATTTTTGCATAACATTTTCTATTCCAAGACTGGCATAGACGGATCAAAATATTTGAAGCCACCTTTCTACGTCTCGAAGAGAAGAGACCACATTTTAAAGCTTCATGAATTTCCTTTTAAAGGTGACGTACTCCGTTATTCGTTTTTTCTGCGAACAGTTCGCGAATGGAATGCTTTGCCGCCACATATTGTTAATGTTCTACCTAATGATGCCTTTTTTCGCGCGTTAAGTGCATGATTTTTTTGTTTTTTGAATGTGAAAGTGCCCCCCTGCTGTAATTCTGAAAGGCGATGCAGGTACCAAATAAAAAAAAAGAAGAACGTGAGCAGAACTCTCGATATAACATGATGAGGACGAAAGCAAGGAACTAGCAACACACCACCTTAGTCAATCTTTGACAAGTCTTTATCGTGTTCGTTTCGCACCACGTCGCTTCCCTCAGCTTACCTCTCAAGTACTTTTCCGTTCCTGGCCCATACAAACTTCCAGTCGAACTCACGTTTCTTTTTTATCGCCAAGGAAAGAAGTCGCTTCAGCGTAGGGCAGAGATGTTCGTTAACGAACACACTTTCTCTATCTACGAAGCCGACTTGTTCATTCGTAATGTATTTGCTTCGAGCCTTTTCCTGAAGAGCATCTCTTTTTTCGCGGCATTTCAATTACACAACTATGTTGCTTTTACCTTCCTCACGAGTTGGCATGCGATGACAAACGGCTATGTCATCAGTAGTGATAGTCTCGCCTATAGCACTGCCTACCTTTGTTACCAGTTCAGCAACATTTGCATTTTCTTTCTGGACCAGGCCTTTTATTTCGACATTACATCTTCGAGAGTACTGCTCTGTTTGAACCATTCTTCGCTGAAGCTGTTCAAAGGAATGCTCATTAGCCTTGACCGTTTTCCGCAGACTTTCATTCTCTTTCTTAAGATCTTTCTTTTCATCTTGTTGTTCAGCTAGTTTCTTTTTGATTTCCTCAAATTGTGCATTGATAAAAGTCATGGAATCTTTCAAACTTTTCATTACAGCACGAAGCTCGCGTAGTTCGCTTCTGGCATCCCTGTCATCATTCGTCGAACCTTTAGGCATCACTACAGGTACACACAAAGAACAAAAACTTCGGCAGCAGCAACAGCAAAAACTACACAGTTCGCCCGTTCGACGAAGTCAAATGGATACACCAACCTGCAGCGTAAAACACGCAAACTTCACCCAAAGAACGCAAACTTCCGTATCTCCGCACACTTCTTAATCCCACCCGGCCACCTAACTTTCTGCCGGCCCCTGCTTCGCTTGCCTTCTCTTAGAACCCACTCTATTACCCTTAAGGACCAGCGGTTATCTTGCCTTCGCATTACATGTCCTGCCCAAGGCTACTTCTTCCTCCTGATTTCGATTAAAGGTGACATTAACCTTCGTTTGTTCCCTCACCCACTCCACCCGCTTTCGATCTGTTAACGTTACACCTCTCAATTTTCTTTTCATAGCTCACTCCGTTGTTCTTAACTGAAGCTGAACCCTCTTCGTTAGCCTCCACGTTTCGGCCCCATAGGTGAGTACCGACAAGATGCAGCCGTTGTATATTTTTCTCTTGGGGGATATTGATAATTTAACAAAACTTCTGTTTGGGCTACATGGTGCATAGCTTATTTTGAAACGAATTCAAGCGCAGAACAACACGCACACAAGAGAGGAAAGACACAGGACAGGCGCTAACTTCATCTGATTTATTCGCAGGTAAGAGAGCAGATTATATACATAAATGGAGACATGCGCAGTAAAGAAACACATCGTCAGTTCACAATGCGTGCTCGAGATACCTGTACTCTGCGTGCAAAAGATTAACAGACGTGTCACTCACACAGTCATGCCCCCTCTTCCTGATGTGAAAGGCTTCTAATAGTTCACGTGCCGTCTTATCACCGCCTCTGCCAAGTATCTTTATCTATTTCAGCCGGGCGGTGTGTCAATGACCGGGCGGGGGAACATTTGCGGGCGTTAAGGGGCGGAGGGACACATTTGGCAGAGCATTGTGCGAACTGCAGAGCGTGCGAGCCGCGGCTGAAAGAGATAAAGATACTTGGCAGAGGCGGTGATAACACGGCACGTGAACTATTAGAAGCCTTTCACATCAGGAAGAGGGGGCATGACTGTGTGAGTGACACGTCTGTTAATCTTTTGCACGCCGAGTACAGGTATCTCGAGCACGCATTGTGAACTGACGATGTGTTTCTTTACTGCGCATGTCTCCATTTATGTATATAATCTGCTCTCTTACCTGCGAATAAATCAGATGAAGTTAGCGCCTGTCCTGTGTCTTTCCTCTCTTGTGTGTGTGTTGTTGTGCGCTTGAATTCGTTTCAAAATAAAATATTGGTAAACTGCCATTCATGATCTAAGAGAATCTGCCATATGCGCTCAAACCCATTCTTATTCTTCTAGTTATTTCCCTCTCATGATCCGGATCAGCTGTCACCACCTGCCCTAAATATAGAAAAATTCTCAGAATATAGAAATATTCTGCTTCCTGAAGCTCGCCACCCATTGCGAACTGCTGTTCTCTTGCTAAACTGTTGAATATTACTTTGGTTTTCTGCATTTTAATCTTTAGACTCACCGTTCTGCTCTTCCTGTCTAACTCATTAATCATGCTTTGCAGTTCATGTCCTGAGTGACTTAGCAAGGCAATGTCATCAGCGAATCGCAGATTACTTAGGTATTCTCCATTAGCTCTTATCCCCAACTGTTCCTATTTCAGGCCGCGGAATACCTCCTGTAAACAGGTGGTGAATAGCATTGAAGAGATTGTGTCTACCTGCCTGACACCTTCCCTTATTGTAATTTAATTGCTGACTTTATGGAGGACTATGGTAGCTGTGCAATCGTTATCGATATCTTCCAATATTTTCACACAACACTCTTTAACACCCTGATTCTGCAATGTCTGCATGACTCCTGAGACTTCTACTGAATCAAATGCTTTCTCGTAATCAATGAACGCTATATATAGAGGCTGGTTTTATTCTGCGCATTTCACTACCACCTGATTGATAGCGTGAATATGGTCTATTGTCGAGTATCCTTTGCGAAAGCCTGCCTGATCATTTGGTTGATTGAAGGCTCAGGTTGTACTGACCCTATTAGCGATTACCTTAGTAAATACCTTGTAGGCAACAGACAGCAAGTTGATCTGTCTGTAATTTTTGAAGTCCTTGACGTCTCCTTTCTGATGAATTATGATAATGCTAGCGTTTTTCCAAGCTCTAGGTACGCTCGAGGTCACAAGGCATTCTGTATACAGGGTGGCTAGTTTTTCGAGTACAATCTCTCCTCTATCCTTCAACAGATCTGGTGTTATCTTATCATTACCAGCTGCATCTCCCTTTGCATTGCTCCTAAGGCTTTTTTTAGTTCTTCCCTCCTTACTGGCACGATGTCCTATTGCTGTGCTCTACTGCCTCTCTCAGCAACATTCTGATTGCAATCGCTACTGTATAGATTTGTGTAAACTCTTCGGCTACTTTAACGATCTTATCCATATTGCTAATGGCATTGCTCTCTCGGTCTCTTATCTCATATATCTGGTTTTTATCTACGCCTAGTTTTCTCTTCACTGCTTGTAGGCTACATGCGCTTTTTGAGCATGCTCGATTTCCTCCATGTTAAACTTTCTGTTGTCGGCTACTTTGCGCTTATTTATTAACTTCGACACCTATACTAATTCTATTGTGTCTATGGGGTTAGACGTCCTCATTCGTTGGTGTTTCTTAATCAGATCTTTAGTCTCCTGAGATAGCTTCCCGGTATCCTGTCGAACCATCCTACCACCTACTTCTACGGCGCACTCCGTAACGATATCTGTGAGAAGATTGTTGTTTCAACATTACGGTCGTCTCACTTCACTTAAAGCGGGAAATCTGTTCCGCAGCAAAATCCTGAGTTCCTCTACTTTCCCTCTTAATGCTAACTCGGTAATAGGCTTCCGCTTCACTAATTTTCTCCGATCCCTTTTCAAACCTGAGCTAATACGAGACCTTACCACTCTGTGGTCGCCACAACGGACCTTTCCGAGGATCGCCACATTCCCTACGATGTCGGGGTGAGCGCACAGTATGAAGTCTATTTCGTTTTTAGTCTCACCACTGGGGCTCTTCCACGTTCACTTCCTGTTTGCTCGTTTGCGGATGAAGGTATTCATTATGCATAAGTTATTTCTATCTGGAAACTATATTATTAACTCTCCCCTGCCATTCCGAGAGCCTATGCCATTTTCACCAACTTGCTTCTTGCTTACCTTCGGATTGCAATCGCCCATCCGTACAGTGTACTGTCATTTTACTTAGGTCATTGCAATTCGATGTCCTCATAGAAGCTTTCAACGATCTGGTCATCATGGCTTGATGTAGGCGTGTAGGCCTGCATCACCTTCAGCCTGTACAACTGAGAGGAGGAATTTATTATCGTCAGCACAAACCTCAGAAACCTTCTAAAGTACTGGGGATAATTTAAACGGGTCGTGAGAAGTCTTCTGAAAATTTTAAACGATGTATGTATTTCAAATTCTGAGACTTCATTATATATTATACCTTGGTTCGTTTCATCGTCTAGGTTGAGTGAATACCAAAAAAAAATTAACTTTTGGATTCCCGGTGGGCGTCCCTAAAATCTACAGCAAACGGCATCCTAAGCAGCCAGTCAGAGGATCCTGTCATGAATACAACATGACGGCTTAGCGAGTCCTCTTGAGCCATAGATGACCGAGGTCACAGCACCATATGGACTCGTGTGGCGTCAAGACAACGTCATAGCACGTAATTAAAAATTGGCCGATATTCCCTAGCTGAACCGTCGCCTGCTAGAGCGGAGTCTGCTGTTGGGAATAGAGAAAGGGAAAGGTCTTTAATAAAAAACAGATTTTAGCCGGCGTTAATATTCGCTGATATGCTACTCTGCAAAGGGGAGGGAGAAGGAAAGTAAAGATGGAAGAAAGGTGGTAGGAAAAAGTGCAGTCATTGAAGAGTGTTCCAACTCAATAGTTCTCTGCATGATTGCTTCTTTGGATGGGACCAAAGCCATGTTCTTTGAATATACAGTGCGGTGATAAAGTGGTCGGGCAATTAGAGTTTGTCTAAAACACAAATAGCCTCTAAATAGGCAAATAAGAATAACACTGCACATCGTTGCTGCCTATAGCAGCCTAAAGGCCCTAATGTACAGTCCACTGTGAGTGGCACTTGGGTGACGGACTGCATGCATTGTTCATAGGACGCATGTTCTTTGGCATACGCTGGACATTCGAAGAGAATATTGTAACGAAGACAGGACTGGCACAGCTCACAGTTTCAGCAAAGTTCAGCGCACAGCAGAGAACTCACAATATACTGACTCGCTGACCGAACCACACACACACTTCGTCTTCGTCGACCGACACACTCACGCTTCGTCTTCATCGTCGGCGCGCTCCCTTGAGTACGCGCCATTACCCCCTCCGTCAAAGCTGCGGCCCGACGCCGGGAACGAACACGCAGGGCAAAGGTACTGTTCGGTATAGAGGGCGGAGGGCAGAGAACACGGAAAGCTGTTAAGCTGCTAAAACGGCGGGTTGCAGCCTGTCATGGTAGGGCTTCATGCGCACCACGTGGACAGTCTCGGTCGGATGGCGCCGACGTGGTAAGGAGATCGAGACCCGTGGGACAACTCCGTAAGTGACGTCACCAACACGACGAACCACTTCGTACTGACCGAAGTAGCGTCGGAGTACCTTTTCGGAGAGTCCGCGGCGGCGCACAGGTGTCCATACCCACACAGAATCGCCGGACTCGTACC
The DNA here is from genome assembly GCF_055824585.1 of Amblyomma mixtum. Taxonomy (NCBI): domain Eukaryota; kingdom Metazoa; phylum Arthropoda; class Arachnida; order Ixodida; family Ixodidae; genus Amblyomma; species Amblyomma mixtum. The sequence continues at coordinate 197,348,059 of NC_143016.1, forward strand.
GAACGTATCGATGTCGGAGGCTGTAGCGGCCGGCGTCGAGTTCTTGATGTCGAATCCGGCCCCTTGCGAGTTGGCGGGCTTCTTCAGCCCGCTGGACGAATGTGCCAACATCAGCATAGGTGCCGATGTCTGCGTCGTTGTGACCAGCGGGGTGCATAGCATCCAACATGGTAGTGACACACCGTCCTTAGACCAGCTGGAAAAGTGTAAGACGGGTAGTCTCCTGTTCTGCCGTGTTGTAGGCGAAGGTTGCATAAGGAAGAACGTCGCCCCACGTGCGATGCTCAACGTCGACATACATAGCAAGCATATATCTGCAGGCGTCCGGTTGAGGCGTTCAGTCAAGCTGTTGGTTTCGGGATCATAGGCTGTTGTCTTCCTGTGACTGGTGTGCGTACGTTCGAAGAGAGATCGCGTTAATGCCGCCATAAAGGCGGTTCCACGGTGTGTGATCACGACTGATGGCGCACCGTGACGCAAGACAATGGATGTCCTAAAAAACTGAGCCACTTCTGCAGCACTAGCGTGGGGAAGCTCCTGTGTCTCGGCGTACCGCGTTAAGTAGTCCGTCACCACAACAATCCACTTGTTCCCAGAGGAAGACAATGGGAATGGGCCCAGGAAGTCTATGCCCACTTGTTGGAAAGGGGTTGTAAGCGGTGGGATGGGCTGAAGAAGCCCTGCAGGTTTAACTGGTGGTGTCTTCCATCGCTGGCAGTCACGGCAGGTCCTCACATATCGCTGGACTGATGAGAGCAGCTTTGGCCAGTAATACTTCGCACGAATGTGGGCAAACGTCCGGGTAACAGCCAAATGACCATGGCTCGTCGTGGCAGGCGTGCAAGATTTCTGGACGGAGTTCGGATGGCACTACCAGACGTTCTTTACAAGAGGAACTTCGAGCATAACACGGAGAGAGAGAGAGAAAAACTTTCATGATGATTCAACTCGCCCAACTTTCAACCTTACTACTAGAAAAACTTTATTATGGCAAGTGTGTTGACCCCCCTTGGGTCCCTGGACCATCACACGGTCCCACTCTACGTCAGAACCACATGAACTTTCCGACGTAGGGTGGGACCGTGCGATGGTCCAGGGACCCAAGGGGGGTCAACACACTTGCCATAATAGTTTTTCTCTCTCTCCGTGTTAGGCGTGAACTTCCTATTGTAAAGGACGTCATCTCGGAGACTGTAGGAACCCATACCTCGAACGAAAAGCCGTGTAACAGCAACGTTAAGGCCCTCCAGATGCTCGATGAGCGGACGCAACTCTGATTCGTCCCGTTGACGCCGGGCCATATCGCACGATGTGACGAGAGCAAAAAACGGGAAGTCGTCCTCCGTGTCGGCCGGAGCAACGTCTGCAGGTGCACGTGACAAACAATCGGCATCATTGTGCTTACGTCCGGACTTGTAGACTACCGTGATGTCGTAAACCTTGAGCCAACGGCTCCACCTCGTAAGCCGCTCCGAAGGGTCTTTGAGATTGGCTAGCCAGCATAACGAATGATGCTCACTTACAGCTCGAAACTGGCGACCATAGAGATATGGTCGGAACCTGCTAATCGCCCACACTACCGCAAGGCATTCCTTCTCTGTGGTAGAGCAGTTTGCCTCTGCTTTCGAGAGGGAGCGGCTGGCGTACGCTATGACTTTCTCGTTGCTGTCCTGCCACTGAACGAGAATAGCGCCGAGGCCAACATTGCTGGCGTCAGTATGAATTTCAGTGGCAGCTCGTTCATCAAAATGGGCGACTATTGGGACAATCTGCAGACGGCTGCGTAGCTCGTTGAAGGCGGCTTCCTGATCCTCGTGCCACTCAAAAGATGCATTGTCTCTAGTAAGCATTGTTAGGGGGTCGGCAACTGTGGAAAAGTTTTCAACGAAACGTCTGTAGTAGGCACGGAGGCCCAGAGACCTACGAACGGACTGTTTGTCGGTTGGGCGCGGGAACTGTGCCACAGCGGCAGTCTTCTCCGGGTCAGGACGGACTCCGTCAGTGCTCATCACGTGACCAAGAAAACTGAGCTCTTCCAAGCCGAAGTGGCACTTTTGTGGCTTTATCGTCAACTGTACCGAACGGAATGCCTGTAGCACTATTCGCAGCCGGTTGAGGTGTTGCTCGAAGCTAGAAACAAAAATGACAACATCGTTAAGGTAAACTAGGCATGTCTGCCATTTCATCCCAGAAAGAACGGTGTCCATCATGCGTTGGAAGGTTGCTGGCGCAGAACAGAATCCAAATTGCTTGAATTCATAAATGCCGTCAGGTGTCACGAACGCTGTGTTCTCTCTGTCCGTTTGGTCCACTTCGATCTGCCAGAAACCATTTTTAAGGTCGAGTGAAGAAAAATATTTAGCATTGCGCAGTCGATCCAAGGCGTCATCGATACGTGGAAGGAGGTAGACGTCACGTTTCGTGACACGATTTAGCTTTCGATAATCGACGCAGAGTCGCAAGGTGTTATCTTTTTTCTTCACTAATACCACAGGCGAAGACCATCGGCTCGAGGAAGGCTGGTCTACGTCGTCTGCAAGCATTTCTTGCACTTGGGATCGTATACCCTCCCGTTCCATCGGCGACACTCTGTACGGGTGTTGGGATATGGGGCTTGTCTCCTTGTTTACGATGATGCGGTATTTGGCGACCGAGGTCCGCCCTACCTTTGATGTCGTGGCGAAGCACTCTGCGAAATCGTGAAGGAGCTCTAACAAGCGCTGCTTCTGACCCACCGACAAGCCGGGATTAATGTCCACGGTAGACAGAACGGCTTCGGCATTGCGTCCTTCCGGCGACGATAAAGCCAGAGCATATATTTCAGCGGGCTCAGCGAAGTCGGTAACGTATGCGACGGCCGTTCCTTTCGCAATAGGCTGGTACTCGGTTCCGAAGTTGGTGAGCAAGAGTGTCGCAGAGTGATCCCGTAAGCGAACAAGCCCTCTTGCAGCGCAGATTCCTTTCTCGAGTAGAAGGCTGACGTATCTCTCTGCCATAACGTTTCGATCACCGGGCGAGTCACTTTGCACGAGGAACAACATGCTGCACCGCGGAGTCACCGTCACGTCATCAGCAGCAACACGCAGGGCGGGCATCCTGGAATCGTCTGAGTCTGCTCTTTCACAACTGCTTGCGTCGGCGAAAGCGTCACGCGCAGCTCTTTAAATTAATAACGGCGCCATTAGCTTCTAAAAAATCCAGGCCGAGAATGACATCGCGCGAGCAGTGAGGTAGGACAACAAAGTCACAAACGTAAATAAATCCGTAGAATGGCCTGAGGGGCGAGTTGGTGCATGATGAAATGAACGGCGGCGCAACAAGGACACTAACAAGAGAGGGGGTGCGCATTTGGTGTCCCCTCTCTTGTTAGTGTCCTTGTTGCGCCGCCGTTCATTTCTTCGTAAATAAGTCCGTGGATTGTAACTCTCCCTGTACACTGGCCAACAGGGGTGATTAGGTGCCTACCATCTGTGCGAATCTGAGACCCAGTCCACGCGGTTAATATTTCCTGAGTTCCTTTGCTAGCTCGTTGCTTATAACCGAATAGTCCGCTCCCGTATCAACCAATGCCGTAACTGCAAAATCGTCGATATCGACCGGTAAGTCCGAAGCTGCACATCCTTTGTGATCGCCACGTGTCCTTGTTTGATAGCCGTCGTCTGGTCGTGAACACGATGGAAGATGGTCGGCTGTTCGCTCGTCAGCGGCCTTACATCCCCAGGCCGCTGGGTCTAGTTTCCCCGACGAGGACTCGGTGAGCGGCTAAAACGGCTTGTCGAAGGACGGGGACTCGGCGGATGATAGCGGGTAGAGGTCGGTGGGCGGTAGTCAGTGCGAGGGAAGTCAGTGTGATCCCCGCGTGTTAACAGGTGCTCCTCAATTTCGTGGGGGCGTTGGCCATAGAGCGGACAGAGGACTCTCGGAATGAAATCCAAGAATTCCAGCTCGGCGATAAGGGCACCGCCGCAAGATATGGCCAGCCTCACCGCAGTGGTAACAAAGGGGCCGCTGGTCAGGTGCCCGCCACACGTCCGTCTTCCGCAGCTTCGCTTCGGCCAGCACAGTGACAGGCGGGGGCCGCGGCTGGAGAGCAGATGGCCTTGCGCTCCAAGGGGTGAGATCGTAGTTCTGCCGGAGTACCGACGCGTACGTCTGGCGCGGGGGCGTCGGTGTAAGGGCAGCAGCGGCAACAGGTTCAGGGACCGCCTGCTGCACTTCCTCTCGGATAATTTGTGCTCCCGATGAACACTGCGGCTGCGACTGGGCAGAGAGGTGCAGCTTGTGCAGCTCTTCTCTGACGATTGAATGAACCAGCTCTCCCAGGGTGTCAGAGGAGTCGCTGGAGGCTGGCGCAAAGTCGGCAGTAGATACAGTGTTCACGTCGTGATTGTAATAGCGGGCGCGTTGTTGCAGTGTCTTTTCGACGGTAGTGGCCTCCGATAGAAATTCCAAAGTGGTGTTAGGTGGGTATCACACAAGCCCAGCGAACAGTTCTTTTATCCCGCGCATCAGGTGCCGCACTTTCTTGTCCTCGGCCAAGTTTGGATCCGCCCTTCTGAACAATCTGGTCATGTCCTCATAATACATTGCGACGCTCTCATTGGGTCGCTGGTTTCTTGACTGCAGCGCCGACTCAGCTCGTTCCCGACGGTCGGTGTTGACGTAGGTCGCCAGCAACTGGCTGCGGAACCGTTCCCAAGAAGGGAACGTTGCCTAGTGGTTCTCGTACCATGTCCACGCCGAGTCGTCAAGAGCTAAGTAAACATTGTGGAGCTTCCGCTCCGCATCCCAGCCGTTGTACCTGGCAACGCGCTCGAACTGGTCAAGCCAGTCCTCCGCGTCCTCAAACACTTCGCCATGGAAGGACGACGGTGTTCGCGGCTGGAGGACCAGGAAATGAGCAGCTGAGTTTCCGTTGGTAGCCATAGCTGCCGCGTCAGTCCTGTGCATCGCGGCTGGAGCCCTGGTCTTAGGGGACGTGCAGCTTGTGTTTTCTTGTATTTTATAAGTTGTAGTGTTTGTGTTCATTGTGCCTGCCTTCATCATGCTTGTATTTACCCCAACTGTAGCCCCTCCTTATGTAATACGTCTGGCCGAATAAAGAAATGAAATAACGGGCCGCACTCTGGTGACTGACCTTGGAGACGGCGGCTCGCACTGCGATTAATCGGAGTCAAATCCGTGTTCATAGATAGCCTTCGGGGCACGTAGATGTTAGGAAGAACCCAGAAGCTCCACCAAAAATGTAACGAAGACGGGCCTGGCACAGCTCACAGTTTCAGCAAAGTTCAGAGCACAGCAGAGAACTCACAAGATGTGCGACTCGCTGACTATAGTGAACTACAATACTATCCTAGTGGCGCGAACGGAAGGGCGCGGGCGTGCTCTTTGGCGTAGAAACAACCAGGTGGCGCTACTGCATCTTTTTCCAGCGGCGGCGTCGCGGCTCCGTTTGGAGCTTGTGTATGTTTCTCCACGTCGTTGTGTCGGTGTGTTGCTCTAATACGCCTGTAGTTAATAAAAATGCATGCCGTTTGCTTCAACTAGCTTCAAAGTAACCTTATAGGCACTTTTTTGTCCCCGCCGTGCCCCTTTGAGCAGTTCGGCGATGAAAAACTGCGTCGTTGCATGCCGTATGCTACCGGGAACGGGCAATGAGAGAGGCTCACGGTTTTGCCGGTGGGTGTTAGTTGTCTAGATGCATCTCTTACCAGGCTGATTTTGTTTACCTGCGATTATAGTTTGGTACTATGGGGTTTAATGTCCCAAAGCCGAGCACCATAAGCACTCAGCCACCGTGGCGGCTTACAGTTATAGAAAACTACATTCCTCATTCATCAGTCCGCGCGCCTACGTGTCATCTAGTTTACGGAAATCAGTTTTTTTATGAGGCGCTTAAGCGGCCTCAGAAACATATTTTGTTCACTGAATGTTACTCACGATTGAAAATATTTCCACCCCAATTTTCGGCAAGTCTTGCATTGTATGCATGACATATGCCAAGTTGAGAAGACACGGGAGGCGAGCATTATACATTTATTGGCAAGTGCAGACATGTGAAGGAAAAATTGAAGCGAATATTGGTTTGGTGGGAGGCACATTATTGGCGTAATCAGCCGAAATTAGGTTACATAGCAATGTCATCCTCGGAATCAAGGCTGGGCTTGTAGCTTTCCTAACAAGGTGCTTCGGAGATCTAAGTGCAACGACTCATTTTCAGGTACTTAGAAGCTTGGCGCTTCCGGTTGTTGCTGCTATTGATGCTTTCCATAAAAAAGTTGGTTGGTTTGGTTGGTTTATGGGGTTTAACGTCCCAAAGCGACTACACCCAGACAACACCAAACGTCCTGAGGACGTCCTCAAATGGTCCAAACGTCTTCATCCCTGACAGGACATTCTGAGTACTTTTTGAGTGCATCACGGCAAAATGTCCTCATGAGGATGTCCTCAGTTTGTACTTCGCGGAACGGCTCCAGGACGAAAATTTCTCAAATGTGCTACAAACGTCCTATGGCAGAACAATATTGGGGCATTGAACTGAGTTGAAACCAGCTTTATCTCTCGCACTCGGCGTTCATTTCCTAAAAACTGCAGGTTTATTAAAAGATACTTGTGTACAATAGAGATGTAATGTAGGAAACCATTGTGACTGAAAATATTATGTGCCTTGAGGAGATGTCTTAGGTTATTTTGGTTTTCAAACTTGGTCTTATGTACTGCATGCTTCTGATGGGCTTGGAGTGTTCAGATTTTTGGGCAATTTGTCGGATTAGCTATTACACTGAGGCGGCAGAGTTCAACTCCTGTGAGAGTTGTATAGTCATTGCTGTAGGAAAATATTGCATGGAGAATAACCTGTAACTGCCAACAAATATGGTGAACGAACCAATCACTTGAGTATGCGAAACTTTTGCAAAATTTGTTCGCCAAAATACTAGACAAAAGAAGCACGAAGAAAGCAGTTTCACAACCCCTGTGCACACTGCCTACAATAATTAAGAATACAGTGACCCACATACCCTGGGCTACATCATCGTCTGACGTCCTGAAAACAGACTGAGAAAGTCCTCCAAAGGAAATCTGAGGATGTCCTGAGGACATACTGAGGCCGGAACACAGGACTAAATGAGGACCTTTTGAGGATTAGAAGAGGACGTCCTCAGGACAAAACAGTGTCCTCAAAAATATTCCTCAGGACGCCCTGAGGATGTAGTTCTGTTGTCTGGGTAAGGCTATGAGAGACGCCGAAGTGGAGGGCTCCGGAAATTGAAGGCGGGTTGTTATATAAAAAGCAGTGAGCTCTGCTGCCACATTCTCACAGTGATCAGGACAGTCAAGCCGAAGCTCTGTTTTTGCCTTAACCACCTGTACAATATCAACGATACTGTCTGCATGTAGTTCTAGGAAGCTAAAACATGTCGTGAAGGCATTTTTTAGGTCAGCTACAAATTAGTAGAGGAGAGCAGCGGGATACAGAAGACCACCGTTGTCTTTCATGCGAGTGAACGGGGCTAGGTTTTAGTTCTCAGCCGCCTCTTTGGTCAGCAAAAGCAAATTCAGGCAGCTTTCGCAGCCCGTCTTCAGGGCACATTTTCTGGCGACATAACCAGCAAAATATTAGCCGGCCGTCACTTGATGCCACAGTGCAGGTGACACCCTCTGAACCTCAAAACTGTTTGGGTTGGTGTGGCTAGTGTGATCCCGTACAGGGCTTGTAATGCAACATTTTTGCCATCTAGAGCAATGGCTCTGCGGAAATTTTTCAGTGACACCTGATATGTAGAAAATATATTACACAGATGCTCTCTTCCTGGTAAATATACTGTGCGGCGAACAAAGACGCCTTAGGAGCTCCCTAATAACCGCTCCGACAGCCCGGAGCAAAGCAATGAGTCCGTCTTCCTTTTCGGCATCGTGCCTCTCTGTAGCATATAGCACCAACTTCACACACGCAATACGATTTTCTCCGGATCACTCACATCTCGAGGAGTCACGCCGAAACTTAGAACGCACACAAAACACTTCGGTTCTGCGCCCGGAGAGCCGTTTTGAACGTGAGAAGCAGCACGGCAGCGGCAGCGCAGGCTGGCGCAGGGCTAGTAAAAGGCGCAGTGGCGCCCCTTGCGGCGAGGAGCGGCGTTTTGCTTCAGCCGCTACGCTGCCGCGCGCCTCCGTTCGCGCCACTAGATGTGTATTGTAGTTCACTATATCGCTGACCGAACCACATACACACTTCGTCTTCATCGTCGGCGCGCTCCCATGAGCACGCGCCAATATGAAGTGCTGTCTCAGTTGTCACAATACGGACTGACTGCCAGCTTGAAACGGTATCGTAGACTGTAAGTAAACGCAACATTAAGACGATGGCGATCATAACCTGCTTCTAGATTACGGGGAAGCCCGAGTGGTAGTCTTTATTGAAGCTGTGGGTCGATGAAATGGAGGAGGGGTAATGATGACTTGGAGAGTTCCAGAGGTGGTACTTTTCATCCTTGGTATATCGTTTGACAAGTTGGGACGCATCTGATTTTGTGAAGAATATGCGCTTGTAGTTACGGTGCTTTAAACCTTTACGGGGCGCTTCGTCTGCTCGCTCATTGGCCAGGATGCTGCAGTGGCCTGGAATCCATTGAAGAATTATGCAGTGGCCTTCAGCAACAGCCAAGTGGTGCAGGTATCCAATGTCCTGAGAAATTGGCTGGCGATTTGTCCTTTTATGGAGGTTGGACAAGGTTTGTAGCAATCTTTTCGAGTCCGTTAAGATTACCCAGCGTCCTGGCTTATGGCGTAGGATAAAAAAGGCAGCTTCTTTTATTCCGTATAGCTCTGCTGTGGTGGAGGATTGTCCTACGCTGAAGTTGACCGATTTTTCTTACTTTCTAATTTCTTGTTTCTAAGAACGTCTTTCTAGAACTTTTAATCTAAGAAATTTTTTCTAAGAACTTCCTAATTTCTTCCCCATTTTTTCTGAGGTCAGCCAGTCAGCGGACATTTATTTTTCTTTATATATTAGAGCCTCAAAGGCCCATTAGGGGCATTACATGAGGGGTGGGCATACATATCATTGGAATAAATCAGTGATGAATGATTTGAAGTATTCCAGGCCAGGATGGATGAAAGCTTCAGCGGGAGGTCGTTCCAATCTCTCGCGGTCTGGGCGAAGAATGATTTTAGGTGCGCAGAAGTGGATGCTCGAGGTGTATGAACAGCTTTCGGATGACTGATGCGAAGTGAAAGGCGGTGTGCAGGGGTGATAACGGAATGACTCAAATGTGAATGATAAAACTCCTGGAAAAGGCAGAGTCTGGCTATTTTTCGTCGGGATTCAAGGCTGGGGAGGTTAGCTTTTGTTTTCAATGCTGTTACGCTCGTATGATATGAATAATCAGAAGATAAGAATCTTATCGCGTGGCTTTGGACATACTGAAGGGTTTTGGCTAGGTTAATCTGTTGGGGTTCTCAGATTGGGAATGAATATTCAAGTTCAGGACAACGCAGCGAGCTTTGGAAAGAAAAATGATAGGTGTAACGTTAAGAGATCCGAAGAGGGCGGAGTGGGTGAGGGAACAAACGCGAGTTAATAATATCCTAGTTGAAATCAAGAGGAAGAAATGGGCTTGCGCAGGGCATGTAATCCGAAAGCAAGATAACCGCTGGTCCTTAAGGGTAACGGCGTGGATTCCAAGAGAAGGCAAACGTAGCAGGGGACGGCAGAAAATTAGGTGGGCGGATGAGATAAAGAAGTTTGCGGCGATACAGTCGCTACAAGTGGCAAAGGACAGGGTTAATTGGAGAGACATGGGAGAGGTCTTTGCCCTGCAGTGGGTGTAGTCAGGCTGATGGTGATGATGATTCAAGTTTAGGACGGACAAGAGTTGAACAGGCGGACAGTTTTACGGAAGCAGGTGCGAAACGCAAGTTATGCTTTAGATAACCAAGAACACGGTTAGCTTCGTTGGTTATGTTCATTATGTGGGTGGTCCAGGAGAAATCCTGTGTTGGGCTAATACCTAAATATTTATATCAAGATGCGTGTGATACCATGGAACCGCGAAGGGTGTAATTATGAGTAGGATACGACTGACGACGATGAAATGATATTCGGGTTGTTTTATTAACGTTTAAAGACATTAGCCAGTTAGCGCACCACTCTTCCACAAGTTTTATGTCGCACTGCAGATGGTAAGTGTCTATGTTGCAAGTGATGCTCCGGTAGATGACGCAGTCGTCGGCGAACCCGGTGGAAGATAGATTACTTGGGAGGCCGTTGATATAAATTAAAAATAACAGAGGCCCTAAAACCGTGCCTTGTGGTACCCCGGAGGTAACAGGTGAAATAGAATACGCGTGATTCGTAGCCAACACAAACTATTGGCGGTTAGTCAAAAAATTTCGGAGCCAATTACATACTAGCGTGTGGAGGTTTAGGCGCGAAAGTTTAAATAACAGGCATTGATGGGAAACTTTGTCGAAAGCTTTTTCAAAGTCTAAGAAAAGAGCGTCCACGGGTGTGCTCATGTCCATACTAGAACTGATGTCATGAGTAAAGAGGGACAGTTGGGTAGAGCAGGATAGTTTTTTCAGGAATCCGTGTTGAGAAGGGTCAAAAAAGTTGACAGACTGCAAGAAGGTCATGATGTGTGAGTACATTACGTGCTCCATTAATTTAGAGGGAACGCTAGTGAGGCAGATGGGTCGGTAGTTCTTACTAGACGATGTGGGGCCTTTTTTGTGCACTGGGATGATTTTCCCAACTTTCCAGTCGTGGGGTGCAATACCGGACTTGAGTGATTGCTGGGAGATACGACAAAGAAGAACAGCTACAACGTTTTTAGTATTCTGGAGAACTTTTGTTTAGTTTCAGCTATACCAGCAGATGAAGTTAGTTTCATGGAATCGATCAACGCGATTATTCCGTTAGGGTCGAAACGTATGTCAGGCATAGGAGGGTAATCAAAATAAGGATAGTCGGGCATCAGGATCGTGGGTAAAATTGGATGAAAATGTATAATTCAATGCTTCAGCCGTGTCAGTGTGTGGAATAGGTGAACCGTGTTTGTCGCAAAGCGATACTGGCGGGGTTGCTTTTGGGTTTATAACCTTCCAAAATTGCCTGGGTTTGTTTTGAAGCATACAAGGTAATGTGGATGAGAAGAAGGTTTTTTTTTTTACTTGTGCTGCGTGAGAAAGAAAGTTCTTTTAGGCAGCATTATACTTTTCCCATGCGCTGGCGTCATTAGAATGCTTTGCAGATCGAAAGAGCCTTTTCTTTTTGTTAAGTAGCCTTTTTAATTTTCCATTGAAACATGGCGATGATGACCATGTGGTGGCTGTCCTAGTAGGAGTGTAGGGGTGGTTGAGCTCGCGCATTTTATCAGTGAACAGAGATCAGTTAGTTTCGACAGAACGATTTGAAAGGTTTGAGAGGAGACAGCTACAAAGTTCCGTGAGGTTGTTAATCATGGCATCGTAGTCAGATTTGTCGTAGAGCGTCAATGTTTTCGTTAATTTTTCAGGGCATAATAAGGGACTGTGATAGGTGCCGTAGATTAACGCGTGATCACTCAAGCCTGATAGGTGCGTAAGTGGTGAAATGCTCTCAGGATGAGTAGTGAGCACGAGATCAAGAATGCTAGAAGAATGGTTATCCTGCCTAGTCGGGATGGTGACGAGCTGGGATAGACCAAATGTGAAGCACGAGTTGAAAAAAAAAGATGAAGCTTGGATTCTTTTAAAAACAAAGTAAAGGCTTTAATTGAAAAATGCACGCCTTCCAAATTTTGGACAACTAGGCGCCTGAATGATAAACCTTTGGCAGATAAGGAAATTTGCTCGCTAATTAATAACAAACGCTGCCTGTATGGTTCGTAATTAAAGACTGGCAATCTGTCTGTTTTCAAGGAAATGCCTCAAGTGAACTGCAAAATTAAGCAAGAAATAAAAGTAAATAAACAAAGTTATATTTCATCGCTTGGCGCAAAGCTAAGTGTTAATCCTAAAGAATTTTGGAAATAAAGTAAAGTAAGTAGTAAACAGGCCACCAATGTCCCTAGTTTATCACTTGGCGAGAAAACAGTGCTTGATGATTGTGAGAGGGCTTCCTTTATGAATTTCTATTTTAAATGTTTTTTTTAACATACACTGGTGAACTGCCTGAAATACAAGAAATAGCCTACGAGAATATGGCTATGGTTACTGTTACATGTAATGGCATTCTCAAGCTTATTTCCAATCTCAACAAAACACCGCATGGCCGTCCTGACGGCATTCCGTCGTAGGTATTTAACTCCTGCGCACAACAAATTACGCATTTTTGAGTAGCTCTGTTTAATAAATCATTAAATACCATTTCATTACCTGCAGAGTCGAAGGTAGCCACGTCGTTCCTATTCATAAAAACGGTTCCAAAAGTGTACTATAAAATTACAGGCCTATTTCTCTTACATGCCTATGCTGCAAAACAATCGAACACATTATATAGACGGCTGGTATGAAACACCTTCAAAGCAATAATTTCTTTTTGATGCTGAACATGGATTCAGGCCTGGCTTTTGATGTACTACTCAACTGGTAGAGATCTCCCACGATCTCTTTTACACTTTTGAACTTAACTTCACGTAGACTGCATACGTTTGGATTTCCTAAAAGCTTTTGACACCGTTTCTAATCCATTGCTGTTGCATAAATTATCCTGTCTCAGTATACACCATAATGAACGGGATTTGAAATTATTTGCCTTGGCTAACAAAGCATGTTTTAATAAACGGAACTAAATGAACGCATGTCACCGAAACCTCTGGCGTGCCCCAAGGGTCTGTTTTGGGGCCTTTGTTATTTTAGTCTTTATAAATGGCATTGGCCAAAATCTAGAATGCAAAGTGATGTTATATACTGATGATTGGGCCATATACAGGAATGTAGACAAATGATTGTGGCGTCAGCAGATTGCAGAATGATCTTGAAAAAATCCATGCTTGGTGCACTACGTGGGGCATGTCTGAACAGGGCTAATTGTCAACTTGCGCCATTCGCCTCTAAACGCTTTCCTTTGAGATCAGTCTATAAATTGGACGGACTACTTATTGAAAAAGTCCAACATTACAAATATCTGGGAATCTATTTTTCAGGAAATTTAACACGGAAGAGACTTTTTGAGTACTTAACGTTAAAGCCATTTCGTACGCTAATCCCTTCAGGCGTAATTTTTATTAAGCACCCCATAAAGCAAAAGAACTGCTTTACATAACAAATGTTCGTCCATAGTCGAATACGCTTGCGCGGTATGGGACACTCGAAGCTCTAATCTTATAGAACAGCTTGAACGCATCCAAAACCGCGCTGCACGATTTGTTTCTGGCAATTATAAGGTCCGTAGCAGTATTGCATTAGTTAAAGAGAACCTTGGTTGGAAAACACTAGCGCGCCATCGATTAACTACAAAATTAGAACTTTTTTCTCCGAATTTACTCTGATCTGACAGGAATAAATGAGAGCTTGTACATTTTCTTTCCCCACTTCACCTCTAAACGATTAGATCATGAGCTGAAAGTTCTTGAAATGCGCTTTCGTACTGATGTCTACCGCAATTCTTTTTTTCCGCATGCTTCCGCGCACTGAAATAGGCTTCCCAAGAGCATTGATGAATGTAAAACGTGTTCAGAGCTTCCGTCTTTATTGCCAGGCAATCTCCCGTAGGTTAATATCATCCCGTTTGCTTCGTACCTTTAGCTGGCATTGCGATTCATGTGCTAGTCTGCCCATTCCTTTTCAGTGTTCGGAATTTTACACCGCGGTGCCCTGAAGATCGTTTGCCGTCGAGATGACTTATCGTTGCTATGTATTTTGTTGCTTTCTTGCTTTTACCAACTGTGATTAGCTGTTTTAAGTTCTTGTCACATGTACCGTGCTGTCCCGTCGGTTCCGTTTGTCGCTGTCCTTGTGCTTTCCATGCTAGTTGCAATGTCGCAGTCACTAACGAATACACACCAACAAGCCCAACTGTCTTCCATGTACATTTTCGTCCAAATGTCCCCCGCCCCCCACTGCAATAATGCCCCTGAGGTGCTGCAAGTACTTGTATAAATAAATAAAAATAAATAAAGCATTTGGCCTCATGAGGGCACACAAAGGCCGCATGATGAGGAGTCGTGAGAAGTTGAGCCGTCAGTAAAGATGTGTGTGTCTTGCCGATACTTCTCAGCTAAATATTTCAGAGTGGCTCGTAGCAGCGCAGCCTGCGCTATGCCATTCTTCGCAGCGGCACCCGTTATGAACTGTTTGATGACAGGACATGAGTGTCCAAGAATTAAAAGTCGTAGCCATTAGTTTACGTGGCTGACTGAGGGCACGAAGATGCAATAGCTGCATAGATTGGCCAAAGCCGGAATTGCTGCGGGTTGTATCGGACACGGTGCAGGAGACGTTTACTCCCTTGAAGTACATGACGCAGATGGGTTGGAATCGTTACCAGTGTGGCGATGACTTCGAGCGGTAGACATCATGCTTCCGCAACTGTTTCTGAGGTGGAGGAGGTGTTAGGGAAGTCAAGGAAGATCCGCAGGCAGGTATCTCGTGCTGCCTTCAGCGTCCTCTTATTTGTTGGCGACATTCTCTGCAAAATCGATAAACTATATCGCAAAAGACCATCACATAGGCCTTCGAAGGAGAACCATAGAGTGAAAATTGCCGCCCCAACGTGTTCCTGCCATAAAAGTTCGAGATTTGTGATGCTCTTGCTCTTCTCGCACGGAGTTTTTTAACATAGGGTGTCCAAGAGCGGTTTCGGTCGACGACAATGCCGAGGAATCTGTGGGTCCGTATGTATGGTAGCCGCTTCGCACCAAAAAGGAGCGGATATTTGGTCATTTTTTCCCTTGTGAGTGCCATGGCAACACTTTTTCCGGGGAAAGATGCTGCAGGCCTCGGGACGCCAAGTACGTGGAGATGTTTACTAATGCTTTCTGAAAATGTCGCTGCGTGACGTGGGCCACCGGCGATGCGCAGGGGCAGTGCGACAGCTGTATCACGTCGCGCTTGAGCATGTCGGTCACCTGTTCGTCAATGATGTGGCGCTCAGCGGCTGACACACGGTACAGACGTTGGCGCAAAGGGGCACCGGTGCCAGTGTCAATACAGTGGGTAACGGTGGCTGCGCTGTCCAGTGAAGTTTTCTGGTAGTCCAACGAAGCTGCAAAACAGAGCAGGACGGCGACAAAATGGGATAGTTCGGTAGGCGTGAGGGCGGCGCCGACGGAACAGTGAAAAACATTGAGAGGAGACAGATTGGCGATGGGAACAGATGCAATGGCGCTGACATCGCGGCCGGCCGTGCTATCAATGAGGGGTATGCTGAGGCGAGATCGAGCAAGGCAATACTACCAAGCGATTGGCCACGGATTAAAGTGGTAGGGCCGGAGAACGGGTTGGACACATAAATAGCGCTTGAGCCACGAATAATTCTAAGCACAGCATGAGGCAGGAAAACAGATTTCTGGTTAGCGCATCGTAAAGAGGGCTTATAAGTGACAGTTGTGTCGGAGAGAGCAGGCAAGAAAGATGCAGCAGCACTGTAGAGAAAGGCTGAACAGCTGTGTCCCCTGACACGACCACACTAGCGGCAGCAGCACCGGGTACGTCCAAGGGAGCGTCACTGAAGGGCGATAACTCAAGCTGAGCACGGGCGCAGTCAATAACGGCGTGATGTGTGGAAAGGATGACGTCGTGAGATGAGCGGACGAGGGCGATGAACTCTATTGCATAGGGCACGTTCTCGATAAGCAGGCGGGCGATGCAGGCGGCTAATGGTGGAATGTGTGGTGTATTGATGTATTGGGGTTTAACGTCCCGAAGGAACTCAGGCTATGAGGGGTGCCGTATTGAAGGGCTCCGGAAATTTCGATCACCTGGGGTTCTTTAACATGCACTGACATCGCACAGCACACGGGCCTTTCGCCTTCGCCTTCATCGAAATTCGGGCGCCGCGGCGGGATCGAACCCGCGTCTTTCGGGTCAGCAGCTGAGCGCCGTAACCTCTGAGCCACCGTGGCGGAGCTATTGGTGGAATGTCCTGAGCGATGGCGGTGCGTAGAGAAATGGCAGGAAGAGGCATTGCCACTTTTTTGAGTCTGCGACAGAGGGTGTGACTAAGAATGGAAACGGCTGCCCCATTGTCAACAAGTGCTTCGACGGCGACTCCTTCAGCGAACAGGGCGATAATGCTGGCGGGCGCGGAAACTGGTCTTGAGCGAGTCGCTGGCGGCGCAGTTCTTGCCTCCGGAACTGCGGCCGTTAGGAAGGAAAGGAATTTTAATGAGGGAAAGGTGGAGAGGTCGGCCGGTGGTAACATGGCCCTGGTCTGCTACTCCACACAGGGGAAAGGGAAGAGGAGGAAAAGGAAAGTGCGAATGAAGGCTGATGATGGCATAATACAATGAGTTTCTCGGGTGATGTCTACACACACACACACACCACACTGGCTGGCTGGCACTCGCATCGCGGTTAGTAGACGCACATAAAACTCATAAAACTGGTGTCTGCAACACAAACACCGACACATGTCATTAACCATGTAGGTCGTGCACAGGCGGTCACAGACGAGTATCCAGGCCTGTTTCACATAAAAAGTTGAGCAGGGCCTTTGTCACACGGCACCAATCAGAACGTCTCGTCCTGGCGCCCAGAAGAGTTTCCTCAGAGAGAGGGCGAGAGTCCAGTTGTTTCACGGTCGCCTCCAATGTTGTTCTTTCAGCAGTATAGTTCGGGCACTCGCAAAGGAAGGTGTCCAATAGTCTCTGGAGTGTGGCACTGTGCGCAATTTGGGTTACTTTCGATGCCGATCTTGTGAAGATAGTGTTTGGTGTAGGCAACGCCAAGCCGTAGCCGGTGGAGTAAAGTCCCATGACGTCGCACCACCATAGATGGCAAATGTAATCGTGAGCCAGCGCCAAGCTTACAGACGCGGTCCTGTTGATGACTCGAATCATGCCAGTGCGACTGCATTGCCGCTTGCATTAAATGCGCCAACAAGGCTCCAATGTCTGATCTAGAAAAGGCTATCTCAATGAAAGCACCATCACTATGTGCCATCCGAGCCTCGGCGTCAGCACGCTCGTTTCCCGCTATGCCGCAATGGCTCGGTATCCATTGAAACTTTATGATATGGCCGCGGTGGAAAGCTTCGGATAACAAAACCACAATTTGTTGAACCAGCTACTCGCATGCCCTTGGTTTTAGATAAGTTTGTACGACCTGCAATGCCGATCTCGAGTCGCAGAATATAGTCCATTGCTGCGCTGGCTGGTGACCAATATAAAGGACGGCTTCTCGTATGGCTGCCAATGCGGTTGCTGTAGAGGACGTTTTGTGCATGAGCCTGAAACGGTGACATGAGGCATTTCCTGGCACTATCACCGCTGCAGCTGAAGAAGTGGTCGTCACGGATCCGTCCACGAAAACATGCTGGGTGTTAGTATACATAGATTCGTTTGCATGGCGGGTTGGCGACGGAGCATCAGAGAACGGGAACGTCGGCCAGGAGACGGCGAACGGTGGGAGCGGAAATGGTAACTAGGAGAAGAGGAATCCAGAGGCGGCTCATGTGACGCAGGCGAGGAGGACGGCGGAAGCTCGTACGGTGGCTCACGCCTATAATTGTACGGACGATGGTCGCGACTGCGGCACAGAAGAGCCACGTGGCCAGCTACTCCACAGGCGTAGCAAATAGTGCGGTTGTCTTACGTGCGCCAGGGGTTGAGAGGCTGTGGCTGAGATCGTGGAATTGAGTGGGCGAGTTGGTTTTCCATTTTGACAGTTAAAGCGCTGATAAAGACAAGGGCGACAGAAAAGGAGAGACATAAAAAGCGCTTTTTATGTCTCTCCTTTTCTGTTGTCCTTGTCCTTTTGAGCGCTTTCACTGTCAAAATGAGATCCTGGGCGGGCAACCGGACGATAATTGGGAGTTTTAGGCCGCAGGGGTTCTAACAGGTGGTGAGGAGGCCTCTAGACAGGAGCAGCAGGTAAAGGCTGCGGTCGCACCACAGCGTCAGCGTACGTTAAAGGAGCCGCGATCAGTGACTGCTGAGGAGGTGGAGGGGGCCGCACCTCGGCGACCTGCTCCTGTATGACACGCTGGTGGTTGGGAGTGAGCCGAGGCACAGGCGTAGGTGGGCTGGTAGACAAGCACAGCTGGCGGGCGGCTTCCTCACGGACAAACTGCTGAATGTGCTGGAGGAGCGACGAGTGGTCCAGGCACCGTCCCCGGGAAGAGCCAAACTGGAAATGGTTGCCTCTTAAAAATCGGCCCCGACGACATCTTCGATGTAGCTTTCTCCGCTTCGACTGCGCAAGCTGTGCTCGGCACGAAGCTTACGTACAGCGGGACGGCCAAAGACCTCTCTGAGGCTGGTTGTAAGATCCGCCAAGCTGGAGATGTCAGCTTTGTGGTTGCGGAACCAAAGATTGGAGACGTCGCTCAAATGAAATATAACGTTGGTGAGCATGACGCTGTCATCCCACTTGTTATACGCACTGACGCGTTCATAGGAGGCGAGCCAGTCTTCTACGTCGGTATCGTCCGTGCCGCTGAAACTCGTACGGTCGTGCAGACGAACGCACCGGAACAGATGACAGCAGTGGCAACAGGCTGAGCAGGTTGGGCCGGGGTGTCGGGCACCGTGGAAGAGCCTGGCAGCCTGGGCATCATGGCGTATCTCGACGGTGAGAGCAGACGGAACCTCCACCAAGTGTAACGTAGGACGTCTTCCAAGGCGCTGCGTCGCGAACCGCTAGCGGCAGAGTCTCCGTACAGACCAGAGGCAGTGATCAGACCAGCACAAGCACGAGCATCGGCACGTCGTTTCACTTTTCGTCGCCTTCTGCCTTAGGCGCCAGCCGCCGACTGTTCGGCAGCCGAAGGCCTGTCTTACAGCTCTCTTATTTGAAATGGTTGTACTCAAACACTTTTGGGATAGTGCATATAAAGTTGAGTATGTTCCGAGTAGATCTCTCAGACCAAAAGAGAGATATAGAATTCCCTGCTGTTCCACTCCCTATGGTAGAAGGACTCGTGCATGCTATGTTCTTTCGTTACTAAATATGTTGCCGTCAAGTGCATTTTCCTTGAGTACAAACTGCAAGCTATGAAAACTATTGTGTTTATCTGCTTTCATCGGACTTTAAACTTTGTGTTGAAACTTTTGGTATAATTTATCGCCTGTTTTGTCTCGTTGTTCTTATCATGGTCACATATTCCTGGACTTTCATCGCCTGCATTGCCTGATATACATTTGTTGTTGAGGTAGTTTAGTGGATTCAGTGTTTTTTTCTAATTAACTGTGAAGTGTGATGTGTTCAACGTTTTGTTGCTGCCCTAGTTTTCTGTTTCTGTTATTCTTAGTTTGTAAGCGCCGCACGCGACTTGCCGCTACCTGTCAGGCGCTGCTATACAAGCCCAATGCGGCTTCGGCAGGCCTGAATCTGTAAATTGTTCTTGCAGTGCAGCATAAATTGATTGATTGATTGAGTGATGGATTGATCAAGGGCGAATTCAGGAGGAAAAGCTGGCCCTGGCGGGTAGAGAGAACACCGCGCGTGCTCTGCGGTTTTCTCAGTCCCATTTGTGTTCGACGCATCGACGCCGCCGCTGACTGGCTTCAAAGACGCCCAGAAGGATGTGGTGCGAGACGCAAGGGTGCCTGACTGCGCTGCCCCCTCGACGCAGCCCGGAACTTGGATGGAGACGCCGTATGTTAACGGATGAACATCCCACTCGCGAAGTTCAGCAGAAACAGCTTTTCGCTGAATTCTACGCGTTAAGCCACAGCTTACCTGATGTAATTTTCCTTGTGGTGGAGGCAAAACACAGTAATTCTGGCAATAACCTACAAGAGCCGGTACCGAGGGATAAGTGTCATTACGCATTCAAGTAAAGGATAAGTGGTGCCTCATACTTTCTGCACTAAATAAAGTAGTGCCCCGTGCTGGTGAGTCAGCAAGAAGTAAGCTGGGGGCTTTAAACAAAGCTGTTTCTTCGGCGTATTCGTGCCCTATAAACAAACTGAACCCGTGGGCGGCGTCATCAGCAAGTGCATTCGGCAGACAGAGAAACATCACCTAAGAACAACGAAAAAAGAAACAGATCCGCCGTGGTGGCTCAGTGGCTACGGCACTTGCCTGCTGACCCGAAAGACGTGTGTTGAATCCTGGATGCGGCGGTCGCCTTTCGATGGAGGCGAAATTCTAGAGGCCAGTGTACTGTGGGATGTCAGTGTACGTTAAAGAACCTCACGTGGTCGAAATTTCCGGACTGTTCGCAAGGGCGTCCATCATAACCTCAGTCGGTGTGGGACGTTAAACCACTATATAGGTCGTAAACCAACCAAAGCAAACGGGATTTTGCTGGAATAACAATAGTGGCATAATAAGCAATTGACCAGTAGTTCATCACACTGTCAAAAACATACTGCCCATGCTAGTCACATGCAACTCTGGCAAAATACTTAGCAGCCTTTTTTCTGCACTGCGATCAGCTTGTGAGTTTTTCGGTCCCAAGTTACAATACAAAACCTTTGCGGGACTAGCAAAGATATCCGAGCTTAGCTGCCAAAGGAATCACTAGTTAAAATTTACGAAGTGCGCCCCTTAAGTCCGCCACCTGAGGATAGGTCTCGCTTAAAAATTACATTCTTGCGCCGATTGAACGGGTCGTCGCAGTGGCGCTTCCTACTTTCCTTCATTAGGCCGTTCGCAGGGTCTCGCACCACTGGGCCTCCAAAGTGGAGTCACGCTCGCTTTTTGTTGTCAGCCAGTCTTTTGATAAACTGCTCCCCGGAGTGTAGTTCTCACCCTGAAACGCGAGCCCGGAGTGGACTGGACCAGCTGTCGCGCGATGTCCTTGGCGGCGCAGCCCTCGGGGACCGACGACTGCCACTTGCGGTAGCCGGCGTGCGCGTAGGCCGCGGCGGGCGTGGCGTCCGTCACCCGGGTGGTGGTCACGATGCCCGTCCACATGCCGGCCTCCTGCGCCCACTGCATGATGCTCGGAAGGTGCGTGGTTGGGTCACTGTGGCACTGCATCCGCTGCGAGAACACACAGAGGAAGGTCGTCACTGGCTACGCCCACTGCAGGAAGAAGGTCTCTCTCTCCCATATCTGTCCAGGAATCCCTGTCTTGTGCATTGCCGCAAAATTCGTTACTTCATCCGCCCACCTTACTTTCTGGCGCCCCCTGCTACGCTTGCCTTGTCTTGGAATCCTCTCGGACACTCTAAGGACCAGCGGTCATCTTGCCTTCGCATTACATTCCCTTAGCCTCCGTGTGTTCCCTGAACCATTCTGCTCATTTCCCGCCACTTATCGTCACACCTATCATCTTCCTTTCCGTAGCGTGCTTATGAATTAGTTGATAATATACTACTAGGTGGCAATATAATACAGGAAAAATAATTCGCATAAAATGGAAACCAGCATTCAATTTTCCCGAGTTCCTATGATAAAGGCTCTGATTTATTTGAAAGGATTGAAAACTATCGCATCGACATTTAAAATAATGTGCAGACGGGCACTCATTGTTTTAAACAGCTGAAGCACATGGTGGAGAACTTTGAGGTTTATTGCCTTGAAAACTTGGTTCATCAGTGGAAAGTTTAGAATCCAACCTGAAGTCGGGATAGCAGGTTCATCTCAGAACAGATGGTGATGCATTTTTTTTTTTTGCGCGAGGGCGTTTTCGGCCGAAGAGCGCCATGGGACAAGGTTTTTTTCTTCTACTCAAGGTGGGGTCAGAGACCCTTTTCCCAAGCATTTCACCGTGATGAAGAAGAGCACCAGGC
The DNA here is from genome assembly GCF_055824585.1 of Amblyomma mixtum. Classification (NCBI taxonomy): domain Eukaryota; kingdom Metazoa; phylum Arthropoda; class Arachnida; order Ixodida; family Ixodidae; genus Amblyomma; species Amblyomma mixtum. The sequence continues at coordinate 197,369,886 of NC_143016.1, forward strand.
AGGGGAAAGCTTATACCCATTGTATCACCGGTGGGTACTCGGCGGCACTGGGCATCGAACCCCGCACCTCCCGCATGCGAGGTGGATGCCACCGTTGCGGTTCTCTGATCATCTCTGAACAGTGGTTAACAATGCAGAAGCTTAATTCCTCAGAAGTAGAACAAGGTGTTGCCGATGGTATTTCAATAAAACTTCTTTTTGGGCTAATTGCTGCATTTTGAATAGACGAAAAGGAGCAGCGCCAAAGCATGCAACCACAGAAGAGTAGAGAAGGCGTTCTGGAAGGCAGTGTCCCGATGTTACTTACGCGTGGCATTGGTGTTGCGCGAGGGGTAGCAAATGTTCAACGAGGGCGTGCCTACATCTTCGTGACCAACTTCAGGATCGAGCCGCAGCACCTGACGAAAGGGTCAGTTATAGCCCAAAGGGAAGAACTTAGCGACGTTCGTGAACCTGTTGAGCTGCCTAAGGAGGCAGCCCCGCCCGGGTCACGAGACCCTACAACGTTGCCCCTGGATACCGATCCTACCCTTAAGCCTTCCCAAACACGCGAACTGCTCTCTTTTGCATCGGTACAACGACTGTTTCGCGACGACATCCCGAGTTCGCCAGACGCCCGTCGCCAAGCATCGAATTATTGTCGCCGTACCGCGTTTCCTTGAAGGAAAGGGAAACCATATAGGAGCAAGTGCGCGAAATGATAAACGACGACGTCATCCAACCATCCAACAGTTCGTGGCCCGCACCTGTAGTACTAGTGAAGAAAAAAGACAAGACCCTTCGATTTTGCGTGGACTAGCGAGACTCAACAAGGTGACCAAGAAGAACGTATATCCACTACCACGCATCGACGACACCTTCGACCGTCTTCGTCATGTCCGCTATTTTTCGTCCATCGACTTGAAGAGTGGATACTGGCAAATTGAAGAGGGATGAGCGCGACCGCGAGAAGACCGCATTTATAACCCCGGATGGCCTGTACTAGTTTAAGGTGATGCCATTTCGCCTGTGTACAGCGCCCGCCACATTTCAGCGAGTCATGGATACTGTGCTCGCCGGTCTGAAGTGGCAGACATGTCTCGTGTATTTGGATGGCGTTGTCATCTCAAGCACTTTCGCAGACAATCTGGTCCGTCTTGAAGCAGTTCTTCAAGCTCTTCGGAACGCCGGACTCACGTTCAAGCCTTCGAAGTGCCAGTTCACATACAGTGAGCTGAAGGTCCTCAGCCATATCGTCAGCCAAGTGGGTGGGAAGCCAGATCCCGAGAAAACAGCTGCCGTCGCATCCTTCCCTCCACCGTCGGACAAGAAGGCCGTCCGAAGCTTTCTTGGTCTCTGTGCATACTTCAGACGTTTCGTTCGGAACTTTGCGCAGATAGCGGCGCCACTTTACCGCCTTGCGAAGGATAGCGTTGCCTTTGAGTGGACCGAGGAACAGCAGTCAGTATTCCGCCAATTAAAACACGCCCTTGCAATCCCCCATACTAGGCCATTTTGATCAAGACGCCGACACTGAACTCCAAATGTACGCCAGCAGCAAAGGACTAGGGGCAGTGCTTGTGCAATTCCAGGACGGCCCTGAGAGGGTTATTGCGTATGCCAGCCGAGCTCTTTCGCAGGCGGAGGGCAATTACTCGAGAACTGAAAAAGAGTGCCTCGCTGTCATCTCGGCCATCACCAAATTCCGGCCCTATTTGTATGGTCGCCCTTTTCATGTCGTCACCGACCACCATTCACTGTGCTGGCTCGCCAATATTAAGGATCCAGCAGGCCGCCTTGCTCGGTGGAGCCTTCGGCTACAAGAGTACGACGTCACCATCACCTACAAGTCCGGCCGCAAACACCATGATGCTGACTGCTTGTCTCGAGCCCCTGTGGGGCCGGCACCGGGAGGTGAAAATGACGACGAGGACGGCTTCCTTAGGGCATTCGACACGACAGATATGGCTGCTCGGCAACGCAGTGATTCTCAGATTGGACAGCTGATGGCGCACTTGGAAGGACACGACACTGCGGTGCCCCGCGTTTTCCAGCGCATTCTGCCGACTTTCAAGATAATGCATGGTGTATTGTACAAGCAGAACTTCGACAGCAGCCCAAGGTCGTGGCTCCTTGTTGTGCCGGAAGACCTGCGCGCCGAAGTCGCCGAAGCTTGCCACGACGATCCTACAGCTGATCACCTTGGGAACAGTCGGACACTTTCACTTATTCGAGAAAAATACTACTGGCCAACACTTCCTAAGTACGTTCGTCCATACATAAGAACTTGTCGACAGCGTCAAAGGCGCAAAACACCGCCCATACGACGAGCTGGTCTTCTCCAATGACTCGAACCACCACTTGTTCCATTCCACACAGTCGGAATGGATTTTTTTTTGTTCATTTCAAACGTCGTAGTCGGGCAACAGGTACATTACCATAGCGACGGACTACCTAACGCGATACGCGCGAGTCCCGAGCACTTCCGTCGGCAACAGCTGTTGAGGCAGCCCAATTTTTTATTGAGTGCTTTGTGCTCCGTCACGGCGCCCCTGCCGTTTTGATCACTGACAGGGGTGCCGAATTTCAGCCCAGCTCACACAGAAGATCCTCCGTCTCAGCTGCACCAGCCACCGCCGAACAATTGCGTACCATCCGCAAACGAATAGGCTGACAGAGAGGCTGAACAAGACAATCGCTGACATGATCGCCATGTACGTGGACGTCGCCCATCGCAGTTGGCACGAGGTACTGCCCTACGTTACGTTCGCATATAATACCGCTGTCCAGGAGACGACAGGTATGTCCCCTTTCCAGGTGGTCCATGGAAGGCAAGTCACCACGATGCTTGACGCTATGCTACCGCACAAGCAACCTGTTGACGTAGCAGATGATGCCCGACTAGTCTGCGAGCGCGCGGAAGAAGGTCGGACACTCGCTAGACTCCGCATCCTACACCAACAGCGTGCCGACGCTCGTCGGTACAATCTCCGTCGACGCGATGTCCATTTTATGCGAAGCATACTAAAATAGCCCAACCCAGCTCCTCGAGCGCGGCGTTCTCGTTACCATTGACCTTTCGTGACCTCCATGTCATGCCACGTGATGCGTGACGTCACAGCAGATGAAAAAGGGGGCCCAACTCGCGCCGTCGCGCGAGGCGTCGTGAGCAAGGATGACCACGTGGTGCGTGACGTCACAGCAGATGAGAAACGGGGGCCCAGCTCGCGCCGTCGCGCGAGGCGTCGCGACCAAGGAGGACCACGTGATGCGTGACGTAAGGACATAGGAGAAACGGGGCCCCAGCTCGCGCCGTCGCGCGAGGCGTCGCGACCAATGTGTTTCCTGCGTCTGCCGCTAGGTGCGCTGTAGTGAGCACGTGATGCTGGAGCGGCGCTATACAAGGGGGTGCGCCTGCCTCTGCTAGGCGTACACGGGATAGAGATGCCTCCTGGAGACAGGGCTGCTCGTTGGAATGAGAAGCAAAAATTGCGGCGTGCTACAGAGACTGATGAAGAGCGTGAAGAACGTCTAGCCAAGCGGCGTGCTCGATGTGCAACTCGGCGACAATATGCTTCGCATCTGACTAGGCTTAACTTAAGCTAAGCCTCAGCCATTTTTTACCCTGGAGACAAGGTCTGGTTGTGGACGCCGGTACGCCATCGAGGTCTCTCCGAAAAACCCATAATGTGCGAGCACCGGCGCTTTTATTAGCAGCCTTTTTATCTTTTTGAATGCTATGTCGCACTGTTCTAAATGGGTTCGATCACGCCCATACTAACTAGTTTTTCCAGTTCTTTCTCCACCGCTTCTTTCAGTGCGAACGGAATGCTTCTAGCTTTACAAAACTTTGGATGCTGTTCTGGCTGCAGGGAAAGTTGAGCTTGCTCACCTTGAATTTCGCCGAGTTCATCGCTGAACAACTGCGGATGTCTGTTTAAGACTTGTTCCAAGTCCCGGTGGTCTTGCGCACCTACGTGATTAACGCTACTCCAATTGAGCCTGAGCTGATGTAACCAGTCTCGTCCTATGAGAGCAGGACCCTCCTGGCAGAGAATGTGCCGAGGTAGCTGGAGAGACTGGTGCTGATGCTTCACGTTTACTGTTACCACTCCTTTTGGGCGCACGCACTCCCCTGTGTACGTACGAAGCAACACCGATGCCGGGCGTAACTTCATCTGTGGGAAGCGTGAGCGAAATAAACTGTACGGCATCACTGTGTGAGGATCTGTGAGATTGCAGGTCTTATTTTACACAAACACAAAAGTACAAACAATAAACGAGGCGGCTTTTATAGGAAAGGAAACCAATTTCAGTATGAGAGTGAAAAAAAGAAAGAAACAAGAGAGCAACGCAACAACACACGGGAAAAACACACGGGGGAACAGAACAAAGTGCTTACGAAAAGTACAGGAAAAAGAAAGTCAAAAAGGAAAGTCACACTACTTGTCTCTCATTCGAGCAACGAGCGCGGAGGACTGGCTGGGTGTCGGGCAGTCAGGGAGTCTCTGGGTGTTCCAATGTCGATGCAACGCTACCGCAGCGTAAGCGTCTGTGGGCTCCCAGCACGGTTCTCAGGTCTGGTATCCCGGAAAGGCCACGTAGGCACCAGAGGCGGCCTGTGTGGAGCAGCTGACGGATGGACGGAGAAGAGTGGCGCCTGGGCCTGGTGGTTGAGGCTCTCGACGATGGATGTCCCTGTCTGGTGGCCCGGACGTCTGCGGCTGAGGCCCAAGCCCGGAACTCGAGGAGCCAGCAGAACTCGTCCACGTCCGTCGCCCACCGCGCTCTTCTCTTCTCTGCCACGTAATCCTCTTCTACCTGTCCCGGCGTTTCCCTCCGCACGCGCTCCTCGTGCTTTTTCTTCTTCTCCTCACAAACGACGCTGGGTGGCGCTATCTCCTTACACACTGACACTGCTGCTCCAGTGTCCAGCTCCATGTCAAGCGGCATTCCCTGAATACACATCGTAAAGCGTATCGGCTCTTGACGTGGTTTCTCGAGTGTTGTTTGCAACAATGGCTCGATGTCTTCCTCGGTCTCGAACACGCCGAAGCTTTGCCTCCGGTAGTTTCCTTTTCGTGCGTCTTGCCCGCTCGCATTCGAAGGGTGCGAATCAGATTCAAGCTGGGAGCGGCAGACTTTTTGAATATGCCCTACTTGGTGGCATTTAAAGCAAGTCGCTGTTCGGAAACGGCAAGCCCGGTTGCGATGACGCAAGCCACATCGCGTGCATGTTGAACCGTTCCGTGCAAGGGACTCTTCTGCAGACAACTTCTGAAGGTCTTCCTGAGTTGCACTGCTAGGTCGGCACTCTGTGACGTTCTTGGAAGCCGCCTCCACTGATAAGGCTATCTAAACCGCCTTTCTGAAGGTCAGAGATGCATCCTCAACAAAAAGCCTCTTCTGGATGCCAGCGCTAGCAATACCACATACAAATCTGTCTCTTAGAGTTTCTTCTAAGTTATCTCCAAACTTGCATGTTTCTGCAGATTGCTTGAGGCCTGCCACGAACTGCGCGATGCTCTCCGTTTGTTGTTGCGGTCTTCGGTGAAACCTTGCTCTTTCCGCAATAACCGATGGCTTGGGTGACAGATGCTCTCGTAATGCTTTCTGCAGTTCTGACAAAGACTGACTAGTAGGAGCGTTCGGGGCAGTCAAACTCTTCAATAACTTGTACGTCTTCGGACCCACGATACTCAGGAAGGCATCTACTTTGTTCTCGTCTGGAATCTTATTCACTCTAAGGAATGCATTAATCCTTTCTTCGTAAGTTTCCCAATCCGACTGAGATTCATCGAAAGATTCCACTTGCCCAATCGTGACCATCCTGGCTGTTTCCGAGTCGCTCCGTCGTTGTCCTTCTTGTACGCTTGGCTGAATATCCGTCTTCACGGTCGCCGTGGGATCGGTCATCGTTCTGCTTTAGAATCCCATCCTCGTCGCCATAAAGTTGTCGTGTCGTGCTAAGGGAAACTACATTGTAGCCGAGGTACAACAAGAACTCGGGTTTATTGCCAGCCGGCCGTCAGACCACGCGTACCGCTGGTCGACGACTCCCCGCGAAAACCAACACGCATGTGCTTATATCGAGATACAGACAGGCAAGGGGGCGGTGCCCAAATACCGGCACGTGGCCGTGAGTTGGCCGTTTGCTTATCGTGATACAAACACTACACTAAGCCTCAGCCATTTTTTATATATATATATATATATATATATATATATATATATGTATATATATATATATATATATATATATATATATATATATATATGTATATATACCGGGTGTCCCAGCTAACTTGAACCAAGGGTTTAAAAATGAAATATTGGAGTCAGAAGAGTGAAACTACCTGCATATTGGTGATAGGCATTTGGCGCACCACGGGAAATTTTTTGTATCGCAATTACTTAACTAGTAATTAAGATCATTTTTTTAAATTTTTTAATATTGACTTTAGACACTAAATGTGATTCGCAAAGTTGGAGAGCACTTTCAGAAACCCGCATTCCATTATTCGCCATAAAGAAAACCTTACGTGTACCTCTTTTTCCGAGCTCGAAAGAAAGCCCGCGAAATACAAAAAAAATCACATGACGAGCACATTTGCGCGTCGCGATCGTGCTGCTCTCAACCGTGCTTTCAGTGAACGAAATCAGCTCCGGCCTTTATTCGACGGCCCCGTTGCAGCGGCAGGCCGATATCTTGGCGGGGGTTTTTCGTCCGCGTCAGCTAGTTGGCACCCGGCGACGACGACTTAGTCCCAATCTGATAAGATACTGAGATGGCGAGTCTGCTTTGTCACTCAGAAGCAAAAGAGAAATACAGGGAATAATGTTTCGCCGCGAGGTGTTGGCGGCTGTGTGTTGCAGTTTCCTAATGAGGATTTTGAAAGCTGGAAGCAGCGGTGAAGCACAGTTTGTCGTGTGCTCTTCTTATGCCACTCTCATGCGAGACTGAATCTTTGGTGTAGTGATTACTAGCACTGCAGACATGCCGTTTACAAATGAAGAGAAAGCAGACATGGTTCTGGCTCTAGGTGCATGTCATGGGAACAGAAGGCGCGCTGCAGACCTTATGCAACAATGGCACCCAGGCAGGCGGCCAAGTTCAGTAACGATCCTGCGTGCCTTCGAGACGCTGCGACGGATGGGCAGTTTTACGTCCACACGACACAGAGCACCTGTTTTTGACGAGGACTTCGAGACGCATATTTTATCGCTGTTCGCTCTGGAACCCCAAGCAAGCGTGCGCAGCGTGAGCGAGGATACCGGAGTCTCCAGGTCATCAGTTTGGCGAATACTGCGCAAACACCGCCTGCATCCGTACCACGTACAGCTTCATCAAAATCTGTTGCCACGGGACTTCCAAAACAGGACCGATTTTGCTAATTGGATTCTGATAAAGATGCAGGACGACCCGGATTTTTTGAACAAAGTGATATGGAGTGACGAAGCTAGTTTTTCGCGCAATTCACAGGTGAACCTGCACAATGCTCATTACTGGAGCGATTCAAATCCCTACTGGGTTTTACAGACGCAGCACCAGTACCAGTGGTCATTTAGTGTTTGGTGTGGACTTTTCGACGGTAGTTTGATCGGGCCTGTGTTTTTCGACCAGACGCTGACAGCAGATCGCTACACCAATGATATCCTCAGAGGACCCGTTGACGACTTCCTTTCGGATCTACCGCTCGCCAGGGCCACAAATGTGTGGTTTCAACACGATGGCGCCCCCGCGCACAGCAGCGCCAAGGCTCGGACCTGGCTCGACGCAGCGTTCCCGCAGAAATGGATAGGACGACTAGGTCCCGTGAACTGGCCAGCCAGGTCTCCTGATAAGACACCTCTGGACTACTTTTTGTGGGGTCATATCAAGGACAAGGTGTACAGCACACCAACTTCCACACCGCAAGACCTTAAAGACAAAATAACGGAAGTCTGTTTAAACATGCCTGAGGCTGTCATACGAAATGCAACGGCTGATTTGGTTACAAGATGCCATAGCTGTATCGTCGCACAAGGTGACCTATTCGAGCACTTTTTATTATTGGTAAGAAACCGAAATGAAATGGAGTCAGGACAACCGCATGCCACGGCTGTCATCGCCGCACAGCCAAGCCATAAACCGCCACTTTTATTTTCTTTGCAACTGGCAAATAAAACTCCTCTCATTTGAAAACTTCGAGCTTGGCAGTCTTTATCGCGACTGCAAAGCGCAGCGCACTCGCTGCAATTTACACCGTCACGCGCGAACTGGCTGACACGGCCGAAGAAACCACCACCAAGATATCGGCCTGCCTCTGAAACGGGGCCGCCGAATGAATACCGGAGCTGATTTCGTTCACTGAAAGCACGGTTGAGAGCAGCACGATCGCGGCGCGCGAATGCGCTCGTCACGTGGTTTTTTTTGTATTTCGCGGGCTTTCTTTCGAGCTCGAAAAAAGAGGTACACGTAAGGTTTTCTTTATGGCGAATAATGGAATGGGGGTTTCTGAAAGTGTTCTCCAACTTTGCGAATCACACTTAGTGTCTAAAGTCAATATTAAAAATTAAAAAAAAATTATTTTAATTACTAGTTAAGTAATTGCAATACAAAAATTTTCCTGTGGTGCGCCAAATGCCTGTCACCAATATGCAGGTAGTTTCACTCTCCTGACCCCAATATTTCATTTTTAAACCCTTGGTTCAAGTTAGCTGGGACACCCGGTATATATATATATATATATATATATATATATATATATATATATATATATAGGTTGCGAAAGCGTGAAGTACTAGACTGCTTATAAGAATATATAGCGAAGTATACGCTTCGTTAAAGGAAACATATTTATTCAACTCGACGTTTCGATCGGAAGACCGATCTTCTTCAGGAGTGATTTTACATTGTGAATGCATCCCCTTTTATACGGGCGGGCGCAGAACAGGAAAGTGGGAAACACAAGGCACATAGCAGAAAAATACGCATAAAAAATTATTAGAGGCAGTGCGAGCCACACACACATAAAAAAAAAAGAAGAGTGTGAGGAACACGTACTCAGTCAGAAAATACAACGTCCAGATGCGGCCTCTGCTTTGTTAAGCACCACAGGCTTGCTTATTGACAGTCGTGTCCAGCTGGGAGGTGCTCGACAGGTGCGTGGCCGTGCAACAACTTTCGTAGAAAAATGCGAAAACTTGTTTCTTCTCCTGGCCGCGAGAGCAAAAAAATAAAATATGACCCTCCAACAGAGAGAGCAGACAACAGAAAAAAAAAGAAGAAAAGAAAAGGAAAATGAACAGAGCAAGGAAGAAACCTCGAAAAAAAAAAGTGAAATAGGTAAAAGAAAACCTTTAAAGTAGTGCTTTTTCTTCGCACCCAGCTATAGTGCACCCACCCCTGGTTGAGGGGAAGTATTGGAAGGAATGTAAAAAAATATAAGAAAAAAATATATAAAAAAAATGTGAGATTAAAAAGGAAAAAAAAGAAATAGTGCGGCATTCGCGTGACCATAAGGTGAGCACACCCGGGGGGGAAACGGCACAGGTGTGGCACAGGTGTGGCATGCAGAAAGGGGTATGACCTCAGACGACTTAGTCAGTATTGCTTTGTTTAATTTCGTAGGCCCCTGACCTCGGAAGAGAGGTGAGGGTGCCGTAAGTTTCATTAATGCCATTTTGCACTGTGTTAAATTTAAAAATAAAATGATTCTCGTTGCTCGCGCTCACGAGTGTTTTTGAAGCCACTCTGTAGTATTGTTACTTTAAGTTTGTCAAACTCGTGACCTTTCTCGCGGAGGTGTTTCGAAAGAGGGAGGTTGGGGAGGGATTGGGTATGTGAGCGGTGGTTATTAAATCTGAAACGGAACGAATTGTCTGTTTGGCCTATGTATTGCATTCGACAGTCGCCACACTCGAGCATGTAAACCACGTTGCTGGAATCGCAATTCAGGTCTTCCCGGATAGAATGCTTGAAATTTGAATGGGTGCTTTTAGCCAGTGCCGTGGTTTCCATGTGTTTGCAGACTTGACATCGGCTTTTTTTGCATGGTGTGCAACCTACAGCTCTCGGTTTATTGACTGTCGAATGGACAACATGGTTTTGCAGATTTTTTGGTCTCCTATATGTTACTTGGGGGACCGTTGTGAAAATATTTGAAAGACGGTCACTCTGTTCTATGATATTAAAGTGTTTTTTTAGGATGTTGTTAATATTCGGAAGATTATTTGTGAAGGTTAGTATAAGATTACAGCGCTGTGATGATGGCTGAGATTCCTTAATGACATGATTAATATTAGCTGCTTCTGCCTTTTTAATGGCATCGTTGATTATAGAAGACGGGTAATGTTGTTTTTTTAGAGTGTCCCGCATGCGATTAGCATTTTTGTTAAAATCTTCCGATCGTGAGCAAATTCGTTTGAATCTGATGGCCTGTGAGTATGGGATTGAAGTTTTGCAGTGGCGTGGGTGGCACCTGTTGAAATGAAAATACTGTTGTCTGTCTGTGGGTTTTTTATAGACACTAGTGATTAATGTACTTCCTTCTACTCGAACCAGAACATCCAGGAAGTTAATTTTATTGGTCTAGTAGGTGTGTGTGAAAGAGATATTGGGATGGATTTTGTTGAATGAGGCGATAAAATGGATGAGTTCGTCCTCGGTTTCTGTCCAAACTATGAATATGTCATCCAGAAAGCGTTTGTAAAAAGCTGGTTTTGTTGGATATGAGGACAGAAAGTCAGATTCAATTTTGTTCATAAATATGTTGGCGTAATTTGGAGCCATTTTTGTGCCCATAGCTGTACCGCTAGTTTGAAGATAATATGAGTTGTTGAACTCAAAGGTGTTAAGTTTAAGAACCAAATTTGCAAGTGTCTCGACGGCACTTGGACTAGGGGTGTCTAGAATTTTGTATTCTTTATATGATCCAACCATTGCCTGAATTCCGTCGTCATGTGGGATGTTAGTGTAAAGTGATACCACATCCAGGGTCACTAGGAAAGCGCCTTGAGGGAAGGTGACATTCGATAATTCTTTCAGGAAGTGATTAGTGTCGCGTATGTAAGATGGATGTTTCGGAGGTATATGTTTGATGAGCGAATCGATATACTCTGAGATCGGTTCTGTTATTGTGCCAATACCAGAAACAATCGGTCTCCCTGGATGATTCTGTTTGTGTATTTTCGGAAGCATGTAGAAGCGCCCCGCGGAGGAATTTCTTGGCGTGAGCGCCTTACCTACTCGCGGTGGTAATTCACCTTCATCTGTTAGTTTTTTTATAGTTTGCTCTACGATGTTCTTTTGCTTAGCGGTCGGGTCTGATGGGAGTTTAGTATAGAATTTTGGGTTGTTGAGCTGGCGGTTGCCCTCCTGAATGTAGTTATCTGTGTCTAATATAACTATGCCTCCACCTTTGTCGGCGGGCTTGATGACAATGTCGGTTCGTTTGCTAAGTGAGCCTAAGGCGTTACGCTCTTTTTTTGTGAGGTTAGGTGGCCCAGATTTTCGTGTCCCAAAAGCTTGAAGAATCTCCTTTTGTACCGCTTTTATATATAGGTCTAGATGTCTGTCCCTACCAGTTTTGGGTGTCCACTGTTCCTGAGATTGGGGGTACCGCACATTATTTGTGTTCGGTTTGTCGAAGAAATATTCCCGTAATCTGAGAGTTCGCGAAAAGTTATCTAGATCCTGGAGTAACTTGTACTCGTTATACTTGCTATGGCTTGGGCAGAATTTAAGGCCACACGACAGCAGTGACTTTTCCTCGGGGGTGATCTGTGAGCTTGACAGGTTAATTATATTTTCCGGAAGGTGTGGCTCTTCGGGTGTTTGGTCTAATGTGGTTGGATGTTGGTTTACGGTTTCCTTGTAATTGTCGGGTGTGGGTATGTGGCTTGCTAGTTGTAATGGCATTGTGAGCTCTATACAATCCTCGACAAGGATGCCATCACGGGAAAATTTAGTAAGTTTTTTCGTCCAAATTTGCTGAGTTTTGTTAGACTTGAAGACCTCAAGCTTATTTACCTCGGATGTTGAGAGTATCATGCTTTGACGCGCCCGCCTCTCCTCTAGTGTTAGTGATGCCAACGTCTTTTTGAAGTGCTCAATTGTTATCTTTAAAAGGTTTATGGATGCTTTAAGTAGTTCTGTGCTCCATGCTAGGCGATGGGATTCCGAAAGGTTGCTAATGGATGGGGTTAAAGATACAAAAAGTCCTTTCGGCACAGTTTCTGATTTAAGGTATATTTGAAGGGATTTTACGTGGAGCTCGTGCTTGATTCGTTTCTCAATAATTTTTCTTAGCTTTAAAAAATTCCGAGAGCGTGTGGCACAAGTAGAGGGAGAGCTGGTGGGCGCGTGAGCTTGGTCGGCCCGTCAGTATTGTTTAAACTTTAGCCGTTGGGCTGAGCCACAGCGTCGTCTGAGGTCATACCTTTGTTTCGGCGTGGTGGCGTCATTCCCGAAGTCCTGGATGATGACGGAAGCTTGCCGGGATCCAGAAGCCGGTGTTGTTGGTGCTGAGGTGGGGGCCATCCGTGATCCGGGGCTCGTTGGTGTGGCATCCGGTGACGCCTCGGCCTGTACAATGGGTGCCGGTAGTGGGGACGGGGCATTTGCTGTTGAGCTCTGGTTCTCGGGTGTGGGGTCTCGCGCCGCAACTCTGCTTGGTTTGGCGGCTTTGAATGAAGACACCGTACACTCTGGGGCTCTCTGTGTTGGGGTTGGTAGCAAAGCTGCCCTCGGGGGCCTGGCGTCAGCTGAAGTTCTTCGCGGCGGATTCCGTGAGGAATTTTTCGGAGGAATCTTCTGACGGAAGCCTTGCAAACCAGGTGTCTGTTTCTGCTTGATGAGACTATCTGCTTCAGCGATGGTCGGGAAATCTGGCCCTGCAGGGCCACTGGAATAATGATTTGTTCTGCTTGAGACCTCAAAATAGCTCGAAGCTATGCGGGTGGACGGGAGGATCTTCTCTGAGGAAGTGAGGTGATCCTGCCATGGGACCAAGCAGTGTCGTCTGGCAGTGAGGATAAGGTTGTAAATATTCCAGGCGAGCACCGAAACGCCTCCAAAACTTGGGTGCACCCCGTCAGCGGCTAGGACTCTGGTCGCGGGGAAGGCCTCCAGGGAGTGGTGGATGTAGAACACGTCTTGTGTTTTGGCGCACAGTTGGACCAGTCTACAGTTGAACTCAATGGCTCGTTCATTGAATTTCTCCACTGTCCGCCTATTTCCGGAACCTCGTCGGCGGTTAGGGGCCCGGGGTAATACTAATGTGTCATACACCACCTCGATTTTAGGCCGTGCGTTGCGGATAAACTTTAGGGCCTCCTCATAGTGGCGAAGGACCGTGTCCGTGCTTGAACCGTAGATGTCGTTCGTACCCAAATGAAGGATCAGTCCGGTGACACTGGGAGGCACCAAGTCCAGCAGGTTTCTTACATCGTTGATGCCGGCTCCGGGTAGCGAAATGAAGGCCGGGGCGCACAAGCTTGAAGCGTCGAAATGGTTGTACAGATGCTTGGTCTGCGAATCTCCAATTAAGGCCCATGTTGGTGCGTGGAGTGGGAATTTCCAGTAAACTTTCCTTGAAGCGTTAATGGCAGCCATTGAAGAAAATAGGTTGCGAAAGCGTGAAGTACTAGACTGCTTATAAGAAGTCTCGCGGCCAGGAGAAGGAACAAGTTTTCGCATTTTTCTACGAAAGCTGTTGCACGGCCACGCACCTGTCGAGCACCTCCCAGCTGGACACGACTGTCAATAAGCAAGCCTGTGGTGCTTAACAAAGCAGAGGCGGCATCTGGACGTTGTATTTTTTGACTGAGTACCTGTTCCTCACACTCTTCTTTTTTTTTTTATGTGTGTTTGGGTCGCACTGCCTCTAATAATTTTTTATGCGTATTTTTCTGCTATGTGCCTTGTGTTTCCCACTTTCCTGTTCTGTGCCCGCCCCTATAAAAGGGGATGCATTCACAATGTAAAATCACTCCTGAAGAAGATCGGTCTTCCGATCGAAACGTCGAGTTGAATAAATATGTTTCCTTTAACGAAGCGTATACTTCGCTATATATATATATATAAAATGCTCGATATGCAACTCGGCGACAATATGCTTCGCATCTCACTAGGCTTAACCTAAGCTAAGCCTCAGCCATTTTTTACCCTGGAGACAAGGTCTGGTTGTGGACGCCGGTACGCCATCGAGGTCTCTCCGAAAAACCCATAAAGTGCTACTTCGGCCCGTATGCAGTTCTGCGTCGCATCGGTGAAAACTACGAGGTGCTGCCCGAAGGAACGCGACCGTCTTGCACCCCGCCCTGAAATTGTGCACGTAGTACGGCTTAAGCCGTATTAAGGCGAAAGCCTTCAATGTCTCATCGTTGTAAGCAGCAGTTGTCGACAGAAATGTCACGCTTTTCAGTTGGTCGAAACGGTCGTGACGTCACAGTGCGCCAATTTCGAACGGGGCCAATTGTACTTTGGCTAGTAACTATGCAACCAATTGAAGGGATCATATAGTGATGCTCCAAGTAAGTTGGATTGAGGTTAGTTAATTTCTTAATTACCCAATTAGCCTAATTAACCTTTCTAGTCAGACCACATCAATAAATAAAACGAGTAGGAAATTGGTCGAGCTTGGGAATCGAACCCCGGTCTCCGGAGTGCGAGTCGAGCACGCTACCACTCCGCCATGCCAGCTCGATGGTTTGGAATGAACAAAGGTGCGTCTAGTGAATACGGTGTCTTCGTTCACTCCCATCTTCCTTCCTTCCCGTTACGGCGAGGTTTAGGTGTCCACCGAGTCAGATGCATTTCCTTTCCTCAAAAACCAATTTACCAACGAGAAAGGCGTATTTGTCCGCCTTTCAGATTGGTCCAAATTGTCGTGACGTCACCGCGCGCGAATTTTGACGGGTGTCCACCGAAATATGTGAAACAGTTACTGCGTAATTTCCTTTCCTCAAATACAATTTTCATTTTCTTCATTACGGCCCCTCTTTCTTCTTTCACTCACACTTCCTCCCTTCCCGTACGGTGCGGCTCAGGTGTCCATCGAGATGACGCAGAATTACAGCCCCATTTCCTTTCCTCAAAAAGCGTTGCGCTCAAAGGGCAACGCATCGCGCCGAACGGGTGGTGGCGTTCCTTGGACTCCGTGGCAGCGCTACAACACGCTGTCGCGTTCCACTCCTAAAGGCGAAGCTTAAGCGTCATTAATTGGCAGTTAATAATGCACCAACAGAATGTGAGGTGAACAATCGCGTAGCATAATGCAGCACTCAGGCTTTCGCCTTTCACCACTTTAGCCGCTAAAGTTCCTCGTAATTAATATGGATGATGATCACCTGCAGCCTGATTCTGTGATAGCGTCAAGTGCATGACGCGTCACTTTGCCATGACGCGCACTGATAGCAGCAGCGGATAAGCAACCGCTGCGTATAAAAGAAGCGTCAGACAAATAAACGCTGATTCCTTGTCCTGCACCGGTCTTCGCTGGTTCTCTGCTTAGGCCGCTCGGCTGCCGCACGCTACTACATTACACTGGCGACGAGGATGGGATCAAGGCGGCTGGCTGCTTTCTTCGGTTGCTGCTGAAGACTACTGCCTGGCGGATGCTGCAATGGCGAAGGTGGGAAAAATTGATACTTTTGACGAAAGGAGCGACAGCTTCGAGTCCTACTTGGAAAGATTTGAGCTTTACGTCTTGGCAAATGATGTGGCTGAAGGCAAGAAGCTAGCCGTATTCCTGACTGTAGTAGGACCTCGAGTGTATGAAATATTGAAGAACCTGCTAGTTCCGAATTCCCCTGCCAGCAAAACGTATGACGAGGTCACGGCGCTACTGAAAACATACTACAGTCCCCGAAAGTCCGTGATTGCGGAAAGGTGCCGATTTAACCGAAGATTGCAACTTGAGCAAGAGACTGTAGCCGAATTCATTGTGCAGCTGAAGCACCTGGCCAGAACTTGCGAGTTTGGCAAGTTTCTCGACGAAGCGCTTAGAGACAGGCTAGTCGCCGGGCTACGCTGCGTCGACACTCAGCGTGAGCTGTTTGCCGCTGAAAAGCTGACGTTCGAAGAGGCGTGCAAAATTGCGTTAAATCGTGAACTAGCCGCCACCCAGACTCAACAAGTAAAGCTAGAAGAGCTGAAAAGTATACCACAAAGGCGCTCAGGACTAGAAGTTGATGTTCTGAGTCAAGGCTACCGTGCTAAGGACAATTATCGAAGCAAGACTGAGCCCGTAGAGTGCTTCCGTTGCGGTAAACGCCATGCGGCCAATAATTGCCGATATCGCAAGTACAAGTGTCATAACTGCGGAGAGCAAGGTCACTTGAAATCAAAGTGCAGGCAGCGCACAGGCAAACCGAACGCGCTGAATGCGATCGATACCTCGACCGATGAGTCTGACGAAGAGCAAGAAATATACAGTATGACAACAAATAAGTCTGCATACTGTGTCGCAGTTCTGGTGGAAGGACAGGCCTTAAGGATGCAAATAGACACAGGGGCGTCCGTCACCGTCATGCCGAAGTCAGTTTTTCTTCGTAAGTTTCCCCATCTGACAGTAACGACGGCTACGGTTCCTTTACGAACGTACACAGGAGAACTAGTGCCGGTCGTAGGGTCGGCTGATGTGCGTGTTGAGCACGCTAATCAAACTGACGTTCTACCTGTTCTGATAGTAGATGACGATGGGAAAGTGTTGCCGTGTCTGCTCGGCCGCAACTGGCTGAGGAAGCTGAAATTAAACTGGCAGGAAGTTCATGCTATACAGCAAGACGACGCCGTGGAGGAACTTAAGAAGAAGTTTCAGGCTTTGTTTTCACCGCAGATGGGGCTGATAACGGGCTACAAAGCACAGGTCCTCTTGAAGCCAGACAGCAAGACAGTATTTTGCAAGGCCCGTCCCGTGCCTTTTGCATTGAAGCAAGCTGTGTCCGAAGAGCTAGACGCCTTGGAACGGGCGGGGGTACTGAAAAGGGTCACCAGAAGCGATTGGGCGACTCCGCTGGTAGTGGTACCGAAAGACGGAGGAGCAAAAGTGCGGTTGTGCGGTGACTACAAGGTCACGGTGAACCCTGTGCTGCTGACTGAGCACTACCCTCTTCCCTTGCCAGAAGATTTGTTCACAACATTGGCAGGCTCAAAAGTATTCTGCGTCCTAGACCTTGCTGCCGCTTACCAGCAAGTAGAACTTGCCGAAGATGCAAAGGCGATTTTAACTATAAACACCCACCAAGGTCTTTACCAGTACCAGCGGCTCCATACGGCATTGCCAGTGCTCCTGCCATATTCCTGTCGCTCATGGACGGGCTTCTCAAGGGTATCCCTCAAGTAGGGTGTTATATTGATGATGTCATCATTGCAGGTTCAAGTGAGAACGAATGTCGGAAAAGGCTGGAAGAAGTTTTGACACGATTGCAGGAGCACAATGTGACGCTGCGCATGGAAAAATGCAAGGTCTTTTGCAGTGAAGTCCGCTATCTGGGCCACATAATTTCAGCGGATGGAATAAAGCCACTGGGATCGAAAACAAGGGCAATAGAGCGTGCACCGGAGCCCACAAATGGTACTGAACTGAAGTCTTTCCTGGGAATGGTAACATTCTACTCCAAGTTCCTGTCGAACTTGGCGACTGTGGCTGCGCCGCTCTACGAGCTCCTGAAGAAGGGCACGCGTTGGAAATGAACAAGCGAGTGTTCTCGCGCGTTCCGAAAAACAAAGAACTTGCTCACGACCAGTCCGGTACTTGCTTACTACAATCCGAAGCCCCTTGGCTCTAAGCTGTGATGCGTCGCAGTATGGGCTCGGCGCGGTTCTTTTTCACATACTTCCCAGTGGGCAAGAAAAGCCTGTCGCTTTTGCTTCCAGGACGTTATCGCAAGCTGAGCGTGGCTATGCCCAGATCGAGCGAGAAGCGCTGGAAATAATCTTTGCTCTCAAGAAGTTTCATCGCTACCTATATGGAAGGGCATTCACGTTGTTCACGGATCATCAACCATTACTAGGCATCTTAGGGCCACGGAAGCAGGTCCCATCTTTGGCGGCTGCTCGAATGCAACGGTGGGCGTTAATCCTGGCTTCTTATCGCTACGACTTGAGATATCGGAAAGGATCTCAAATGGAAGTGGCGGACGCGCTGTCCAGACTGCCTGTTGCAACCGAAAACAGCGTTGATGAAACACATACGCTCGCTGTTTTTGAAACTACGCCACTGACGGCTAAAGACGTTGCCAAAGCTAGCAAGTATGACGTCATTCTCAGCAAAGTTTACAGATATACGCTTGAAGGATGGCCAGCACAAATCAAAAATGCTCAACTTGTACCGTACTATAACAGACGTGCGGAGCTGTCGCTGGAAGCGGGATGCGTCACATGGGGCAGTCGTCTTGTTGTGCAAACAAAGATGAGAAATGCAGTGTTGAGTCTGTTGCACACGGAACACCCCGGTGCTTCACGCATGAAGATGCTCGCACGTAGCTTGCTCTGGTGGCCAGCGCTAGACGCAGAGATCGAAAGCACGGTAAAAACGTGTAGCATTTGCCAAGAAATGCAAAATAGCGCTCCCCGTTCTCCACTCGAGCCATGGCCGTTTCCCGCCCGCTGCTGGCAGCGAGTGCATGTGGACTTTTTTGACTTTGAAAAAACGACATTTCTTTTGTGCGTGGACTCGTTTTCAAAGTGGGTCGAAGTGTTTCCTATGCGCTCTACTACAGCCGCGAAGACTATCGAGCGCTTGCGGAGTCTGTTTGCTGCTTACGGATACCCTGAACAACTGGTTTCTGATAACGGCCCCCAGTTTTCAGCGCAGGAGTTCCAGGACTTCCTCGATGCCTGTGGCATCCGACGCACGTACAGCCCGCCATACCATCCGCAGTCCAACGGGGCTGCCGAAAGGTCGGTGCAAACTGTAAAAAGGAGTCTTCGTAAGCAGCTTCTGCACGACAACAAGGGAGGAAACAACAGATCGATGCGGGAGAGACTGGACGACTTCCTGCTGGCGTATAGCACAACTCCTAACACGGCAACAGGCAAGTGTCCGGCTGAACTGTTTCTGAAACGAACTCCACGCACTAAACTGTCATTACTAAGGCCATCATTTCGCGATGACATGCAGAGTAGGCAAGAAGGGCTGAAACAGCAGCATGACCAACGGAGATCAACTTTCCGTTCGTTTAAGGAAGGAGACTGGGTGTACGTGAAGACTGTCCGGTAAGAGAAGGTGTCATGGACGGAAGGGCGTATAGTGCGGCTAGTCAGCCCTGTGACCTATCTCGTAGAGACTCAGAACACAGTTCGGCACGTTCATGTAGATCATTTGCGATCGCGCAGCTCTTTCCAGTATGCAGGACTGGACAATGGGGCGGAAGCCCCGGGACGACCCGACACCGACGACTTTGAGCGTCATCAGGAGACGCTCCCCTCCCCACCACAAGAGGCGCAGCATGACGCGGACGCGGCAGTACCCCCTCTTCGCGATGACGCACCAACCCCGACCCCGCCACCACAAGACGGGCAAGAATTGCAGCTGCCAGCTGCTGACAACGCACATCCTGAGGCGCAAGCTAAAGCGCCTTCCGACTCTCCACCAACAACACTGCGCAGAAGCCAGCGCGCCCGGAAACCACCAGACCGATATACCTCCCACGATTTCCGCCACTGCAGCTAATGAGTGGAGGCGAAGATCTTGGAGGGAAGGAATGTGATAGCGTCAAGTGCATGACGCGTCACTTTGCCATGACGCGCACTGATAGCAGCAGCGGATAAACAACCGCTGCGTATAAAAGAAGCGTCAGACAAATAAACGCTGATTCCTTGTCCTGCACCGGTCTTCGCTGGTTGTCTGCTTAGGCCGCTCGGCTGCCGCACGCTACTACATTACACTCCCACTCCCTTTTTCTGTTTTTTTTTTGCTATCGTGTTAGGATCGGGACGATGCTTCTTTATAGCCGGAGGTAGTGTAGCGAGTGAAAGAAAAAGACGAAGAGCGATCGTCGCGCGCCGACGACGACCTTGCTGCTCGCGGACCTGCCTGTTTTTCTATGCCCCTGTCTTCAAGAGTTCACGCCGCCGGCCTGTTCCTCAAGCCTTGACAATAACTCGTTAACAATGTAACGCTTTTGTTGGCGTGCGGTTAAGTCTCCTTTGAATAGTCGTTTTGGTGTGTGAAAGCACTTCCAAACTTTCTGTGCGCGACTACAAAACACAACACCCATTGCATTCTCATTGCATACACCCACAGACTCAACGTCAAAATTGATGCAGGAAGGTATAAGGTGAACGTTACGCTTTCTGCCTCATGGAAGTTGGCCAAAATATGCCCGATGGCAAACCGGAAGAATCGTGCGACCTGCACAGTAAAGCATTCGAGTCATTACACGGTTTACCATATTCACCTGACGTGCGGTAAAGTATACACCGCCAACACCGAACGCTGTATCAATGAGAGAGCAAGCGAACATTTTCTCATCGTAAAAAACAAGTCTGGGAGCCACATGGCAGTTATTTGCAACCTACCCCGCCAAGAATGCCGGCCTATGCTATCGGAAAATAAATTTTTGGCGACGGCAAGGAGTTTCTTGATTGAAAGGGCTGGGAACGCGTGCACCAGCAGCCTTTCTGTCTGTCTACAGAAAAAAGAAAGGTCCTTCTTAGAAAGGGTGCCATTCTAGCCTCATCTATGCATCCTGGGTAACGGCTTTCCCTCGCACTTCACTTCTTTGCCTTTTATTAGCTTTTTGTCGCTTTACCGCGTTGTTTGTTGGCCTTATGCGGGTCGTTTCGCTCCTGCCTTTTAAAAGCTGTCAATGGTTTTCAACGTCTTTTGATTGTAAAACATTTTATTCGCCGGGAAGAGCTTGGCAAGAGGTCGCGTTAAGTGGTCGAGAGTACGCAGCCCTCGACGACTTTGTCAGCCCACTCCACCGCCAAAACTTGCGTTCAACGTCTTAATTGCTTGGCGCGAGATGGTTTGTATATGTTCTCTTTCTTTATTATCTCTTTTAAACGATTTTAACTTCTTCCTCTCTTACTTGTTGGCGTCAGTTTCACGTTTTCGCTTTTAGCCTAATGACTGCCTATTGCCTAGCAAAGATTCATTTTTTTCGCAGTATAATGCTACACTCTTTTCATCGTCATTTCATCTCTGTCACCGCCGTGTTTCATCTACTCGATGCTGGCCCTAGCTCCGCCGATGTCAATGACAGAAGCTTATGCGCGTTTCTCATGCATTCGCGCCTTCTTTCTCTCTTAAGTGATTTATTTAGCTCCAAGATTTTGATTGTCTGCCGTACACATTTTGTCGCTTTTCACAGCCGTAGTTGTTTATGGTCTGTAGCTGGTTGACGCACACCTTATATCTGTGGTACATTTATTTTATTAATGCAATTGCATGTTAGCGCATGCACTTCTCATGATTTCGTTTTTAAATTGTAATGGTCGCCAAGCGTGTGAGGCGTTCCTTCGCTATGTCCCCTGGCTGACAGTGTCTGACGTGGCCCAGGGAAATGATATAAACTCTGCTGGTTTTTACGACGCAATAAAGAGTCGGTAGTCAGCGCCCGTCCTGTGTTTCATGTTTGTTCTGTCTTGTGCTCGTTCCGTGGCGCTCTTAATTTTTCCGTAGAAATATGTGGCGAGCATGTCAGCAATGTCAGCGATAAATTAGCGGGAAAAACTGGCAGTTCAGAGCTTGGGATGTTCTGTTGCGGTGATGGCGTACTACTGTAATGCAGTGGCTATCCAAGCTGAACTGTTCGCTCCGCCCGACTAGAAGTTGATGAAGACGACGGTACTCAAACACAGTGCGAGAAGCTGGCAGTTTGCAGCTTCGGGTGTTGGGCTGCGGTGAGGGCGTGCTACTACAATGCACTAGCTATCGAAGCTGAACTGTTCGCACCTCCCGAGATGAAGTTGATGAAGACGACGATACTCGATCGCAGCCCGAGAAAGTCGCAGTTTCTAGCTTGGGGTGTTCTGCTGCGGTGACGGCGAACTACTGTAATGCAGTGGCTATCGAAACTGTACTGTTCTCTCCGTCCAACTATAAGCTGAAACGACAACGATTTTCAAACACAGCGCGAGATACTGGCAGTTTACAGCTTGGGGTGTTCTGCTGTGGTCATGGAGTACTACTGCAATGCAATGAAGCTGAACTGTTCGCTCCTCCCAAGTTGACGTTGAGGAAGAGGACGATATTCAAACACAGCGCGAGAAATGGGCAGTTTGCAGCTTGGGGTTCCGTGCTTTGGTTGTAGAGTACGACTGTAATGCCGTGGCTATCGAAACTTTACTGTTCGCTCAGTGCATGTAAAAGCTCAAACGGACTACGATATTCGAACATAGCGCTTGAAACTGGCAGTTTACAGCCTGGGGTGTTGGACGGACGGACGGACGGACGGACGGACAGACGGACGGATGGATGGATGGATGGATGGATGGGTGGATGGGTGGGTGGGTGGGTGGGTAGATGGATGGATGGATGGATGGATGGATGGATGGATGGATGCATGGATGGATGGATGGATGGATGGATGGATGGATGGACGGACGGACGGACGGACGGACGGACGGACGGACGGACGGACGGATGGATGGATGGATGGATGGATGGATGGGTGGGTGGGTGGGTGGGTGGGTGGGTGGGTGGGTGGGGGGGTGGATGGATGGATGGATGGATGGATGGATGGATGGACGGACGGACGGACGGACGGACGGACGGACGGACGGACGGACGGACGGACGGACGGACGGATGGATGGATGGATGGATGGATGGATGGATGGATGGATGGATGGATGGATGGATGGATGGATGGAAAAAACTTTATTGTTAATAAATTGGTGTTCTTGACCCTTACGGGTCACTGGACGCCGTGGTCGATCCTTGGTCCAGGATGCCGCCCTTGACTGCTGCCACCGTGGCTCGGCGCACAAGGAATCGTTGCGCTTCCTCGTCCTCGCTGGCCAGCAAGTGCTCCAACTGCATCACACTGGCGTTGTTTATTCTTGGCTCCAAGTCTGCCTTAGGGCAGGTCCATGTGACATGTTCTAGTGTAGGTTTACCCTGACACCACGGACATTTGTCTGCATATTGTGTAGGGAAAATCTTGTGTAGTTTGTGCAGGTGTGGGTAGGTACTGGTTTGTAGTCTGTGCCAGACTACCGCCTCCTCTTTGGTGAGCCTTTTGTGTGGGGCTGGGTAGCATTTCCGCTGACCCCTGTAATGATCGAGTATATCTGAGTACGTGGGGGTAACTGGATCAAAGTTGCGTGTGGTGAAAAGGGCTGAGCCTGCTCGGTTGACCTACCCTCGAGCTAACTCGTCTGCTGCCACGTTGTCCCTCATCCCCTCATGTCCGGGAATCCACACTGTACTATGTTTAGTGTTTTTGTGTCTTCTCGTCGTGTGTAGAATTGATTGGCGATGCTGTCAATCCTGCCTCTTGGGTAGTTTCTGCATGCTTGTTTAGAGCCCGTCACTATAGTGAGGTTGTGTCCTGTTGCGTTGCCGTGAGATATTACCAGAGCAATGGCGGCTTCTTCAGCTGCTTCTATGTTTGGGTTGCTTATCGTTGCGCTAGTTATTTCTTGCCCTCCTTCGTCTGTTACAGCGGCGATCGTTTTGCGTTGGTATCGGTACTTTGCTGCGTCCGTGTAGACGACGTTGGGAATTCAATAAAACTTTTTGCTGGGCGAGTTGGTTCATTTTGCTTGAGGGGATGCTTGTAGCGCGACGAAAACAGACAAGGGACACAAGACGAACGGGACAAGCGCTTGTCCCGTTCGTCTTCTGTCCCTTGTCTGTTTTTGTCGCGCTACAAGCATCCCCTCAAGTACGTTGGGAATGTCGCTGAGTTCACTGGTGAGTGCTCGGACAATGGCTTGTCGTCCTTCATGATGTAAATTCGGATCCATGTGTCGGGGTATTGGTCTTACCCGGATATTGTTTCTGTCTTCATTATTAATCTGTTCCTTGTCTCTTTCTGTACCTAGAGGTAGCCGTAATTTCTCCAGTAGGTGTCTTCCCGTTCTGGTTTGAGTGAGTCTGTCTAATTGCGCACTACGTTGCGCTTCTCGTAGTTCGTCGAAGGTGTTCGATACTCCCAGGGCCATTAGTTTTTCGGTTGGTGTGGACATTGGAAGTTTGAGCGCCGTTTTGTACGCTTTGCGTAGTATGGTGTCGATTTGTAGAATCTCTTGCTTGTTTAGTTCGTGGTAGGGGAGGCTGTACGTTACCCTGCTCGTGACGAGGCTGTCTATGAGTCTTAGGGTGTCCTGTTCTCTCATCCCCTTCTTTTTACTGCTGGTTCTTTGCACGATTCTCGCGACTTGCTCTGCTGTATTGTTAATAGAGGCAATGGTTTTCCTACATCGCCCTGTGTTTTGCAGCCACATTCCAAGTACCCTGACTTCCGTTTTCTCAGGTATTGTCTCGTTTCCGAGTTTCAGGGTGATTTGGGAGTCGTATTTTCGTGTACCTTTTTTGATTATTACGTATTTTGATTTTTGTGCTGAGCACGATAATCCTCTGGCCCTGGCGTATTGTTCAATATGGTCGATCGCTCTTTGCAGCCGCTCTTGTTTAGCTGCTAGGGAGCCTGTGGTCCCCAATATTGTTGTGTCATCTCCATACATTGCGTAGCTGATGTTTTCTATTTCGTACAGTACTTTCGTGAGTCCTATCATTGCTAGGGTGAATAGTAGCGGTGTTATTACTGAGCCTTGCGGGTACCCTTGTTTGGCACCGTGGAGCTCTCCGATCTTGTATCTCCGATGCCTATCGTAGCTGTTCGGTCCGTCAGAAAGGCTTTGACGTAACGGAAGGCTCTGCTTCCACAGTTTATGCTATTGAGACCTTCCATGATGGCCGCATATCCCACGTTATCGAAGGCTCCCTTTATGTCGAGCGCTAACACTATGTGTTCGCCGCTTCTGGGTATTTCAGTGAGGACATCCTCCTTTGACTGTAAAAGTACGTCTTGCGTGGACAGTCCCCTTCTGAAGCCAAACATGGCATCAGGGTAATATCCCTTGTCCTCCATGAAGTTCGTGATCCTTTCATTAATCACCCTCTCGTATATCTTCCCTAGACAGGAGGTTAGGGAGATTGGTCTTAGGTTTTCAATTTGTTGTCTTTTACCCGGCTTGGCTATCATAATTACCTCTGCATGTTTCCATTCCGCCGGCACGATTCCTTTTCCTAGATAGCGTTTAGGTACTTGGTAAGCTCGGCGATGGCCGTGTCTCCCATGTTTCTAATGGTAGCGTTATTTATTTTGTCCTTTCCGGCTGCCGTATTCTTTTTTGCTTTCCCATATGGCTGCCCTTACTCCCTCCTGGGTGATTGGCCTATCTATCTCGGGGTTGTTTTCGCTGGTGTATACTTGGTCTTGCTTTGGGTGCGTGGTTGTGCCGTCGCATTTTTCCCTCAGTGCTTGTGTTAGTTGGTCTTCCATTCCAGGGAAGGTGTGGAGTAGTCTTTTCATGGACTTGCCGCTTTCCGTTTTGGTTTTTGTGGGGTCTATCAAAGCTCATAGTATATTCCAAGTTTGGGCCATGCCTAGTGTTTCTCTAAATGTTTCCGTGAACTGCTGCCAGTTTTGCGTGGCGATGTTGTCTGCGTGCTCTGATGCCGTCTTAGTCAGTTCTGCGATCTTCAGCTTGAGTTTCCTGTTGTGTTTTTGCAGCCTTCTTCTCCTGATAAAGCTTCTTCGTGCTTCCCATAGGTGAACGAGGTGGCTGTCTACGTCTGGGTGTTGATCAGTGCGAACGATCATCTTCGTATATTTTTGTCTGACCTTCGGAAGCTCCGTGCACCATTCTTCTATGTTGGTTATCGGTATTATTATTTCGTCGCTGTGGCTTCTGAAGGCTTCCCAGTCTGTGATTTTGGCAGTCCCTAGGCATCTCTTCATTTCTCCTGCGGCTATTTCTAAGTTAAGGATGAAGAGGTCGCTCCCTAAGGTTTCCATGGTATTTTCCCATTGGATATTCTCGTTGTTTCTTGAGAAGGCTAGGTCAGGCGTGGTGTCTTTGCAGACGCTGTTTCCTATCCTCGTCGTAGTTGTGGGATCGTTAGCTAGCTCCATGCAGTATTTTTCTGCGCTTTCTGCTATGCTTTTACCTTTGGCATTGAGTTTTTGGTACCCCCAACTGGGGTTTGCTGCATTAAAGTCTCCTAGGATCAACAGTGGGTTCTGGCCTGCCATATCGCTGGTTTTTTTTAACACTGTACTAGAAATTGTACCCGAAAAAACCAGCGCATGACAGCGCTTACATCATAAACGTGTACAGCCCCCCAAAAGAAATGAACCCCAGAATACACGAACTGTTCAAAAAAGCTTGGGGTGTTGTGCTGCGATGATGGCGTACTAATGTACTGCAGTGAAGCTGATGTGTTCGCTCCTCCCGAGTTGTATTTGACGAAGAGGACGATACTCAAACACAGCGCGAGAAATTGGCGCTTAGCAATCAAGGCGGAAAGCTGGGCTAGTTGGTGTGTCATAGTTTAATTAAAAGACTAGCGCATAAATCTAGGACAAAGACAGAGAAGGAGACAGGACGAGCGCTCGTCCTGTCTCCTCTGTCTTTGTCCTAGTTTTATGCGCTAGTCTTTGAATTAAACTATGACAGCAGATTGCGGTGTTGTGCTCTGGTCATAACATACTACTGTAATGCAATGGCTGTCGAATCTGTACTGTTCGCTCCATCCGAGTAGAAGATGACGATATCCAACCACAGCAAGACAAACTGGCAGTTTGCAGCTTGGGGTGTTGTGCTGTGGCATGGCGTTCTACTGTAATGCAGTGAAGCTGAACTCTTCGCTCCTGCTGAGTTGAATGTATGTAGAAAACCAGCGAAAAAGACGCATTCACAAGGAGGATGCACCAACTGGCCCAACAAGCTACGCTTCTTCAATACTGAGTTGAAGTTGATGAAGAGGACGATACTCAAACACAGCGCGAGAAATGGGCAGTTTGCAGATTGGGGTTTCGTGCTTTGGTCGTAACGTAATAATGTAATGCAGTGGCTATCGAAACTGAACCGTTCGCATCTCCCGAGATGAAGTTGATGAAGACGACGATACTCTAACACAGCGCGAGAAAGTGGCAGTTTCTAGCTTGGGGTGTTGTGCTGCGGTGCCGGCGTACTACAATAATGTGATGGGTATCGGAACTGTACTATTCTCTCCTTCCAACTAGAAGCTGAAAGAGACGGCGATATTCAAACACAGCGCGAGAGACTGGCAGTTTGTAGCTTGGGGTGTTCTGCTGTGGTCATGGAGTACTACTGTAATGCCGCCGCGGTGGCTCAGTGGCTATGGTGCTCGGCTGCTGACCCGAAAGACGCGGGTTCGATCCCGGCCGCGGCGGCTGGAATTTCTTTGGAGGAGAAATTCTAGAGGCCCGTGTACTGTGCGATGTCAGTGCACGTTAAAGAACCCCAGGTGGTCGAAATTTCCGGAGCCCTTCACTACGGCGTCTCTCATAGCCTCAGTCGCTTTGGGACGTTAAACCCCATAAACTAAACTAAACTAAACTAATGAAGCTGAACTGTTCGCTCCTTCCGAGTTGAAGTTGATGAAGAGGACGATATTCGTACACGGCGGGAGAAATGGGCTGTTTCCAGCTTGGGGTTTCGTGCTTTGGTCGTAGCGTACTACTGAAATGGAGTGGCTATCCAAAGTGTACTGTTCGCTCCGTCCGTGTAGAAGCTTAAGAAGATAACGATATCCGATCACAGCGCTTGAAACTGGCAGTTTACAGCTTGCGGTGTTGTTCTTCGGTTATGGCGTACTAATGTAATGCAGTGAAGCTGATGCGTTCGCTCCTCCCGAGTTGAAGTTGATGAAGAAGACGATACTCAAACACAGCGGCGAGAAATGGGAAGTTTGCAGATTGGGGTGTTGTGCTCTGGTCATAAAGTACTACTGCAATGCAATGGCTATCGAATCTGTACTGTTCGCTCCGTCCAAGTAGAAGCTGAAAAAGATGACGATATTCAAACACAGCACGACAAACTGGCAGTTTACAGCTTAGGGTGTTGTGCTGCGATGACGGCGTACCACTGTAATGCAGTGGCCACCGAAGCTGAAGTGTGCGCTCCTCCCTAGTGGAAGTTGATGAAGATGACGATACTCAAACCTGATGCGTGACTCGGCTCTTCACTTGCCTCATAGCGCTAAACAGACACGGACCCAGGGAGACAAACAGGATGGGCGGTACCTTGCAACTGAAGATTTATTGCAATAAACTAGGTAATATAAGCACTTTCCTAAGAGGGAAGTAGAGAGAAAAAAACATTCAAATATAGTAAGTACTTGAAAAGCGTTATCGTTTCACACTCTTTACGGATTAGCAGACATGAAATGTATTTCCTTCTCAGATAAAAACACTGAGGCAGCACCCTTACCGAAAAAGAGGATGTGCTTAAGATGCATTTCAAACATATGGCATTAATTGTATATTTATTTCGCATTTTTTATCCCTGTGCTTAAATTGCAATACGAATGCTTTGTAAGTATACTACGAATATATTTTGAACGTTCTTTATGGTACGTGAAAAGTACATTTTTGTCCACTTAGCATATTTATACTGCATTAAAAATATACTAAAAATATACAATAAATACATTAGATTACATTAGAAATACACTAAAAATACACATTTAATACATTAAAGATACACTCCAAACTGAAGGCCCAGCGCACGAAAGACGGGACTAAGGCAGACAAACACAGCGCTCTGTTTGTCTCTGCCTTAGTTCCGTCTTTCGTGCGTTGTGCGTTCGGTTTGAATAATGTACCGACTAGCCCAGACAAATACCTTACTGCAAAAATATAGTCACTTCGGCTTAAAAACAGTCTACAGGTCCGTTCCCATAATGAAGAGCCGCCGCGGTGGCTCAGTGGCTATGGTGCTCGGCTGCTGACCCAAAAGACGCGGGTTCGATCCCAGCCGCGGCGGCTAGAATTTCTTTGGAGGAGAAATTATAGAGGCCCGTGTATTGTGCGATGTCAGTGCACGTTAAAGAACCCCAGGTGGTCGAAATTTCCGGAGCCCTCCACTACGGCGTCTCTCATAGCCTTAGTCGCTTTGGGACGTTAAACCCCGCAAAACCAAACCAAACCCAGAATGAGGCGGGTTAATGCTTCAACTGCAGAACAAACTGTGCAAGAGTAGTTATCATCAATTACGATGCACATGAGATTATAAGGTCACGTGCCGGCATGGGAACGGCAAAGATACCTACACAGCATATCATGGCGGAAGTGCCGCAGCAAACAACAAATGCTCCGTCAAGCGCCATACTGGGCTTGCCTTAGATATACCCACCGAGAGCGACACACTATCTTGTCCGGTGAGGCGTTTTTTGCGCAGATTCTGGGCGGAACAATTATCCCAGAAGTGCCCTACTGGTCGCGTTTGAATCGGGAGGCGATCTAGAACGGAATTGCTAGCGAAAGTTGCGTCAGAAATAGGTCAGGAGTCGAACTGTCAACCAACACATACACGGGCGTCTAAGGGAGCCGGTCAGCCTTCCCGGTCGTGGTCCTTTTCGCTGGCATATTCGATCCCGGAAATACCCAAATCGTCTTTGCCGGTATCATGCTATCTCACGTTCTCCGCGCGTAGTGTAAATAAGTCGTTTTTACCTTTCTGCTAGAAGTTACCATAAACGAAAAGAATTCCGAACAGAAAAGGCTTGAGCAGGTTGGCGATTCATTGCAACACAGTAATCACAGCGCGGGAACAACGCAGGCGTCTCGTCACGTCTCGTCTGTGTGCTGCGTTGTTCCCGCACTATGATGACTGTGTTGCAACGAAAGGATGACAGGAAAGGGAGGCCTTTTACTGTTCCCTGAAACATTATTTGAAGTGTAATGCAAATATGTTTACGCGGACTGCCCATTTCTTAGAATTTAAGTATACTTGGACTGATTACTTGGGCGTTCACAACAGTACACTTTAAAAACGTTCACAACACGCAAGTGCCATTTTGCGAAACGCGATTTCGAGCACTCGACTGTTCAACGGCAGCTAGTGTGCTGAAAATACGTTTAAAAGGACTGCCCGTTTTTTAGAATTGAAGTATACTTTGGATGAATTAACTTCATATTTACGAAAATACACTTTTAATAAACTGACAAGATGCTAAAACTGCATAGATATTTTTTCACGTATTTGAAAAGTGCTCGAAGTATGCTTTATTTATTATTTACTTTATTTATTTACAAATACTGCTAATCCCAATTGGGATTGTGGCAGGAGGGCTTAGTGAGGTTAACAGAACGCGGTCAAGCATAATTTGAACATTCAACTGGTCAGCATGTTAAGAAAAACAACAAACGGTAAAACGAAAATACAACCGAGCTGTGACGAAAACAATCAAATAACGCATAAAATAAGGCTAATGTCGGTAGTATTATACAAACAATAACAAAATGTTGAAACATTGCTAGTTGTTATAATACGCAGACAATAAGTAAACAGTAAATATTATTATCGTACACTGCAAAGGCATTAACACAGTATAGGTGTTTAGTTTAAGTAACACTACATAGTTTGACAAAAAAAACTTAGACATAAAAAAACAAATAACCATGGGTATAATAATAACAGAACGCAAGCAACCAGGAATGAATAACTAATAACAGGACATACTCTCAACTGCAATATTAAATTTTGTCAATGATGAACAGTTAGTAATAGATGGATCAAGGCTGTTGCATTCTCGAATTGCTAGTGGGAAAAAGGAATTTTTAAAGCAATTAGTATGGAAATGATACTCACTTAATGTATGCGAATGTTTATGACGCGTTGATCTTGCTTCGGAAAGGGAAATATATTTAGTAGTGTCGAGTTTTAGATGTCGATTTATTAGTTGAAACATGAGTTTTAGTCGTGCGACTTTTGCACGGGTCTGCAATGATTTTATTCCTTGTTTTCATTAATTCAGTAGGCGAATCAGTTATTTTGTATTTGTTAAATATAAATCTGACTGCTTTTCTTTGAACGGCTTCAAGTTTGGTTATATCTTGATTAGTATAAGGAAACCAAACGACGTTAGCATATTCGAGAACAGATGTAACCAAAACATTGTAGGCTAAAAGCTTAGTTTGAAAAGGGGCTAATGTGAGGCGTCGTCTAAGGAAAAAGAGTCGTTTCAAAGGTGTTGAGGTGATTTTGTCCACGTGAGCGTTCCACCTGAGGTCATGGGTTATTAGTACGCCAAGATACTTATGATTAGTCACTACAGTAAGTGGTGTGCCATTTATAGTATACCGAAAGTCGGAGTTATGTTTCTTTCTAGAAACTGTCATAACAGCAGATTTAGCAGCGTTCAGTGTCATCTGCCAGTCAGTGCACCATTTTGCTATAGAATGTAATGCGTTGTTAAGAGCTTCATGATCCTCTAATGTATTAATTTCGCGATAAATTACACAGTCATCGGCGAACAGTCGTATATTAACGTTGAGATTAGTCGTCAGATCATTTATAAAAATCAAGAAAAGAACAGGTGCCAAGACACAACCCTGAGGTACACCAGACACAGCATTTACTGCGTGGGAGGCTTGATGATTAATTTCTACAAATTGTGTTCTGCCTGATAAGTAGTTGCTAATCCAATTAACTATAGAGCCATGACCTAGAGTTGATTCTAGTTTATTAATTAGTTTAATGTGTGTAACCCGATCAAATGCCTTTGAAAAATCTAGTAGTATTAGATCGGTTTGCTTTTGTCTGTCTATGCTGTGGGATAAGTTGTGGACTAATTCTAATAACTGTGTTACTGTCGAAAGGCCTTGGCGGAAGCCATGCTGAAATGGGGAGAGTATGGTTTCATTTTCAAGGAAGACGGTTATGTGTTTTAGTATGATGTGTTCGAGTACTTTAGACACTGAACAGGTGATAGAGATAGGTTTGTAATTAGAAACATCTGTCCTGTTTCCTGATTTGTGTATCGGAATAATTTTGGCTATTTTCCATTCCTTTGGAAGGGTACATGTTGCGAGGGATTTATTGAAGAGTAAGCACAAATACTTAGGCATCCATTGGGCGTATCTTTTTAGAAAGGAATTTGGGATGTTGTCTGGTCCTGGTCCCTTTTTTGTGTCTAGATTTAACAACAGGTTAAGTACCCCAGTCTCAGTTACAGTTAGTGATTCAATGTGTTTCTTTGTTCGTGAGGTCTTATGAGGGACTATACCATTATCGTTAGAAAAAACTGACGCGAAGTAATCATTCAGTTCATTGGCTATCTCAAGGCTTTCTTCTTTTGAGGCTGGGTTTTCAGTTTGTCTTTTAGGATTAAGGTAGGTCCAAAATTTTGATGGGAACGTTCTTATAAAGTTATTGAGGGTGTTATTAAAGTAATGCAATTTAGAAGCCTTTATTCGATGTTTCATGCTTTGTATTGCATGGTTAAGATTGGTCCTTGTTTTCGTGCAAGGGTTCACCTTGAGGGCTTTTTTTTACGGCGATTAACTTTGCGCTTAGCGTGTATGACTTCGCGGGTGATCCAGGGGTTAGGTCTTTTTATTTGCTTCCTTCTACGTGGGACAAACTTATGAATACAATATGAGACAGTCGTTTTAAAGCTGTGCCATAAGGATTAAATGTCAGAAGAAGCATCGCTTGCAAGTTCTTTGTATGTGTCGAACTCGAAGAAAAGATGATCTAGAATACTATTATCGTCAGCTTCAGTGAAATCATGAACAAAAGTTTGCGGTCGTGGCGGAGAAAGCGTGCTACTGATAGGGACACTGCATAAGATTAGTTTGTGATCGGAGATTCCATCTAGTATTTCAGTTTTAGTTTTATGGAGTGGAAAGTGGTGACTTAGAAATACTAGATCAAGCGTGTTACTTGAAGAACCTTGTAGACGTGTTGGTTGATTTACAATCTGAGGGAGATTAAACTGTAGCATAATATCTAAAAGATAGTCTGAAGAAGCGGAGTGATGTTGCATTGTGAGCCAGTCAATATCCGGGAGGTTAAAGTCGCCAAGCAAGATTAGTCTGGTACCTAGAAGATGACATTGCATAAAGCGATGTAATGCAAGCATGAAGTCATTATCACTTGATGGGCTGCGATAAACGCAACCCACCACTATCGAGTAGGAACAAAATGTCAGTTTGGAAAAGATTGCCTCTACGCCTTCGATGTCGGGAAGTACAGTGACTTGTATTTTTTTGTTCACAAAAATGGCTACGCCGCCACCGCGAGTTTTTCTGTCCTTGCGAATTATCGCGTAATTTGGGGGCGTAACCTCGGTGTCCATGATATCGGACGTGAGCCACGTTTCAGTCACGGCCATAAAGTCGGGTTTTATGCCAATAAGTAAGCTTTCCAAGGAATCAAGTTTGTTTAGAATGCTGCGAGCATTTATGTTAGCAAAAGTTATTTCTGTTTCTGCTGGTTGCGGCGTGGCCGTAATGTTTTTGCATCGCTTTGACTGTTTTTTGGGGGACTAGTAGGACTGACTTTGGTTTCCACTGGCATTACACGGTTATGCTCATCATCCCAGTAGAAAAACTGACCGTTAATACGCAACTTATCAAAGACAAGAGAAACTTTGTCTCCGTTGTCTTTGTGCTCCTTCGCAGTCTCCCATAACTTCTTTCGTATGCTACGTACACGGGCCGACTAATCCTCACTGATTGAGTACTCCAATCCCTTCAGCTTTGTACAGTTCTTTAGTATTCTAGATTTGTCCCGTGAGTCAAGCAGTTTAAGGATAATAGGTCTGGCCTTTTTGGTATTCGTAGGCCGGCCCAGTCTATGAATTCTTTCGATGGTAACGGGCTCTATTTTTAAGATGTCCTGAACAATTTTCTCGTTGATTGTTTTTTCCAGTGTGTCGCTGTCCTCACTTTCATCCTCAGAAATTCCATATATTATTAGGTTAGACCTTCGTGAGCGATTCTCCAGATCGTCTATTCTCATTTCAAGAGTCATCACTGTTTTCTTTAGGCTGTCAATCTCGTGCAGACAAGTTGATATTTTACTGTCCAGTACGGCCAAGTTTTCTAATTTTGTATCGATGGAGACTAGCCTTTCTTCCTTTATTTCTTTTAGGTCATCTGCTATACTTTGTAGCTGTTTCATTAGCTGCGCCATATCAGGTCCGGGGTTGGTCTCAATATCACCGGCGAGCAGTAGAAGCTTCATGGCATACAGTAAATCACAGAACACTCGACAGAGCAGCCCTGGGCACGGCAGCACTACAAGGTAAGGGTCGCTTGACCGATAGCACTTGCCGTAGCATTTGCTCACCTGTACGAAAAAGACCAACGGGTTGGTGAACCGCATGCCTGAAGTGCCGCCGTGCCCAAGAAGCCGAACGGGGTCATCTGTTGCCTTTATGTAGGGTCGTGGCCGATCCACCGCCAGGGAGGCGCTGTCTTCGTCACTGTTCGTTATCGAACCTAGTGTCATCCGGTAGCGTCGGTCGATGCTGATGTCTGCGAGATGAAACGTATCAGCCTTGTGTCGACCGTGATCGCACACAAGCTGCGTCCTTTCGGGCGTTGACCATCGCGGTTGATCGTGTCGAGCCACTGGCGTCGACAGCACCGTGACGATCACCTGTACGAAAAATACCAACGGGTTGGTGAACCGCATGCCTGAAGTGCCGCCGTGCCCAAGAAGCCGTCCGGGGTCATCTGTTGCCTTTATGTAGGGTCGTGGCCGATCCACCGCCAGGGAGGCGCTGTCTTCGTCACTGTTCGTTATCGAACCTAGTGTCATCCGGTAGCGTCGGTCGATGCTGATGTCTGCGAGATGAAGCGTATCAGCCTTGTGTCGACCGTGATCGCACACAAGCTGCGTCCTTTCGGGCGTTGACCATCGCGGTTGATCGTGTCGAGCCACTGGAGTCGACAGCACCGTGACGATCACCTGTACGAAAAAGACCAACGGGTTGGTGAACCGCATGCCTGAAGTGCCGCCGTGCCCAAGAAGCCGTCCGGGGTCACCTGTTGCCTTTATGTAGGGTCGTGGCCGTATTTTGTGGGGTATTTTGACATATTTTACGAATATATTTCGAATACCAAGCATGAAATTTCAGGAACGTATTTCCTGCATATTTTTAGTGCATCCATGAATACAAAATATGTTTAAAATACAATTTAAAGAGCCCACCGTATATTCCTAACCTATTAGTTTTTCCTAAGGGGGCACTGGCGCACGTATCTTCTTTTCGCGAATGTGTATTGAACGCGTCTATAATTTCACTTGTAAGCTGATCTTTGTGGCAATCAATGACAAGAGAGCTTTTGAAACCCAGATAACAGACAGGATACTTCTTTTTCCGTCTTGTTCCTTTTGCGTTGATTTGGCCACCAAGATGCCCTTTTTATCTGTCCCTCTGCCTTATGTGTTTCCGGCGGCATTGGAACAGAATTACATTCTTTTCACACGTGACATATTGGTCCGTATGCTTCTTTTTACACGTCATGGCTTTTTTAGGACGAGGGTTGATAATTTCTCAGGAGCGGAGAAAAATAACCATAGTTTTGCATTTGAATGGCTTTATTTCTCTTCCTATCTGCTAAGAAAACGCTTATATTGACTGGTTCCATGCAATAATTCTTTTGTAAGTTAGCGCTCGTCCTGTTTGCCTCCCTGTGTCCGCGTCTCTTCAGCGCTACGTGGCAGGTGAACCGTCACCAAATCGCCCAAGCTTCTATTCTGGCGAGAATCTGGCAGTTGGCATCTTGGGGTGTTGTGTTTCGATGACCGCGTACTACTGTAATCCAGTGGCTACCGAAGCTCAACTGCTCGCTCCGTCCAAGTAGAAGTTGATGAATACGACCATACCCAAATATGGCGCGAGAAACTGGCAATTTGGCGCATCGGGTGTGGTACTGTGGTGATTGCGCGCTGCTCTTATGCCGAGGTCAGGGAAGCTTGTCTGTTCCATCCGCCCGAATGGATGTTGATGAATGCGTCGATACCAAAACAGAGTGCGAGGAACTGGCAGGTAGGCGCATAGGGTGCGGTACTGCGGTTATGGCGTACAACTCTAAATTGCCGTGGAAACCAAGCTGAGTTGTTTGCGCTGCCTGAATGGAAGTTGAACAAGACAACGATACTGAAACATGGCGCAAACTGGCAGTTTACATCATGGGATCTTGTGCTGCAGTGATTGCGTCTTTCTCAGCGTCTACATCTAGTTTATTCCAAGCAGTATCATTTTTAAAGTATCTTGTTTTCTCTTTAGATTCTTTCTTTTTTCACCGGAAGTTGAATACGATTCATGTTTCTCTTTCTTTTCCCCTTTGGGATAAATTCTTTCTCTGTAGACGTACACATGTCCAGTTTTCTTCCATCCGTCACTCTAACACAGTGGTATTTTGGTAAATTAATTTTGCAACGCCGCTGCATTGCTCAGCTTCGCACACATGCGACTCCACTCCTTTGCGACCTGGATGTTTTGTGATATATGAATAAAACCCTTATTAATTTTTATTATTTATTCTTTTTGAGAGATTTTCGTGCCATTTCCTAAAAGCTTTGTGAACTGTTCATTGAAATGGCGGAAATTTTCAGTCCGAAAATGCCATGTAAAGTAAAAATGCGGTGATTGCATGCGTATCAAGTGGCTAGCGACGCTGATCTGCTGACAGCGAAGCGTAGGCGTTTTTCTTTTCTTCTACCGGCAACATGCTAATGAGCAGACAAGGGGAGAGAAAGCAATCACGGAAGCCAACAGTCACCTAAACCAAAAAGCATTCGGGATGTTTCGCCTTGTTTAATTTGTGGTGTTCGTGAATTGGAGATTCACTGAGTGATAATTTCAAAGATAATTGGTTACATAGCACAAGAAAAAATAACCACACGCCGCCAGTGGGATCCGAACCCACCATCTCCAAATTTCGCATCAGGTGCTATACGAGCCGAGCAATGGCGACGGCTGGGCGATCTTCTGCTCTCGGAAGTATTTATGTGTACTGTAACTGAACTTGTATAGTGTTCACCAGCGGCACTGTCGTCCACAACAGCGAGGGTCATCATCATCGTCATCAGCCTGACTACGCCCGCTGCAGGGCAAAGGCCTCTCCCATGTCTCTACAATTAACCCTGCCCTTCGCCAGTTGCGGCCGCCGTATTCCCGCAAAATTCTTAATCTCATCCGCCCACCTAACTTTCTGCCGCCCCCTGCTAAGCTTGCTTCTCTTGTAGTCTACTCCGTTAGCCTTAAGGACCAGCGGTTATCTTGCCTTCGCATAACATGCCCTGCCCAAGCCCACTTTTTCCCCTTGATTACGACTAGAATGTCATTAACCCGCGTGTGCTCCTTCACCCATTCCGCCCGCTTCTATGGACACCATAATTTAAAAAAAAAGAAAACAACCCCTATGTCCTTTGTTTTCGGTAACGAATAAAAAGCGTACGGATGTCTAGAAATCCCATTTTTCAGCGCTCAACTGTGGGATGTCATTCCATCGAACATTGAGCACTCTCCAACAGTGACCTGTTCTAAAGCGGCACATATCTTTGCACCTGCTGTAAAACTGCACATATCAAATAAGTACTACTGCATTTCTGTAGTGGATCTGTTTCGTTTCGTTCTCGTTTCGTTTTATGGGGGTTTTGCGTCCCGGAGCGGCTCAGGCTATGAGGAACGCCGTAGTAAAGGGTTTCGGAAATTTCGATCTCCTGGGGTTCTTAACGTGCACTCACATGCACAGTACACGGGTGTAAAGAATTTCACCTCCATCGAAATTTGACTGCCACGGCCGAATCGAACCAGCGTCTTTCGGGCAAGTAGCCCAGTGCCATATCTACTGATCCACCGTGGTGGCCTGTAATGGATCCATGACTAACCATCGGCTAATGATCCAGTTGCTAGTATCAACGTGAACTTAGGGTAACTACTCTGTGCAATAATAAAGCTGTAAGGGATTCATATCAAGATATTATGACCAGAACGAAACAATAAAGCCGCTGAGACATCCAAATTCCTAAAGATAAGGAATGAGCTCTACTCTGGTTATTAATGCGAAAGCATTAGATAGCGACGCCGCTTAATCACAACTTGCTCGCACGATTGTGTCGTCCAATAAAGATAGATGTGCAAAAGTTTGATTCTGCTTGTGCGTGATGACATCTTGCTGTGAAAAAATTTGGCTCATGAGTTGCTATTAGTTACTCAATTACACGCGAAAATTACACTTGGACGTGAAAAGAGCCATAGACGTCGGTATAGGACATGACGTCAGAATAGCCACGGACGTCGATATAGTATGTGGACGTTTTGCTTTAACATTGCTCAAATGCGGGTCGCCGCAGTGATCTGAAAGATTTGTAATATAATATATGCTTCAGGTCTCCGTGCTTGTTGTTGACTCTTTACATGAGTGAGTGACCGAATCACGGACCTGGGGAAGACAATGTGACACCCATCTGCCTGCTGAAAGCAGAAGTGAGCTGGCGATACGTCGCTTGGGGTTGAGGGAGCGGAGTGTAGTGAAAAGCTGGGACGCAAGGCACAACGGTACGGCATTAGTGCGGTTAATGAATTCGCTTAGGCGACCATGACCAGTGGACACTGGAAGCTGCCGAACAGTAGCAGCATGGCTCCGTGAGCTGCTTAAGACGACGGACGAAGACAGAGCACTGACCACGAGAGTCTGCCCCAAAACTTTCAGGAAGGATTTTTTGTAGTCGGCTACGCCGCCTTGTAGTGCGCAGCTGCAGGCGGAAAGGGGGAGGGTGGGGTCCAAACTTCGAAACGAGACTGATCTCAGTTTCCTGTGGGCAGTTGATAAGGCAGGACACGCTTCACGCAGGAGCGTGTCCTGCACCTTCGCCGAAGAAAACACGGCGAAGAGGACACGGCGGCACCGTCGTGACTATGTCACCCAACGTACCGTTGTATGTGCAGGTGTTCTTGCGAGCATCAACGTCGTTTTTGGAGGAACAACCGCTATCTGGGACGATGGTCGCTCTCAGCTTCGCAGCAGCGTCAACGCTTCTCCGGGCTTCCGCACGGACGGCGATTACACCGGACCATTCATGGAAAACCGCATCACGCTGCCGCCGCCGCCGCCACACGTGGATGCCGCTTACTGCGCACACACCACGAGCCCGATGACAACGGGAACCGCCCACAGCAGGGCTCGGCTGCTGCCTATAAATGAGAGCTCGACGACGACCAGCTTCAGTGGACACGGCGGCACCGTCGTGACTATGTCACCCAACGTACCGTTGTATGTGCAGGTTAGTCATTCGAAATATGGCTTCTATAGCGACGACCTCTGTCTTATAGTGTTGCCGTGTCCACACCTAGTGCTACGCTGCTTTTTGGAGTGTTTCTCGTTGGCGGGTTTGTTACTGAAATTATCCGGCGATGTAGAGGAAAATCCCGGTCCAGTGACAGAAGAAATGTTCACAGAACTAATCCAGAACCAAAAGGAGATTCTGTCAAAACTCACTGAGGTCCAGGTTAATCAGGCTTCCTCTGAAACAAGAATGCCTGAAATGCAAGGTCGCCTTCTTGCAATTGAAAGGAAACTAGAAACCTTGGATGATACTCAGAGCAGGCTCGCAAACATTGAAACGGTTGTTGACAAGTGGGATGATGATATGTCCCGCCTTGCTAAACAGGTTGATGAACTAGATAATCGTTCTCGAAGAAATAATTTGATTATTAGAGGTGTAATTGAGGACGAAAATGAAAACGAAGTGACATTGATGAAGAAAGTGACAGAAGAAATTTGTAGCGATATCCTTAAGGTGAGTGTATGTTCCACTGAAAAAATCCACAGGCTTGGCAGGTATTCACCCGAAGGAAATCGCCCGATTATCTTCAGAGTTGGGGACTATAGGGACAAAGTAAAAATTTTGAGTAATTGTACTAAACTTAAAGATTCAGGAATAAGCATTAGTGAAGATTACTCGAAACGAGTAGTGGAAATTAGGAAAAAGCTTTGGGATTCAAGTGCAGAAGAAACAAAAGATGGCCGTAAGGGCAAACTTGTTTTTGATAAACTAAAACGGAACAACGTGCTGTATGGCTGGAACGAAGTTAAGAATGAGAGATACAGAATTGCCAGCACCACCGGAAGTGGCAACAAGTGACACGATCAAAGCAAGCAGAATGAGTTTAAGATAGTGAATATAAATGCACGCAGCATATTAAACAAATCTGACTCACTGGAAGTAATAGCTATGGAACATGAACCTGACGTTATTGTTATAACGGAGACATGGTTACATAAGAATATAAAGGACGCCGAGTTCGTGCCAGCTGGATATAAAGCATTCAGAAAGGACCGAGTAGGAAGAGGTGGTGGCGTAGCCATACTGGTCAAGCAAAATATTTTGTGTACTGTCCTGCATCAATC
Organism: Amblyomma mixtum; assembly: GCF_055824585.1. Lineage (NCBI taxonomy): Eukaryota > Metazoa > Arthropoda > Arachnida > Ixodida > Ixodidae > Amblyomma > Amblyomma mixtum. Next base: position 197,410,214 of record NC_143016.1, read on the forward strand.
GGGCGATAATGAAGCGGTATGGATCAAAACTAAGCTTACCGATCGAACCGTTTATATTGGAGGGGTATATAGACCACCAAATTCTTCACTTGACGTTATTACCAATATAAGAGAATTTATGGAAAGAAATATTAGAGGAGGAGAAGGAGTAATTCTCTGAGGCGATTTTAATTTACCGGGAATTAATTGGAGCTCCTACGCACCCGGGGAGATGGATGTGGCAAGCTCTGAACAACTTTTGGACTTGGTATTTTGTTATGATTTAGTACAAATAGTAACCGAATTCACAAGACTGTGTGATACAACATCATCTATTCTTGATTTAATTTTTGTGTCTCATGGCTTAATAAGGCACTTGAGAGATTGCCATGTTGAGGACGGATTATCAGATCATAAAATGGCAATAGCTTCATTCAATATGTCACCATCTATCTCATCATCTGAACCAATAAGAGAGGTTTTGAATTTTCAGATCGCGGATGATGTCAGTGTGCTAGATTATCTTGAATCTTCTTTCGATGAATTCATATACCTCTACCACTCAGAACTGAGCACTGATGCTTTGTGGAGTTTCTTTTCCAATGCCGTGACCCATTGTATCGAGCACTTTATACCAAAGAATAAAAAGAAGAGCAGGCGCAGGAATCCATGGATTAACAGAGAAATTATGCATTCAAAAAGGAAAATTCAGCGGAAACGAAAAGCATGTTGCCAAAATTGCAATGTGGGTGACACAGCTTGTATTCGCCGCATGAGACATGACTTGAAACACCAAATTAGAGAGTCAAAAAACCAAAAACCGTTTTTTTAATGTTACACTGAGGAAGTTTCTTTGCGAGGCACCGGCGAAATTTTGGAGGTATGTTAATCCATCAACCAAGCAACACTGTTCAAATGCTGAGGTTAACACTCAAGAAAGCACTGAACAATTCAACCTTCAGTTTTCCTCTGTTTTTACGAAGGATGATGGCACGTTGCCAGGCCATTATGACTTCTCTACCCGTCCTCCCATTTCAGATATTGTGATAAGCGAAGAAGGTGTTCTGAACCTGTTACTCAATATTAACACAAAAAAAAGCTCCGGACCAGATGGTATACCTAATGAATTTTTAGTCAGGTATGCTGAGTGGGTGTCTAAGTTCCTTACGAAAATATTTATTTCCTCTGTTAGCAATGGTTACTTCCCTTCCGCATGGAAACTAGCCAGAATAGTGCCAATCCATAAAACCGGCAACACTTCAGACTTTAGCAATTACAGACCAATTTCTCTCACGAGTACGTGTTCTAAGCTACTAGAACATATCATGACCAAACACTTATCGAACTATTTAGAAACGTATAACTTGTTATCTATCACCACTACAGCATGGTTTCCGTAAAGGTTTGTCTACGATTACACAGTTAGTTGAGCTAGTTCATGATATTTCACAAACGATTAATTCCCTCGGACAGATGGACTTAATTTACCTAGATTTCGCCAAAGCTTTTGATAAAGTTTCCCACCCTAAACTTCTACTTAAAATCAATACTATGTTTAAAAATCCCAAACTAACAGCATGGTTTACTTCGTATTTAGAGTGCCGCCACCAGTATGTTGAAATAGACGGACATACATCCAGCTTATTACCGGTCTTATCTGGTGTACCACAGGGCAGTGTCCTTGGACCGCTTTTATTTCTTATTTTTATTAATGACTTGCCAAGCCTTGTTTCTGTCCCTATACGATTATTCGCCGACGATTGTGTCATTTACAATAGAATAAATTCTCCCAGTGATCAAATGAACATACAACATAGCCTAGACAATATTACTAAATGGTGCGATGACTGGCAAATGACCATTAATCCCTCGAAATCTGTTTGTATGTCTACCACTAGGAAGAAAACTACCTTAGAATTTCCTTACCATATTCGTGATAATGTGCTCGGAAGGGTAGATGAACACAAGTATTTGGGACTAATATTTACTAGCGACTTTAGATGGAATAGGCACGTAGAGGAAACATGCAATAAGGCTAATAAAGTGCTGTGGAGTCTGAGGCGCAACTTACATAGTAAAACTCCTGAAATTAAAAACTTGGCTTATAGAACACTAGTCAGACCTATAATTGAATATGCTAAAGTTGTCTGGGATCCTCACACGCAAATAAACTGTAACAAACTAGAAAGGATTCAGAGGTTAGCCTCTCGATTCATATTTAATAAATATCGCCGAGTTTACTCCCCCTCAGAGCTGTGTCAGCTTGCAGACCTTCCCAAGTTAGAATTAAGGACCAAATTCGACAGGCTCAAGTTTCTATTCCTTATGATCAGTAACACAATTAAAATCAATAGGACCGATTATTTCGACATTCGTTCTAATGAATCATCTAGACATCGCCATAGCATGTATATTCCGCCTCCAGTAACTCGTAACGATGCATTTAAATATAGTTTCTTCCCCAGAGCAATAAAAGAATGGAACATGCTTCCCGATTCCGTAGTTCAATCTTCTTCGCTCAGTGCATTTTTGGTTAATTTAGACTCTTTTATTTATTCCGGTGAGCGCGGTGTGCTAACATGACTGAGTTAAGTCCGTGTATTGTGTTTCGTGTCTTTATATAGTGTTTTACTGTGTAGATGCTCTTGAGTGTGCGTGATTATGTTTTTTGTTGCTCTCTTCTACAATGTAATAGGGCACTGTGTATACTTCTCTCGTCCTCTTTAATGACTTGTTACGTGTACAATGCGTTTGATGACAGATTTGTTGGTATTTTTGCTGTCTTTTTTTTTTCTACCACTCCTGTAATGACCCTTCAATAGGGTTAACAGTATCAATAAACAAACAAACAAACAAACAAACAAAATGGATCAGCTTTTTTTGCAACAAAGTTCTGTGTGAAACGGGATAAAAACAGAGCGGAGACGCTCTAAATGTTTTGGAAAGCCTAGGGTGACGACTCGATGGAGCAAAACCAAATTTCATAAGGCACAAGAGGTTCCGGGAAGGTCAGGAGTCCGTCAACGACGACAACCGCTCGGGACGCGCGACGACATCTCCAAAGGATGACTCGGTGCAAAAAGTGCTTCAAGTTCTGGACAAGGACCGGCGATTGATGTTCGATGATTGCAGAGAAGTGTGCATTACCCAAACCAATCGTCTATCGCACTTTAACGGCGGATCCACAAATGAGGAAAATGTGCGCAAAAATGATGCCAAAAGTTCTGACAAGTGAGATGAAGGAAGAGCGTTTGTTGTAGTGCCAGGAATTTCATCAATGCTACGAAACTGACCCAGAATTTTTTTACAGAGTGATCACAGAGGACGAGAGGCGGATTTCTGAGTACGATCTCGTGTCAGAGCATTAGAGCAGTGAGTGACACACCACGCAGTCTCCTCGCCGCAAAATCGCGAATCAAGGGAATGCTCATTTTGTTTTTGAGAGGAAAGGTGTAGTTCACGGTGTATTCGTGCCACAGGGACAAACAGTCAACAAGAAGTTTTACTTTGACGTGGTGAAACGTTTGCGCAGCACGGTTCGACGCACCTGAAAAGAAACTCGCGACAATTGGATCCAGCACCATGACAACATATCAAGATACACCACCGTTATTGTGTCTCAGGGGCTGGCCAAAATGCGTGTGGCAACACTGCCCCAGCCACCGTATAGTTCCGATCTGGCACCGCCGGACTTCTTTCTGTTCCCAAGGATGAAAAGAACACTGAAAAGAATTTAGCATGGGACGATGCAGGCGGTAAAAGGAGCTGCGACGACCTCATTCAAGGAGCTTCCCGTTGACAATTTCCAGGCCGCCTTCAACAATTGGTTGAAGCGTTGGCAGCGGTGCATCTATGCAGGGGGAAAATACTTTGAGAAGTTCCGGAAAGATTGCAAATGGAGAATGAATAATGGATTTATAAAAAAAATCACGCAACTTTTGGGACAAGCCCTCTGACGCGTTACCGGAGCGCCTGTGTGCGTCAGCGCCTCGCTTCATTTTCTGACTTTGACTTACAAGATACCCAAACATACCTAGAACCAACGCTGCTCCTTGTAGATGCGCGCCGCGGTGAGCGTCGATACACTCATATAGGCTGTCGTAGTCGGCCTTGAGGCGTTAGTGGGGTTCCCTAAGTGCACACAAAAGATCATCACCAGTAGACGCTCTGAGCTGTCGGATAACAACAGCTTGACTCCAGGAACTGGTGGTAGACGCGTTACTAGTGTGCGCTTTATTGGCTCGCCTCATGTTTTTAAAATTTTGACCGGACGTACCTTGACCCTGGAGTCCACTCCTAGCGTCTCGTAGTTAGCCTTCACGCCAGACAGGTAGGCGGTGGCCGTGTTCGCCGAGTCGGACGTCTGCACGTCCAAACCGTACGTTCGAGATAGGGACACGTGCGGGAAGGAGTCCCAGGCCAGCGCTCCTTCTTCGCCGCTGGTTCGCCGAAGTCGCTGTCCCTTGTAGATGCGAGCCGCGGTGAGCGTCGACACACCCATGCCGTCTCCGAGGAAGAACACCACCTGGCGGGCACGGCGAGTGTTCGGCCTCTGCCTGAGGCGATCTTCAATGCTCTGCATTCCTTGATCGAACCAGAACTCCCGGTCGGCTGCGCAGAGAACTTTTTTTCTAGCTGATGTTTGCAAAGAAAGCAGCGTGATCCGAAACACTTATCCTGCTGCTTAGCTCCTAGTCCACAAAGGCGGGCTTCCGCAAACACAGGAGCACTGAACATATTTTTTCAAGCACTTATAAATGCTTCCTTGCCATCCCCAAGCATCGTTACGCTGGTCACTATCGCGTGAGCTGGCATACTGTCTCCCACAGAACAATCTTAGCCAACCAGTAAGGTACCAAACTGGGAGCTCGCTTCACCGTACATACATATGCTGCATTTTGCCTGATCGTACGACTCTTGGTATTACGTTCATTTGCCCAGACAGCCCTCCCCATCTATCCCGGTCAAAAGGGCCCTTCCCAAGAGCTCCATTTATCACTAACATTGTATCCTTTTGACTGCAACGTCCAAGTGGCCCACGAGGAAACTCAAAAACCACTCGGTGCACGTGATGTACCTGCTAGTGGAGTAAAGTTATTCCGGCGTCGTTTCCAAACTTCTTTGCTGATGCGGCGCCGCCTATATTGATGAGGCAGAGGATTTTATTATGCGGTTCAAACAACATCAGCGCCACGTCATGAACTGAGAAGCAGCTACTAAAACCTTTGCAGAAAACCACCAAACCCAGCTCATTCGATTGACTTGGATTACTCGCCTATACTTGAGAAAGAAATCTCTTTATCTACATCTCTGCAGAACATCCAAACGAAAAGCGAATCAATAAACTGGAGGGCTAACTACCCAAAGTGTTCGCAAAGTTACACCTGCATAAGAGACGGCCCAATTTCTTCTTTCGTTTCAGTATAAACAAGGCCCCCTAGTGAATCTGAAATGCAATGTTTTCAAGTTTTTCTTCGGTTTCCTTGCCGAGTGCTTGTTCCTTCACATCGAGCATGAGACTTTTTCGTGGTTCCTGTGAGAGGTTTCGAGTGTCCTTGCATGCAGTCGAGATATCGGTTTAGCCGAGCAATAAGCTCTAAGCGGGTGATGGGGGCGAGCAACACTATGCTAGCGGACAACGTTCGGCGGCAATATTTTCACGTAGTAGTTACGGCGGTCTGGCGTGCAGGAAGGCAGCGAAAAGCGTTTCCAAACAAAACTCTTCACTAGGCTGTCTAGCGCCCACAATCGACTGTATCACTCGGCACCGGCGTAGCGACAAGTGCGCTCGGAGGTCGTCGAACAGGATGCCAAAGGCAGTCTTCTCACGATCCCTTTCGTCAAAAGCAATTTGTCAGTAGCCTGAACAGAGATCAGTAGAAGAAAAATAGCTGGCACCGTGTAGGCAGTCGAGGGCGTAATCATTCCGAGTAAGAGCCAGGTAAGGCGTAGTATCGAAGGCGTGTGAGAACTCAGCACGGATAGACATCTAGCGTGGTCTGTAGTCGGCACGACGATCATAATTAGAGCTAAGTCGAGGTGGCGAAGACCAATGGCTGCTGCAGTGGCGGGAAATGTGGCCGACACGCGAACAGGTCAAGCAGATTGGGCGGTCGTCCGGGGTGGCGACGCGAGTCTCTTCGGACAATTCTGGCCAAATCGGCAGGATGGGACGGCTGGTGCAGGTCTTCGCAGGAGGATGTCGCCGCCGTGTTCGGAAGGAGGTCGAAACGAGGAGCAATACGGCTGTTTTTTGCTAGCTCACACGGCCGGCATACCAGGAAAACGGAGTCGACGGTTGCGGGATCTTTGCGCAGGAGAAGATTAAAAGCGCCATCAGCCATCCCCTTTAGGATGTCGGTCCTTGTTGGTCTCTGATATGACGTTGTCTACTTTACGATGTCCTGGATGTAGGAGAGGTATGACTCTAGACGGCTGAGCTCGAGAAGCAAGGTCTTTTTTAGCGCCCACCTTGCGTCCAATTGCTCGCCAGATAGTTAATAATTATCGCAGCTTTTCTTTACAGGTGTCTCAAGAGGGGAAGGCTTCCTCATGCTTCTCAAACCAGACACGCGCCGTGCCCGCCAAGTGGAAGATGACGTTTGCAATCATGAGGGTCGCGTCCTAGCGGTTGCGCTTACTCACACGCTCAGACATGGCGAGACAGTCTTCGAGAGCGGCGTCAGTGAAAGTACTGTACTTTTCCTCGAATGCGAGAAATTCTTCTATCATATGTTTTGTGCAATTTGCTTTTCATGGAAATACGCAAAAGAGAAATTACAGGTGGCAGGGAAATTGTACCATGGCAGCAATGGATCTCGTCTTTGAGCAATGGCAGGTAATGTGTCTGGCACGCCGAGGTTTTTGCACATCTCTTCAAAATGCAGGGGGAGTGGCCTGGCAGCTTGCGGTTTGTTGTTAAACATTGTTCTTGGTTGGCACTTTGTGACTATGGGGTAACATTGGCGTTTTGGCAGCGAACGGAATTTAGAGTGTAAGAGAACGTGAGCATGTTTATTGTGTCTGTAAGTGAGAGGTCGATGGCTTCTACATGACTGTTTATTGGCGACGTCTTGTAAGCAGCGATGTAAGCACCCATTCTGGCGTGTACTTCTGCTTACTATCGCAGAGTAGCATGTAGGTGATCGCGACCGAAAAGTTTTCATTGGTTTGCGAATCGTGTACTATACTTAGTTTTATTGTTGTTACTTGCGGGTGATGTGGATGTCAACCCTGGCCCTCCTATAAACCCTGAAATGGAATTGCTGAGAGCTGCAGAAAAGACAGAAAACTTTGATAAATAAACTGGACGCTATTGAAACCAGGTTTTTCACACAAGAGGCTGCGATTAAAGAAGTAAATGACAACCTTAGCTTAGCTCAGCAACGGATTGAGGATATTAGCAAAGTAGTAACTCACCAGGCTAATACAATTAAACACCTTACTCAACAAGTGAAAGCCTTGCAAAGTAAGACAGTCAACCTTGAAGATCGAAGCCGTAGGAAAAACCTGATCTTCTACGGTATAGACGATAATAACCCCTCTGAGACGTGCGAGGAATCAGAGAACCTCATAAAATACCTTTGCAAGACTAAGCTACAGATCGAACCAAAATATATCAAAAGAGCACATCGTGTCGGCCTGTACAATGAAATGGGAAAACGACCACTTATTGCCAGATTTGCTTCGAAAAAAGAGCAGCATGACATCATGACAAATGCTAAGAAGTTCAAACATACTCAGTATAGCGTAGGCCAGGACTATTCACCGGAAACCCGCAAAGTGCGAAAGCAACTATGAGAATATGGTAAAGCAAAAGCGACTGACAAAAATAAGGTCGAGCTCAACCATTACAAGCTTATAATTAACGACAGGGCTTTTGTATGGCATGCAGAAAAAGAAGAGGTTGTGCCGATGAAAAGAACATGACGCCCTAACGAAAACCATTGATGTGTACGCCGGGGCCTCGTTGCGCTAATTGTTAACTGCCGCAGTGTAGTGAAATAGACAGACGAATTGGCTGCACTTATCGACTCCGCAGAGGCTGACATTATATTTGGGACAGAATCTTGACTGAAGCCAGATATAGCTGACAGTGAGGTATTACCGAAGGAATTTGCCGTTTATCGCAAAGATAGGCAAAGCCTGGGCGGAGTTGTTTTCTTGTTTCTTCGCACTGATCTGTCGTCATCAGCGTTAAATCTTGGCCACGCCGGCATCGAATCTGTTTGGTGCCGGGTAGCCATGCCACTGCGCTAACGGTTGGAGTAGTTTATCGCCCACCAAATTCTGACTTAACAGCATTACAATACTTGCGAGACATAATTTCCGAGGCTTCCGCTCAGACTTTGCTGCTCCGGAGAGACTTCGATCTTCCCGATTTGATTTGGCAAGATGACTCATGCGCAAGCGGAACTCGCGGTCGTATTAACTTGGAAATAAACAATATAGCTGATACGTTTGGGCAGCTACAACATGTAGATAGGCCAACTCGCGATAAACATACTTTAGATCTACTGGAGCAAAATGATGGTTTGAGCTAGTTGGTACATCTTTAAAATTTCACCAGCGCTGCGACTAGGAACAAGAACAGAGAAGGAAGACAAGGACAAGCGCTACTAACAACTGAAAGTTTATTTGAAAAAACACAGATTATATGCACACAACTGACAACCCAAAGCGCCTGCGCTTCCCGCAAAAAGCACACAAAAGAAAGTTAAGAATCTAGATACAAAATTTCACATTCATGTAAGTTTACAGATGGTGTGCTAACGCACGTGTCGCTGTTCTTGTGAATGTGATAGGCTTCACACAACTCCCTAGTCAGCTGATGTGGATGTCTGAATTTAATCTTTGCCCTGTTTAGCAGTGGAAAGCATGCTTTTTTATTAGACACACCGGGTTTGTTCAGATGACAATCTCTGTAATGAAGGGACAGATTTGATGAAGGAAAACCATTCAAAGAGGTTTTATGCTGACGTAAGCGTGTATTTATGCATTTCCCGGTTTGCCCAATGTAGTTCTTGCCGCATTTAAAAGGTATGTCATATACCACTCCCTCTGCACATGGCACAAAGGGTGATTCATGATCCACCTAGCATGCATTTTTTCTTTTGCCTCTTATTTGCTTCTGTTCCCGGGCTCTTTTGTCAACAATAGCACAAACCTTGCCTAGTTTATTAGGGACCGAAAAGAGCACTTTAACCCCATATCTAGTGCCAACCTGCTTAAGCCTATGGGATAACTGATGAATGTAGGGTATTACCGCATACTTCGTTCTATCATTACCGGAATTTTTCTGTGCTTCATGTCTACCAAACGACTTCATCTTCTTCAGGATCTTGTTGCTAGCAAGCGCTATCACATATTTGGGGAAGCCCGCTGACCTTAGCCTTTGAACCTGCTTATCGAAACTGCTGCCTAAAGTATGAATACATGATTTAGTAAGCGCAGATCCTAAACAAGACACTGCTATGCCGCATTTAATTATTTTCGAATGCCCAGACTGATAATTTAGCAAAGGCTTTTCCGACCGCTGTAGGAAGGACCAACAAACATGATTCACCTTTTTCTCCAATCTAATATCCAAGAATTGCAGCTGATTTTCTTCCGGTAATTCAAAAGTAAATTTCAGACCAAACCCGCAGTTTTCAAAAGTCATTAAAATGTCGTCCACCTGTGCCTTGAAGTCATGGAATTCAACAAAAAAGATAATCTTCTCATACCGGAAGATTTGTGTTACACGGTTGTCTAAGTTAACTTTAATGCTCCTATCCGCATAGGAAAGAAAGATATTACTAAGTACTGGAGCCAATATTGAGCCGATGCACACCCCTGTTTTTTGAACATATAGCCTGCCTTCCCATTCAACAAATGTGGATTTGAGATAAAATGACACTAGCTCCAAAAACGAGCCCACAGAAACACCACACTTTGAAATGAATGCTTCTTCATCATTATCGTCTACTATACATTTCTTAACGCACTGGAGGAGCCTATAGTGTGGCAATGAATAGAATAAATCCTGCACATCAATACTAAACATATCACACCCACCAGGATTATTTAATTTCAGATATTCTACAACCGCTACAGAATTAGATACAAGAAACGGGTCTTCTACAGTCAGTGAACACAAATTACTTCGCAAAAAACTTGAAACAGCATGTTGCCAAGTTCCCCGTTCAGTAACAATGCAACGGAAGGGGATGTCAATTTTATGAGTTTTGGCAGCAAAAAACATTTCTAAAAAGTTGCCTCTCGCTTTCTTAATGGATGCTTGCAGGCCAACTAAATCCATATCACCAACCAGCCTTGACGCCTCGCTTTTTTGCTTAACGGCACTGGTACGCACAGGCTTAAAGTTTTTGGCAACTGAATTCCTAGCTTTCTCGCGGAAACGTTTCTCTGGCAGCGTAACGAAATAACCTTCTTTATCCGAGACAACCACGCGAAGTTTTGCGGACGTCAAGAAATCGGTCAGGTGCGCAAAATCCCACCTTTTGACTGGCCCTCCACCACTCTTCTTGAGGGCCTCAACACATTCCACAACGCACCTAGGTTGCTCCTCTTTCCGTGCTTGGCGCGCGATAGTCCTTCCAAGAGCCAACTTTTCTTCTTTTCCCAAAGAAGGCTGGACACCGAATTTTGGACCCAACTTGAGAATCTTCTGAAACTTCTCTGGCACCGGCTGATCACCAAGGACCAAGAGCTTTCCTTCGGAGCACGGAGACGCTCTACTGGAGGGAAACCACGGGCGGGCGGAGTACCAAAGGAACTCGGTGTGTTTCTTCGCTTGTTCGCACCACGCATGGAAGTGCCGCACACGATTTTTGTCCTTCGCACACACCACCCAAAGGCAATCCTTGTAGTATCGATGTTGACGCCACCACTCTGAAGAAGCAATCCGGCAAATCCTGCGGTTGTGCCCTTTAGATGGAAGCAGGCCACCGCACATAACTTGGACCTCAACTGGGCAAAGAGCACGTCTGGCATGCCACGAGGCTACCCTTGCTTTGAAGGCACAAACTGCAGGCACAAAAGATTTGTGCGTGCGAAATATTGTGCTAACAGGCTGGTGTGATAGTGGCGTGTGCTTCTTGCGGGCTGAAGGAAAAGATATAATGACGGGTCAAGTCCCAACTTACGGTTGAGCAAGAGGGAAAGAAAATCTAAACGAGTACCTTGTCGACGACACTCAAGGCGGGGAATACGATGAAATTGCATTATTTCGGAGGGTGAATCAGATTGGGAAAATTTAGAGAACACAAACCTAACTGCCTTCCTTTGTATTTTTTCAATCTTCTTTATGTTGGATGCCGTATGCGGATCCCAGACTACACATGCGTATTCGAGTTTTGGCCTGATCAAAGATAGATAACTAAGAAGCTTTACATTGGGAGGGGAATTCCGAAGTTTATGTCTCAGGAAACATAGTTTTCTGAACGCAGATGAACAGATGTTGTTAATGTGGGCGTTCCATGACAGATCATGAATGATTGTCACACCCAAGTACTTCACCGAAGTGACTTCCTTAAGCGGGGATGAACCAAGAATATATGCATGTTTTATTGGATTTCTTTTACGAGTAATGCAGAGAGAAACAGTCTTCTCCGGATTTAAAGCCATTCCCCAACGACTGCACCAGTTCACTATATTAGTGAGGATATTATTCAGGTCTATTTGATGATGAACACTGGAGATTTCGCGAAATAACACACAGTCATCAGCATATAGTCTAATCTGAACACCGGGCAAAACTTCATTGACAATATCGTTAATGTACAGTAAAAACAGTAAAGGCCCCAGGACGCTACCTTGGGGCACACCAGATGTGACAGGAAGAGAGCCTTATTGTTGTTCACCAAGAACAACGTATTGTGTTCGGTTATTCAAATAATCACTTATCCAAGAAATAAGAATACGCGGCAGGCGAATGGAATGTAGTTTTAATATTAGGCTGCTGTGGGGGACTATGTCAAACGCTTTGCTAAAATATAGAAAGATTGCATCAATCTGACCATTAATATCTAATACTGAGGCAAAGGAATGAACTGCGGATACTAGCTGCGTCACGGTAGAGTAACCTTTCCGGAAACCGTGCTGGTGATTTGTTAGCACCGAATTACACTCTAAAAATTCGTTAATGCGGGTGGCGATAACATGCTCCATCATCTTGCAGCAAGACGAAAGTAATGATATAGGGCGGTAGTTTCTTAATACGAGCCGGTCACCTTGTTTAAAAATGGGCAGAATTCGGGCTGTCTTCCATTCACTTGGCACTTTCGCTGACAACAAAGAGGTGCGAAACAGAATAACAAGAAACTTGGCAACAGATTCGGCATATTTAGGGAGAAAAATGTTTAGAATATTGTCGGGGCCGGACGATGTTTTAGTTTTCAAATTTAGAAGCATTGAAAGTACACCTTCATAAGTGATAAAATTCGCTTCAGAGGGGTAGGCAGGTGCAGCATCAAGTGTGTATGGTTGTGACACCGTGAACACGCTGTGGAAGTATTCGTTGAAATGGTGAGCAATGGCCCTTTGATCATTTACCAACGTATCAGCAACTAATACTTCAGAAACCGGTTTCTTTGTGTCACTTATAAATCCCCAGAATTTGCTAGGGTCATTTTTTATGAAGTTTGGGAGAGATATTTTGAAGTAGTAATCTTTTGATCTGCGTACTGCGCCCGCGAGTGCCTCTTTAAGCTCCGAGATCAGATCAGGTTGCACGTGTTTTTTTTTTTCAGTCGTTTTATTTTGCGCTTAAGGTGAATAATTTAAGAGCGTACATTGTTGGGCTAGTCGGTCAATCATGGTGAATACAAGGGGGGTACTGCGCACAAAAAGACAAGGACAAGAAGATAACACAACAAGCGCAGACTCGCGACTAACTTTATTTGAAAACACGATACTCCTTTTATAGTTTCAAACTGTCACATCACACACATGTGGAAACCAAAAACCTTTCTTCATTCTGATACAGTTTGATAGACGGGTCACTTACGCAATCTTTATCCTTCTGTTTGATACAGAACGCCTCCGCCAACTCACGCGCCACCTGGTCACGGCTCCTCCTCAAAACTTTTGTATCTGTCAGCAAAGGCAGGCAAGGGTTATTGCGCGTAGCATCCGGGCATGCGCCACAATGCAGGGGTAAATTCGACCCTGTCCCTGATTTCATGGAAAGCTGGTGCTCTCTTAAGCGCTCATTCAGACATCGGCCTGTCTGGCCGATGTATACCCTGCCACAGGTGAGGGGAATCTGGTATACGACACCCGTCTGGCACCTGACAAAACGAGTGGCATGACGCTTCTCGCAGTCCGCTTTCCTCTTCCCTCCGGACATGACCTGAGGGCACAATGAGGCCAACTTGCATGGGGCGGTAAAAACTACCGGCACGCCGTAGCTTTTCGCCACGCTCTTCAAGTTGTGGGAAATTCTGTGAATATACGGTAGAACCGCTGGCCTCATTTCCTTAGAACGGCCACTATCCCGGCACGTCCTATCTTTCAGTTTGCGCAGAAGCTTCTCTGCCACTGCAACAATGATTGTGTGATGTGACAGTGTGTGATGTGACAGTTTGAAACTATAAAAGGAGTATCGTGTTTTCAAATAAAGTTAGTCGCGAGTCTGCGCTTGTTGTGTTATCTTCTTGTCCTTGTCTTTTTGTGCGCAGTAGCCCCCTTGTATTCACCAAGGTGAATAATGTTCCGATTCATCCAAGGCGTTTGCTTATGAACATTTTTGCGCTTTGTAGGCACAAAATTATCTAGACAATAATGGCAGATTTCCTTGAATTTGGTCCAAAGTGCGCATGCGTCCGTTCCATCAAAATCTATAAGGCACGTTTCCAAGTGGTGTATTATGAGGGCATCATCAGCGCGTGTGTAATCTTTGAATGTACCTACTTGTTGCTGTTTGCGTACGCTGCGCGCGTGAAAAGGTACAGCAATGCTCACAAGATGATGGTCAGAAAGCCCTTGCTCAACCGATACAGTACAGTCACTGAGAGCACGAGGTACAAAAGCCAAATCTAATATAGAATCACGACTGCGGGATTCACGAGTCGGTTGGCGTACAATCTGGACCAAGTCATGTGTGAACATAATATTATAGACAGAATTGACAGGTTTCTTAGAGCCGATACATTCAAGGCGGTCCCAGTCAACACCTCCCAGGCAACGCAAAATGTTGCTTAAACGTTATCTGAATGTTCAAGAATGTCGGTGCAAAACGTTGCCTTCATGTTGCTAATGTCACTATTTTTGATCACCAGATAACGTTACACTTCAACGTTTTTGCAACGTTTAGAGAACGTTGATGTGATGTTATGTTGACTTTGGATCAACAAGAAACGCCCAGAAAAACGTTGCTTCTACGTTGCCTTATTGTATTCTGTTACATTGCATGCACATTCCTCGGGGAGCAGCTGGATAAAAAGCTAAATGAGCAGTACTACCTGCGTGCAGTATGTGCGGTGTGGTCACAGCTGATAGAGGAATCATGCAAAAAGCGTGTCTGCTGCCTTTTGTCAACTGCTACACACATCTATATATGAATGCAAATCACCTGCCAAAAGATGGTAAGTAGTGATCGTGCACTTTTAAGGCGGACTTGCACTACTGACTTGTTACTTGAAAGATGCAGGCACAATAGTGCAAGAATTACAAATGATACACATGTTAAATCCACTGAAACATTTATTTGACACAATTATGCATCTTCGTCATCCAGCACGCGAATGAGGTCACTGAAATAAAAACATACAAATTACTAATATTCAGGTTTGTGCACTGAAAAAGTAATGAAGAAACAAAAACTTAGTTTGCAAGATAGAATTGTACTATGTATGAAGTGTGCCAATATTTTTTGGATTACAAATACGAAGGATAAAGCTTGAAGCAAAGACACCCACAAATGTTTTGCCCCTAAAATGTGCTACACCATAGATCGCAGTATAGTAGCATTTCACATTCTTACAGAGAAGTACAAATAACAAAACAAACATTCTTGGTTGCCTCTATGTCCCATGCATTTTAACTACCTCTACTGCCCCACACAATATGCCTCATGTTCGGCACTAGGCTCAACACTTAGATGTCAATTGGCTGAAATCAATAAAGAATGTGCCGTTTCTAGTACAATGCAGAAGTTCTAAAGAGTTGCACATAAGCCTATTCAATTAACCCAGCTTCCACACGCAAATCGGGAACATTGGCTCTGACTTGCCGTTTCTTGCAGCGTGCCGGTGCGTGGCGAAAGTGGTCGGCAATGTCATGCCTAAAATCCACTTCTTTCCCAGATGGGCAAGAGAGCCGAAGTGATGCTGCAAAGACACAGTATCACAGCATTACACAAGTAACACTAGAAATCGATACCTGCTACAGTTCAGAACTGCACTTCTACAACTTCTGTTACAAATTTCAAACATGTACACACTGAGATGCGTACCTTTTGGTCTGTTATATGCCTCAGCACATTTACTTTTGAATTATGTCCTAAAAGAAACTGTTCTGTGGATTTGCCTTCCAGAAAATTATAAATTCATGAAGCATGCTTTTCTTCATGACTCCTTCATGACAAACTATAAAGTGTTAGAATTATTGTGATATGATAAGGGCTTTCCACAATAAAACACAAAATTTGTACAAACCAATGATAATATTCATGAGTTTCAACTCCATGAATGGCCTCTTGCCCTTCCTGCCAGTCAGGCAATAGCCTTTGGCTAGCTCATCGGTAATGGCCCTTTTCATCAGCTGCCGCACTACGTCCTTCTGGCAAGAGCCTCCAATCAAAGCCAGATGGGAGATCTGAGAACATCAGAATATGTAATATTTCTATTTTGATCTAGTCAGATACAACTCAAATAAAGCAGCATTTCCCCTAAAAGGTCCCCCACCAGTCAATGGAGTCAACTGATTGTCATGACTCCGGGGTTAGTCCATTTAAGTCGCTGTTAGCCGCCTTTCATGTGCCACTCCCTGTAATGTCATTCACTGAGGTTAACCACGACGTCCTGAAAATCAGTCAACACCAATGGCTGGAGGGGGATCCTTTGAGGGGGAATGCCGCTTTTTTCTTGAGTTGTGTCCGACTATAGTAACTATAAATGACTCTGTACACTCAGAACAATTGGTTAGTTAATGAATGAAAACATGAATCCTCATTAGTTACTTGACCCGCAAGTATGTAACTGCCTTGAGCATATTTTTCACAGTAGAAAGAAGGCAGGAAGATGGGATTCATGACAACACATAAGAACAAACAAGGGTTGAGAAGGAGCCTTAGTCCACTAGTCAACATTTTAACAAATGCTCATATTCATCTGGGCGAGTGCGATCATCACTTGGAGCGGTTAAATAGAGCCTTCACTTCCTTCAGGAGGAATTACAGGCGAGGGAATGGAGTTCAGGGAACGGCTAGGTGATTAATGTAAATTAGAAAAAGGTATTGCACAGACATTGGAAAAAAAGGTCAGCTTGACCTGAACAAAAGTAACATAACGAGGCTCCCCCACCAATGATGACCACACTTGCCCAGATGGAGAAGTTCTCTTGTTGAAATGTTGGCTAACGAACTAAGGCTCCCCCTCAACCCTCGTTTGTTTTGTATTGTACATATTTTGTCACAGGCAGTTTAATCAAATAGCCCATAGCGTCTTCTGCACCTCCCCCTTCCTCCCTTCAAAATGGGGCCATTGCAGCTGGGATTAGGTCTCAGCTTCCAAATGCCACAGCAGTTAAGCCACCCTGCCTCATATATCATATATTAAGCCTTCATGTCCAGAAGACCAACTTCAAGTGTTCGCATAAGGCATCATTTTCACAAACGACACCAAATGAAATAATCACCTGTATTTGAAATGAAGAAAAAAAAACAAATAGCACTTTAGGTTTTTAAGCTCATACAAAGTAAAGAAGCACTTGCCAAGGTCTTTCTATTTTCTGTATCATCCAGGAGGCACTCCAGACTCTCAACGTCTTCAAAAGTTGAAAGAGGCAAGAGCTGGAGGACTTCCAAGCTTGCTGAGGGCACTGGTCGTGCATTTCCTTGGGCGTTTTCAAGACGTTTCACACTTTCTGTCAGATTATCAATTTTTTCTTCCACCTTTGCCAGCATTTTTAAGGCATTTTTCAGAAGCCCTGAGACAGAAATGCAAAAAAATAAAAAATGCACTGAAATAACGACACAGCAAAAATGAACTGCTGCCTAGAATTCCCTAATTGACCAAATTTTAGTTGTACTAACCTAGGAAAGCACCGCAACACAGAAGTAACCATGTCCACTAGCAATTTTAGTTACTCTTTCAAAATACGTTGCGTATTAGATGCTGATTGCAACTAAGTAGAGGCACAAGTGTTCACCTTGTATCGCACTTTCCTCTTGACCAGGCGCTGCCGACACTGCTATATTTCTAGGAGCAGGGCAGGCAGCAAAAGGCATCTGCTGCACAGGTTTCTGACCAGCTGCAGGAGCATGATCACTGCTGTCAATGCTGTCATCGCTAGAGATGAAAGATGTCACTTTCCTCTGCCTCTTGTTCTTTGGCACTTCACTGCCACTGTCATCCTCAGACTCTACAAGGTTAAAAATGGCTAAAGTCATTAGTCATTTCAATAAATAAGTGAACTGGTGGACGCTCACCTGCGTAGAGGAGCTTCTCAGTGGGCCTCCTAACCCTCTTTTTCGCATGCTCATCATCCGTTGTGAGATCAGAGACTTCTTCAGCCTTCTTTTCTCTTTTTTTGGCTTCCCAGTAGGTCGCTACATGCAAGGATTTGAGTATTTAAAAACCAACCACATTGAATGGGGTAGCTAAAAAGCAATTCAGTAAACAACACAGAGGTTCGTAAAAGCAGCTCTGACATGCGATTAATAACAATAATGCGATTACAATACAAATGTAACGCTAATCACTGAATCAAGATTTCGGAATGTTTTGCCATTTCATCTGAAAAGTTTATAACACTGAAATTACAAACCCAAGCAGTGCTCTGCAGCTCAGCATGCATACCCCAATCTGAGGCATTTGAGGTGCACAATAAATAAATAAATAGAATAATACACTAACGAAAGAAGACATACCAGCTTCGCCCAAAACGCGGCATTTATGGGCTGTCCATGCCTCTCCTGGCTTCTCGCAACTTTTTATTGCACTTCGGCATCGGGACGGATTCCTGTAGGGCGGCCAAAATGCTTTACCATTTTTCACCCAAGCTTTGGGCACTGCAGCCACTCCGTCACCGCTGGCAAACTCCACAATGAAAAACATCCTGCGAGAACAAAACGTGATTAGCTAGTATGCCAGCATGCCCACAGGCCTAACTGCCAAAATAAAGACATTTCAAACTGGCAAGGATAGAAAAATAAAATTGAGCAACGCTTCATAGCTGTTACAACTTGCTGGGGGCTAACTGGTAAGAATTTTTGCGGGCGCTAAATTGCATTAGACGGCCGCGCAGACTAATGAAGCAACATAAGCTAAGTGCATGCCGATTTAAGGTTTTAGCATCATGTCGCGATTCTCAAATAATGGGTGAGAAGAATGTTGAACATCGTAACAATCCATCTCCACCATGTGTTATGCGTGGGCAGTGCAGCAACGTTATGCTCACACTGCAATAAGAATTTTTGTCGGAAAAAACACGCAGAAACGCGGATGCCATTCAACCGCAGCGGGAAAGAAAAGAAGTGCTTAAATGTATGGCCACCCTTGAACGACAGCATGCTGACTTAACTATGCCTACGAACTAAAAACAGTGCCTTCAAATCAGTAGCACAAGTATAATATGCACTCACCTGTAAACTATTGCAGCGCCCCGAAAAGTCAAAGAAGACGTTCAGACCCTCAAGCTGCAATGCAATCGATGCAACTGCGAATTGAGCGCGCGCACATGGTCACTTTGGATTGGATTGTCTCTTGTTGTCCTCTGTGCTCATGACAGCATTTTTTTTTTGTCCTGTACGTGTAAAGCATTTCAATTGTAAAAAAAAATCTGTTTTTTTGTGTTTAGTATTCAGTACTTTTATTTTTAGAGATATTTCTGTCATGTAAATATGTTTTTTGAGTTTACTGAGAAAACTATTTTGTCATTTTTTGGCTTAGGTGGTTTCTAGCTTAGGTAAAACGCAGCCAAGCCAAGCCAAGCTACACGGGCATGCAGTTATGGCGGCGACTATCAGCTGCGCTGCAATTTTGTGCTGACGAGTGCATATCTATAGTCGGTGTGTGATATAGGTGTTTTGAAAGTGCATTTGTATCTTCTCATCGTTTCTTTTCTGGTACTCCTCATGCACAAGCCTACCTTGAGCAAATGCTCGCGTTGCTTGTACGCGAGCCAACTTCAGTGCATCATAACTAGCATTGTGTGGATGTGGATGTGAATTTACACCGACTGTTCCCGGAATATGGAGAGGATTAAGCGACGCCTCGTTGACGTTGGAACTAGACAAAAATTTAGGCGCAGAGCAAGCCAAGTAGCAGCACTCTGTCAATCTGATGAAGCTGCGATGCAGCCAGAACCGTCCACAAGCCGTAATGCACCGGAGGCAGACGAAGAACCTCGTGAGACTGAGTGTGTGTCTCACGAATATGGGTCCGACGACAACACTATCAACGATGGGGAATTTGTGTCTGCACTGCCCTTAATTGAACCACGAGCAAGTGGCGAAGTTTCTGAACCTCCAGAATTTTCGGCAAACGAGAGCAGCGAGAGTGAAGCGGATTTAACGCCGACAGTACGCGACCAGCTTCGTACGTGGGCTGTGAGTGGTAACATTTGTGCCTTACAAGTTACTAAGCTTCTAAAGATCTTACAACCATACCACCAAGACCTGCCTTCTGACGCCAGAGCACTGTTGCGTACTCCTCGTTCCAGCACAGTAACCATCATGGGCAACGGTAGTTACTGCTTTTTCGGGGTGACTGATAACATCCTTGAACAATTGGAAAGTGGCTCCATACCCTTGAACACTTCAGTGATCTCACTGTCGATAAACGTCGATGGTGTTCCCATATTTCGGAGCTCGTCGAAGCAGTTTTGGCCCGTTCTTGTGCGAGTTGAGGAGAGCTCAAGGCATGAGCCTTTCCTTGCAGCTCTATACATGGGCGACTCTAAGCCCGAGAATGTTGAAATGTACATGCGAGACGTGCTGAAGGAGCTTGCTTCACTTCTTGAAGTTGGATTGCAGCATGGTGAGGCTATTTATGCAGTGGTTGTGCGTGCATTTGTTTGCGACATGCCTGCGCGGGCTTTTCTTAAGTGCACTAAAGGACATGCAGCATACTTTGCTTGCGAAAAATGCACGCAAAAGGGCGTGTACTCTGAAGAGCACAGGAAAGTGATATTTCCTGATGCATTTGCCCCTTTGCGTACAGATGAAGATTTCAGAAATATGGTACAACCCAACCACCATAATTCTGCTTCACCATTACTTCAGCTGGGTATTGGACTGGTCAGCAAATTCCCGCTAGACTACATGCACCTCGTATGCCTTGGTGCCATGAAAAGACTTCTGGTTCACTACTGGACATCCACAGTCCCATCAGCATCAAAGCTGCCTGTGGGTACACGTCAGAAAATTTCAGAAAAGCTGGTGCAGCTGGCAGTTAACACTCCATACGAGATTCAACGCCACCCGAGGTCACTACGAGCCCTAGAGTTTTGGAAAGCATCGGAGTTCAGGAACTTCCTCGTGTACTTCGGCCCTGTAGTGCTCAAACACCATCTGGCTCACCAGTTCTATGTTCACTTCTTGAAACTGAGTTGTGCCATTACCATACTGGCATCACCCAAGCTCTGCATGGCTTACTGTAACAAAGCTGAGGAGTTGCTTCTTAACTTTGTTACAGAAGCGGGCAGCCTGTATGGTAATGGCATATATACTCTCAGCACACACAGCCTCATGCATTTGGCAGAGGATGTGCGACGATTTGGCTGTCTGGCATCGTTTTCCGCCTTCCCATATGAAAGTTTTCTTGGGAAGCTGAAGAAACTAGTAAGAGGCCGTGCCCTTCCAACCCAGCAAATTTTCATGAGGGCAACTGAACTGAAGCTGCTGAACAAGCAGTCATGTCATCCTGGCAGCAGTGACATTAAGCTTGCTAAAATGCACGATAGTGGACCTGTCCCACCAAATTTCCAAGGGCAGCAATTCAGTAAGGTGACAGTTCAAAACAAAGTGCTTTCTACAAAGGCTGGAGATAACTGCGTGAAGATGAAAGATGGAAATATTGTCCGAATAAGGAATGTGTTAGTAGCTGATAGAGAGGTCTCCATCTGTGGACAGTATTACACCAATATTAGTGGCTTTCACAATGCAGTGCTCCACCTCACTGATATCGGTGTTTACAAAGCCAAGGAGCTTTCTCAGAGTCTCAGTATGTGGGATGTAAGAGATTTCTCTGAAAAATGTGTGTGTCTACCATGGAGCAAGAACACAGATGTTATTTTCCCTTTGCTCCCATTGTGAAGACCCTTGGCTCGCAATCTCCCATCAGACATTTTTTGCTATCTGATGCATAGAGTCCGTGTCACCCTTGTGTAGAGCACTTCAGCAGCACACTTTCCTACACTAAACTGACACCTTGTCGCAGCCTGTAGCTTTCAAAGGCAACACTTGCGAGGACGTTGAGCCACACAGACCTGCAAGCAAAATTAGCACGAGCACGTTGTCCGGAAACTTATCTGCATTCTAGTTTGTTTTTATCAGGTGGTGAACATTGCTCAAGCACTCTACACAAGGACGACGCAGACTACATATATGCGTGAAAGCTGATTTGACAATCTCATAGGCTGTTAGTGCGAGAGCAGCAATATTGTAATTGAATAGATGTGCAGTATCCTAAGTGTAAGAGAGTTGGACTTATATGACATCATACTCGGCCTTGATTTCCTTAGTGAGCACGCAGCCCTTATTGACTGTGCTACAAGTGTTGTTGAGTTGGACCTACCGTACCTCTCAGAACCACCTGCCCCAGTTGTGCACCGTCTCTGTACTGCCGAGTTCACCCGCTTACCACCTGAAGCCGCTACTTACGTATTGTTTAAATCTGTTCCACCTCTTCCTAACGGCCAGTATATCATCACCCCTGTCCTTGATTTGCCCGTCACAAAGAATGTTGCCCTTGCCCATACGGTTGTCGCAGTCTCGGCAAACAGCGCGTGGTTAGCTGTTCTCAACTTCAGTACGCACGTCCAGACGCTTCCTCAAGGCATGTGCCTCGCCACGCTGTCCTCTACCGATGAATACGTGATCTCTGCAGTCACAAACTGTGTATCGTCCTCTCCGGACGATCATGTCACAGTTCTTTCGAGACCTGACCACTTTGCCAATATGATCGCTTCAGATCTCTCTGCCGACCAAGCCGAGGCGCTTACCCATCTTCTGGCATCTTTTCAGGACATATTTGACTTCAATGACCGCCCTTTAGCTCGTACGACTATTGTGAAGCATCGTATCAACACTGGTGACGCCGCTCCTCTGCATCGCCGGCCTTATAGGGTGTCCAGTTCCGAACGCCAAGTGATACAACAGAAAGTCGAAAAGATGCTCGCTAAGGACATAATCGAACCGTCGTCCAGTCCTTGGGCCTCTCCAGTCGTCCTTGTTAAAAAGAAAGACGGCAGTTGGCGTTTCTGCGTCGACTACCGCCACCTGAACCGCATCACAAGAAGAGACGTCTGCCCACTCCCTAGGATCGATGACGCTCTCGACTGTCTCCACGGATCTCAATACTTTTCTTCCATTGACCTTCGTTCCGGTTATTGGAAAATCGCCGTTGACGAGCAAGACTGCGAAAAGACAGCTTTCGTCACACCCGACGGTTTATACCAGTTCAAAGTGATGCCGTTCGGACTTTGTAATGCACCAGCTACTTTCGAACGGATGATGGACTCACTCCTTCGCAGATTTATGTGGACTACGTGTCTGTGCTACCTTGACGATGTTGTTGTCTTCTCGCCCACATTTGCCTTGCACCTTGAACGTCTCAGGAGTATCCTGACTGTCTTTCGTACGGCTGGGCTCCAGCTCAACTCGTCCAAATGCCAATTCGGCCGCCGGCAACTCACCATTCTGGGACATCTCGTCGATGCCTCCGGTGTACGTCCTGATCCAGCTAAAATTGCAGTGGTGCAACAGTTCCCTCGCCCAAATTCTCAGAAAGACGTGCGCAGTTTTCTTGGGCTGTGCTCCTACTTTCGCCGTTTTATTCAAGATTTTGCCCTTATCGCTCGTCCACTCACTGACCTCCTGAAGACGGACACAGACTTTACCTGGGGCTCTGATCAACAAAATGCATTTTCCACGCTTGTCCGCCTGCTGACATCATCCCCGATTCTGGCACATTTTGATCCCGCGGCCCCTACTGAACTCCGCACGGATGCCTGTGGCTACGGGATCGGAGCCGTGCTGGCTCAACGCTCCCGGGGCCCACACCACGTGGTTGCGTATGCTAGCCGCCTGCTTTCACCTGCCGAGCGAAATTACTCCATTACGGAACGTGAGTGCCTCGCTCTAGTTTGGGCTGTAGCTAAATTCCGGCCATACTTGTTCGGGCGTGTTTTTTCTGTTGTCACGGACCACCACGCCCTATGCTGGCTGTCCACACTGAAAGACCCTTCTGGGCGTCTTGGCCGCTGGGCGCTACGCCTTCAGAAATATTCGTACACTGTCGTGTACAAGTCTGGACGTCTCCATCAAGACGCTGATTGCCTGTCTCGGTACCCTGTCGAGCCACCTGCTCTCAGTGATACTGACGATATCCCTTCCCTGTTTGGCATTTCTGATCTACACAACATCGCCGAGGAGCAGCGCAAAGACCCATATTTGCAAACCATCATTGAGGGCCTCAGCTCTGGAAGCTTGAAGCGCTCCCTGCAGCTCTTCGTTACTAAAAATGACATTCTTTATCGCCGCAACTTCCGTCCTGACGGGCCCTCACTCCTTTTAGTCATTCCCCAGCAGCTGCGGTCTTCTATAATTGCAGAACTCCATGACCTGCCTGCAGCTGGCCACGGTGTGGCACGAACTTACGACCGCATACGGCGCCGTTTCTTTTGGCCTGGATTATACCGTACAGTCCGGCATTACGTCACCAATTGCGACCTTTGTCAGCGCAGAAAGAAGCCTTCGGCACCACCTCCTGGTCTTCTGCATCCTATAGACGTGCCTGTGGAGGCATTCCACCGTGTAGGGCTCGATCTCCTCGGACCATTCCCGACCTCGGATTCCGGAAATAGGTGGATCGCAGTAGCCACAGACTATGCCACTCGGTATGCGATCACCCGTGCGCTGCCTACAAGCTGCGTGACCGATGTCGCTGACTTTCTTTTGCACAGTCTTATTCTACAACATGGTGCCCCTCGTCAATTACTCACAGACCGCGGACGCTATTTCCTGTCCAGAGTTGTCGACGACATCCTGCGTTCGTGTTCTACCAAGCATAAGATTGCCACAGCATACCACCCACAGACAAACGGGCTAACCGAGCGTTTGAATCCAACATTAACAGACATGTTGTCTATGTACGTCTCCCCCGACCACAAAGACTGGGATCTCGCCTTGCCCTATGTGACGTTCGCTTACAACACCTCCAGGCATGACACAACTGGTTACTCTCAAAATGAAGAGAGACTTTTTCGAGTGGTTATTTCAGATCAGAATTCCTGGTTTTTTCTTAGGTATGTGCGAATAGTGCTTTCTCAGAACTGAATCTAATATGAATGATTTAGTCAAAAAATGAATCAAATATTTTCATGATTATTCGTTATTTGTGTGAGTATGAAAAACAGCTGTAACTGTTGTTAGACACATTATAACTCAGTCTGTATATTAACATTGCGACCTTCATGTAATACCCATAAGAAAAATACATTTTACTTCTGATGACGACAGCATATAAACTGATTCAAATCCCAGTTGATGAGAGCGGCGAAAGTTTGAGCTGTGGCCTCCGAGATAAGGCATTCCGCAGGATTTTCGAATGCTCACTGAACACTTAAAGGCCGTATCTTAGCATTATGAATGTCACCACATGAACAGAAAGCGTTGTAGTATTGAACCCTCCTTTCTGTCTGATTGCGGCAGCATGCTGTGTGGTGTCGGAGTTATCGAATACAATAATACTTGAGTTAATATGTGAACATTTTGAATATTCGCACACACCTACTTTTTCGATGAAATGTATGATGCCACTGAGTGCTCAGATGTAACTTGGAGTTTATCTTTGAGATTTTGTTAGCACTGAAAAGTACAGCCATTGGTTATGTGCCCTGTGAACTGACTTACGTGTTCGAAAATAATTACTACCGAAATGGCCTTCATGTTATAATAAAAGTGTGTCATATGTATCACTGAACGTGTTTGTGTGTTGTCAATTCATAGAAAATTTGAGGAGCCCTAGTGGCTTTGTCAGTATTATGTACATGTTACAAAATATGAATGTCATCTGAACATTGGTCACACTGAACGTTGGTGAGATGTGTATGCCTAATGTTGGTGCTCTGATGTCTAGAAACGTTACTCTGACGTAAATTTGAAACATATACCTAACGTTAGTGCTCTGATGTCTGGAAACGTTACACTAACGTAATTTTGAAACGTCATAGTAACATACCAGAGGCAACGTTGCAGCAATGTGAGATTTTGTCACATAACGTTGCATGGAAGTTGGTACTTACAGGCAACGTTGAAGCAACATTATGCGTTACTTGGGCTGGAAGATTCAGATCGCCGATCAGCAGTATTTTATTCTTAGTGTATTTTGACATATAGATTTGTAATTTGACTAGGTAATCATCGTTGACGTCGGGGGGCCTAAAAGCGCATAAAAAATGAAACCGTGACCCCAGCATGACAACTTCAGACACAGGCATTCAAGATCGGGGACGTCTTCGATTAAGGCGGATTCAATTTGGTTTTTGACAATAACAGCTACACCGCCTCCCCTTGAGGGCCGGTCCTTTCTGAATACCTTGTATGAGGGCGGAAAAACGGCGGCATCACCTATATCATTATGTAGCCAAGTTTCTGTTATGACGCATATGTGGGGATCGTATTCGAGCAGTAAAATTTCAAATTCGTCCACCTTATTTACAAGGCTTCGGGCATTAACATTGATTATTCTCAGCTGTTTCCCGGGCTTTGAAAGGTCCCTACTGTCGTGAATGCGCTTTTTTTGTGCAACCAAATAGGTAGGAGAGCGGGCCAGTATGCCATTTGAGTTCAGTGGGGACCGGTTTTCGACTGCGCCCGAAGGCGAGTCCTGGGGCCAAGCGGTTCTTCTTCGCCGTTTTTTTGTAATGGTACCTTCTCGTTTTTATCATCGTCCCAGATGTATGCCTGACCATTTATGAATAGCCATTTATGAATTTATGACCATTTATGAACCATTTATGAATTTATGATTATGATGAATTATGATGAATTTATCACTAGGCTAATTGCGTAATTAAGCAATTAACTAAACTCAGTCCCACTTTCCCACTTACTTGGAGCATCACTATATGATCCCTTTAATTCGTTGCATGGTTAGTAGTCAAAGTACAATTGGCCCTGTTTGAAGTTCGCGCACTGTGACGTCTCGACCGTTTCGACCAATTGAGAAGCGTGACATTTCTGTCGACAACTTCTGCTTACAACGATGAGGCATTAAAGGCTTCCGCCTTAATAAGAGGAGACTGGCAGTGCGACGGCGAGCAGAAAGATTGGACAGACCTGATTGCAATTTTAGAGATGACATGCTAACATCGTATGAATACGGGGAATTAATGAATCTGGTCGCTCTGTTCTGCACAGCTTCGAGGGCGTTTCTTAAATATGCTTGGTGAGGGTTCCAGGTATACCCGATGTTAATTCCAGTTTAGTTCTGATGAGTGAATTCGTATGCTTGTAGTCTTACATGTTGAGGGGCATGCCGCAGGTGACGTTTCAAGAAGCCAAGTGTTTTATTAGCTGATGATGTCAGGTTCTCGAACTTTAACTAAAATTTATGGCTTCATTTGATTCAATTTATTTACTTTTACAAAAAACAAATCCTTAGAATGCAAACACCACTGCCATTAATAAAAGAGGAAAAAGTTTCTTCAGCACACAGTTCAGGAGCTTTGACTTGCTGTCTCTAGATGGCGCCACAGTATGTTGCAATTCCCGGGCGCTACGCTAGCCACTCCAAACTAAAACTGTCATTGCCAGGACGGGTGTCAGTGCGCGTAAGGTGCGCGCATAGCGTACGCACAGCTTTTGCGGACGCACATCTAAAACTGCCTAATATTTCCATGTCCATTACTTGTTTTACCATTTGCGGATCAAGGTATTCATAATCTGTAGCAGGGGTGGCAGAATGTTTGGTGGGCGAGACGAGACTGACAAGTTTGAGGGGATAGGGTGGCTGCAACTGGCAAAGGACAGGGTTAATTGGAGAGACATGGGAGAGGCCTTTGCCCTGTAGTGGGTGTACTGAGGCTGATGATGATGATGAATTACTTCGTTCCGCCTTCTTGCAAGAACAAGGCACTTTATTTCTAGTAGGTTATTGCATCAAGGGCTCGTTTTTAAATCGCCTTACGCTACGTTCGGGCGGCGCTTGGTGTGATGGGGGCCTCCTAATTCTTGCCTTGTGCAGACCTTACGGCGTTGCTAGAACGATGGTCGGGGTTTACAACTGAAGCCTGACTGGGTCGTCTGGAGTGCACTCGTCGTGTGGATATCCCGCCTTCTTGGAGACAGCCGGACCACCAACCGACGACGAGAACAGAAATGATACTTAACTCTTGTATCAGTCGTTAGATGGCCAACGCTTAGAATGGAGATATTGAATTGTTGTTCTTTGAAGACATTCCAGCAGTCGTATATTGGTCTATTGCGTTTATCCTCCCAAAGCAACTGAGGCTATGAGGGACGCCGAAGTGAAGATGATGATGAAGAAAAAGTACTTCTATCTGGGAATGCTACTAATAAATGGCCCCCCATATATTCATACAGCTATATATAGTCGCCTACTGCCAGGTCTCCAGCCTGCTTCTTCCCCACCTTTGCACTGAAGTCGCCCATCAGTACAGTACATCAATTAGTACTTCGCTCATTGTCGATTGCTTATTTCCTCACTAAGCCCCATGACATCCCATTTAATGCCCGCTAGTTCTTCGAACAGCACTGTAAAGCATTCCCAGGTTGATATTCCAAGGGCGGCCTGTCCGGAACTTGATATTCTTAGCACCCTCCGCTGCGTCACATGTCTGACCGGCGCCTTGGTCAGTTGCTTCGCAATCGCAGGGGACTGGGGGTCAAGGGTTAATTGGCTTGTTCATACAGGAGGTTGTGGCCAAGTACTACACCAGAGAGGGCAAATCATGTTCTGCCGAGGGAGTGCGTTGTCCATTCTGGTCAAAGAGAGCAAGCCGCCCCGCAATCCTGATTATGCCATTGCATCGACACGCGGAGCTTTTCTTTTTTTTTTAACCCGGTGTAAAAATTTCGCATCACCGGGATTCGAGCCCCGTTCCTCTTGGATGCGAGGCGGATGCTCTATCTATACGCCAACGCTGCCTCCTTTTCACGCAGTTATTGTAAAGATCATAAAAACTTTTTAAGCCTTAATCTTCGATGCTGATTTTGTTGTTTCCTTCACAGAGGTTACGCCCACCAATATGATCGAGGGAGTTATACTAGCACACGTGTCTTGCAGTAGCAACTGTAGAACTCTTAGCCGTTAAAATAGTTTATGGGCTTCTGCGATATAACAAGAAGTCCAGCAGATGTCGCAAGCATCGCTATTTCATTTGTGGGCTGCGCTTCCATCAGTAAAGCAAAGAAGCAAGCCGGCGGGGATGCGATGCTCATCGCGTCTACAATGCTGGCATTACACTGAGAACACAGTGTGTCAAGGAAGAAAAGATTCACCAAAAGTTACGCAAAACACAACAATCAAATGCAGTATAACGCATAGTATAACGCATAGTGCACGCATAGTTTACAGTAGGTTGGGACATTAGCCGCGTACCAGCCTTTTCGAAGAGCGCCATCCCTTACAAAAATTACTTTTGAGTTTCAGTTACCTTGTTGAGCTCTTCCTGAATCAAGCAGAAACCAACATGAACCCAATGTATGTTCAGCCTACACAACATCTGCTAAACGTAATTTTGGTTGCTTGTACTCAACATAGTCTATATTGGAGAATTTAAGTTTATTTTCAGTGTAAAAAGGTTTTTCAGATCATACCAATAGTAAATTTAGGCCCATAGGCCTTTTGTAATTTTTTCGATAGGGCAAGTATTCCGCTCCATTACATATTTAGATAGATTAGGAGAACGATCTTATATAAATAACCAGTTACGCGAAAATTGCAGATGTTGAGTAAGTTATAAGCACTGTGGAACATGACAGTGTTTTGTGCTAACACTTGATCTCATCTAACTGCTCATCATGAGCGGGTTTAACCAATATAGAGATTACCTTGTTTATTGCATATGTAGTTCTCGGTTTTCTAAATTCTGTGGAAGCCCACATATTAATAATTTGCTTGCTAACTGCTGTTCAGATATTGTAACGGCAAGCCTTGATTACTTGAAGTTTAGTAAAGCTAGGACTGCCCGAATAGGAGGAGGACAAGAGGCAAAAAAACAATTACAACACACATGCACAGCCGTTCACTATACAGTCTTCGTTTCCTTGCCTCTCCTCCACGTTCTACTCGCCCAGTCTTACCTTTCCTCAAAATGAATCAACTAGCTCACAAGAACGTTCCACCTTAGCTTTAATTCAGTTTTCGTCTTTTCCTTCGGAGGCTCTGTGAGCAGCAAATTACGAGCCGTTGGCTGATGACGATGATGATTATCATGATGCGGAAAAGGTTGGTTGGTTTATTGGGGTTTAACGTCCCAAAGCAACTCAGGCTATGAGGGACGCTGTAGTGAAGGGCTCCGGAAATTTCGACCACCTGGGGTTTTTTAACGTGCACTTACATCGCACAGTACACGGGCCTCTAGAATTTCGCCTTCATCGAAATTCAGCCGCCGCGGCCGGGATCGAACCGTCGTCTTTCGGGTCAGCAGCCGAGCGCCATAGCCACTGAGCCACCGCGGCGGGTGATGCGGAAAAGAGTGTCTTCTATCGTCGCCAGGGAAATCAGGCAGAGCACGCATGCTCTGGTTCCACAATTTCTCTTAGCATCTTCTGGAACATCTGCTTACACAATAGCAAGTAAACGAAGCCAGCAGGCTGTTGACTGTGGTCATGGTGATTTCAAAAAATTTTTTGTTGATTGTATTCAACACATTATATGTTTACTAATTTCTGCTAAATTTTTGTTGGATCATGTCTCATGACAGTTGTCATGTCTAAGCCTAACGAAATGAAATCAGTTCGACATGCGTCGTGTAAACATAACCTTATGTTAAGAACTCATGCAGCCCCTGCTAAGACTCCCCTAAACTGCTCAAATTCAATTTCTTGCATATAAAAAAGTGCTAGTGGTGCAATATGTTTTTTCAGGCATACCTACTTCGGACGAACCGTACAGGCGCTCATAACAAAGGGTGCTTAATTAAAGGGTGGCCACACTTAAGCTGAGTTTCAGCTCGGCCTTAATAATTCACGAACACTAAGCCATGCAGAAGAGCGGACGCGACACGTTAGTGATTCAGTGATTCACCAAGTCACGTGCACTCAAGGAGTCCCAACTGTCTGTGGCCCCCAGGGCGCTGTGTTTTCGTATTTCTTTTTTTCCACACCTGAGGGCAGTATTTTTTTTGTGCCCAAAATCGGGTGCATTTAGTGTGCTGCAGAAAAATTTCAAGAAATCAAGGTCTTGCCGGTAATGTTTTGCAGCAAACATCAATTCACTCAAAGCGGTCATTTTGGTTCGGGAAATAAGATGTTGCAATTTCTTCTCATTATATCATTAACACTACCAAAATGACAGTACGCATCAATTGAAAACATGTTTACCAGATAGGATACTTTCGCTCATCAAAATTATGCCCTCACGTGACTTACTACTTTCCCGTAGGCGCTTTATCAGACTCCTTTTGTCTGAAATAGGCGAAACTATTTTTTGAACATCACAGCATATCGCTATATTGAGCTAAGCAAGACCACTTTCGCGCTTCACACACTGATACAGTGGTACTCGCGTACTAGCCTCTCGCTTCAAAAACGTGCTTATCGACCTTTAAGTCACGTAAATCATAACAAGGTTAAAATAGAGGTAAGATTATGAGTTATGGGGGAGCATCCCGAACCAGCACACACTTTTCTTCAACGACGAAGTTTCTGAGGAAGCTGCACCGCTTTCCTTTGTATCCGTATGGCTGTACTTGGGTGGATGCCAGTGAGTAATTTGCTCCCTTATCACAAATTTACTCCACCTTGGAGATTCACCTAAAACATTTGAGCTATCCGCGGTAAGTATACAACAGCTACAAATTTTCGAGGGTCTTCAGCTTTGTACACAGAAAAACTGCGCCCCCTATTCGGCTATATTGATGCTTTTGAATGAATGAATTACAATTACTCCCTTATTATAACGCATAGTTTGCAGTACAACGCATAGTATAACGCATAGTATAACCCATAGTATAGCGCAATGTTTATGGAAATAATTTGAAAATAGATATTTTATGCTGTGCATGAAAACTAGCGCTAAAAGTAATTGCCTTTTCGCGCAAAAAAAAGAACGACTCGGTAATTAAGCCGATATTTATATTCCAATTCTGGAAAAAAGAAGTGAAACAAGGAAATGAAAGTCCCCAGCGTCCATACGCACTTGAATTGAAGTTCTTAAAATTGTTGCTACGCCACCGCCGAGTGATTCAGTTCATTGCGGGCGCAAGTCAGCCCAAATAAAGTGTCTCGTTTGGAAGCCATTGTCGCTGTTGCCCCGCCCACTGGACTGCAGTCACCACTACGGGACATGTTGTCTAGTTGCTGACCTGCTATCCTGCTATGCCTTCCACGGTGGAACGTTGTGCCGAGCCAACGCCCGTCGTCCTTCGTCGGCACCCTCAGCCGTCGACTTTCAATGAGAAACCAAACGAAGATGTAGAAGACTGGCTGGACGTGTTCAACCGTGTGGCAGTGCTGAACGCCTGGGACGACAGCTTTGGCACGTTTATTTTGCATTGGACGGCCCTGCCAGCACGTGGTTTGAAAACCACGAATCTTCCATCACGACCTGGGCAAAACATCAAAAAGCAGCTAATGGGCACGTTTACTAGCGTCGTGCGGAGAGAAAGCGCGGAGGTCCTGCAGCAGTCACGAATTCAACGCCAAAACCAGACCGTAGCTGCGTATGTGGAAGATATGAAACCCTTTTCAGGCGCGCCAACTCTCACATGAATGAAGAAAAGAAGCTTTCCTTCCTGATGCGTGCCGTAGAGGAGCAGCTGTTCTCCGGCATCATCCGGAATCCTCCAGAAACCATCGTCGAGTTTGTAGTCGAAGTTTCTACCACTGAAAAGACCCTTGACGCCCGGACTTGTCAGCACAACCGACCAGTTCAAGGGCTGACGGCTAGCCCCTCAGGTGATACTCCTGCAAGCGGAAATAACCTGAGAGGTCTAATACGCGAAATTATTGGTGAAGAACCTCTCCTGCTGTTGCCATCTCCAACACAGCAGACGCAGCAGACTCAGGTGGCGTCGCTAACATACATGATCCATGAAGAAGTACAACATGCGCCTCCCGTCTAGTCACCGCTGACACCAACGGAAGTTGAAGCTATGATCTACGGCACCGCAAAACGCAATCCTCCACCCCGAGACCCCCAAACCCTCTTCGACGGGCGCCAGCTCTATAAGAACGACGGCCGCTATTTCCCGCACTCCTACCTTACAACGTCGCAACAGCTCTAAGAAATGCCACGAGTGGAGGACTCCCGACAACCGCCCACTGTGTTTCCATTGTAGCCACGATGGGCCCATACTTCGCCACTGCCCGTACAGACGCATCGGTCTGCGGGGTTTCACCATCGACGGTCCACGACCGATCGCCTGCCAGCGACCACGGCAAATCGACGTATACCTGCCCAGAGGGGAGTACGTGTCGTCAAGCCGTCTCTTGCGCTGCCCGTCGCCGTCCACCACACGCTTGCGTCAGCGGGCCACGACAACGCCGTGGCTGTGCGTGGAAGTTCCCCTAGCCCCCGTAGGGGATACTAAATAGAGAAACCTGTGGAGGTGAGGTTGCTTGCGAGGAATCGACGAAGATCCGCCATCCAGAAAATCTTGGACCACACACCCCACCCACGATTAACATACCCGGCGAAGCCATGACCCGACGCCGACGATGACGTGCAACGACAAAACCACGACATCTCACTTAGAAGTATTTAATGACGGCCGGAAAGTTACCGCTCTGCTTGGCACAGGAGCCAATTATTCGGCGATAAATGCAACATTCGCTGCGCACCTGAGGAAAGTAATGACCGCTTTGACGGCCCACAAACTAGAACCGCAGGGTACCACCTCATATGCCATCAAGGCGATGCACAGTGCGAGTGACTGTCAAGGGACATACCTATCCCGTCACCTTCATTGTGCCAGAGAAAAGTTCCCGCGAAGTGATCTTGACCATGGGTTTCCTAATTAGTATCAGGCGAATATCGACCTGCGACCTAAGCTGATCACGCTTTCGACGGATGAGGTCATCCTTTCGGTCAGAACACTGGAACATCATGTTGCTCTTAGCGTCTTGGAGGAACTGACTTGTTCCGGTGACGATCACGCTTGAGCGGGGTGGGACATTGACTTATGTCCCACCCCGCTCAAGCGTGATCGTCACCGTGGGTGCCATGTAAGCCATTAACACTGAAACCATCATCGAGGAGAACATGCAATTGCTTCTAGACCGAGGAATCGGCATCGCAAGAGGCATCGCAAATTTCCGCAACGCCCAAGCCGAAGTATTCGTAACTTCAGCGAAGAATACCAGCACGTTAACACAGGAACGACGATTGCTTTCCTCGACAAAATATCCGACGTACGAGACTCCTTCGCCCTCACCAACCCATCCGCAGAAGATTCTTGTACCCCGCCCGGTGGCTCAGTGGTTACGGCGCTCGGCTGCTGGCCCGAAAGACGCGGGTTCGATCTCGGCCGCGGTGGCTGAATTTCGATGGAGGCGAAATTCTAGAGGCCCGTGTGCTGTGCGATGTCAATGCACCTTAAAGAACCCCGGGTGGTCGAAATTTTCGAGCCCTTCACAACGGCGTCCCTCATAGCCTGAGTCGCTTTGGGACGTTATACCCCCATAAACCAAACCAAGATTCGCCTGACCAAGGGAACTCGCCCGCTTTCGACATCTACCCAGCCCTGCCCGGAACAGACAAGCCCAGATCTGCAATCTGCTTTGAGGCTACAGAGTGTTTCTCTTCATCGCCGAAGGTCCGAGAAACGCTGATTGCGAAGCACCGCATTATAACCGGCCAGCACGCCTGACCTCTCCGCTAAAGCCACTATCGTGTGTCGCCCGGAGAACGACAAGCCATCTGAGACCAAGTGCGAGAAATTGTTCGTGACGACGCCATCTAGTTATCGAACACCCTGTAGGCAGCACCGGTTGTTCCAGTAAGAAAGAAAAACGACGGGGCACCCCTGATGTGCTAGTCACGGACAGAGGAACAGCATGCACGGAGGAACAAACGCAGACCATCCTGCGTTACAGCCAAATCAACCACCCGAGGATAACTGCGTACCATCCGCAGGCCAACGGACTGACCGAGCGCCTGAACAAAACCACCGCCGACACGGTCGCCATGTATGTCGACGCCGAACACGAAGCCTGGAACGTCATCATGCCTTACATCGTCTTCATCTACAACAGCGTTGTGCACGAGACCACCCAGATGACGCCCTTTAGGCTCGTCCATGGCAGGGAGGCCACGATCACGCTATACGCCAACGTTACCGAAGAAGATAACGTCGACGTCGCCGCCTACCTTCAGTGCGCAGAAGGAGCTAGAAGACTTGCCCGATTACTTATCAAAGACCAGCAGCCGGCCGACGGCAGTCCGTAAAACCAACGAAGACGCAACTGGGAATACATGCCAGGAGAACGAGTCTGGGTTTGGACGCGCATTCGCTGCCGCAGATTGAATGAAAAGCTTTTGCACCGATATATTTCGGCCCGTACAATTTTCATCGTCGGCTAGGTGAATTGGACTATGAAGTCGTCCCAGACGAAATGACTGCACCCCAACGACGCCGCGTACGACCAGAAGTTGCCCATGTCGTCCGCCTGAAGCCCTGTTATACCCGCTGAAGGACGCTGAGATTCCGCTCTCGATGTTTGTCTTTGCGCAAACCGTTTTATTTTGTAGCCGCCTTGCGTTTTAATGCACCGGTCGATGCTTGTTTGACAGGAGATTAATGCCGCGAGTATTTGTAGGATTTGTTCATTCCGTGCCGAAATCAAATATTGTCATTTTTCGTCCTAAAAACAAGATATGTCACCTATCAAACGACCTTTACTACAAGTCGAATAGAATTGAAATAGTACACTCATTCAGGTCATTAGGTGTAGTTTTCTCTGAACACATGCAGTGGGATGTACACATTCATGATATATCATTAAAATTATCAAGAGCTATTGGTCTTGTTTACCGACACAGGAATTTATTGCCACTAACAGTGAAAATATTTCTGTACCGCGCCTTATTCTGCTCTCACTTGAATTACTGCACACTAATATGGGCCACCACAACAAACACAAACCTACAGAAACTGTCAGTACTGGAAAAAAAGATGCTTTGAATAATATATGGGTTACCCTACGGACACACAACCAGGCACTTGTTTACCACATTCAGCATTGTAAACGTCCAGAAAATATATAATTATAGGTTAATTAAATCTTACATAACTGAACAAAAAGCCTACTTAAACACAATTACCCACTTAGCCTCACTTCAGGATTTCCAGACTCCATACCCACAACGTCACAAACCACACTGGTCTATACCTGTTACACGAACAAATTACGGACACCAAATGCTTAATTACCGTCTCCCGCTACTTTTAAACATATTTATTGACTCAAACATTGATGTCCTTCATATTCCGTTTTATACTCTACGTGATTTTATAATTCAAAGCTTGTAATTATACTAATTCTTATTCATAAGCAGCACTAACACCACTTTTGGAATCAAGCCTTGCATTGTGTTATTTTTTTTGCTTTACTAAGTGTGTTAATCTTGTATTACGTGTTGTTAATTCTTTTGTTGCACTTTTCTTTCTGTTTTTTTTTTGCTGCATGTGTGCAGTATGTAGAGAGCGGAATGTGTCTTGCTGCATGCCACTGCCTGAGGTGGTGAGAACTTAGTCAAGCGTCCTCGCTTTTTTTCTCACCACCTCCATCATATGTTATGATGGAAATAAACATTATTATTATTATTATTCAGAGCTGGCGGCCCGCCGCCTTATCACTTTTTTTGGGATGCAAAAAGTGACCAAATTTATCTCGATTAATCGCATCCAGGCAGAGCCGCTTCTACGCTGTTCCATAACGTTGTAGTAACTTTCGAAGCTTTGTCTCGAAAGTTCACTATCAGCTTTAAATCAGCACGGCCGAGAGCGGCGGACACTCTCTTCGGCGACCGTCGAGCACAACAGCTGCCACGCAGCCGCCGGGTCATTCAGTTCTTTGCGGGTGCATGTCAGCCCAAACAAATAGTTTCGTTTGAAAGCCATTCTCGCTGTTTCCCTGTTCGCCGTACTGCAGTCACCACTACGTGGCAGTATTGTTGTATGTGTTCTGAGCATTCTAACCCCTTCCAATTGTAATGCTCTCAGGGGCCTTTAGTGTAATGGCGTAAACAAATATTGAGCATATTGCTTACATTAAGAAAAATCCCTAAGAAAACTGCGTTCCTTAAGAACATAAACTGAGTCTAAACCAAAAAATATAGCTGCCATTCAACTACTGCTTAATCTGGTTAGAGAGTGAGAGCTATGGCGTATTGGGCATATTGCGCGCGGCTTGCCGTCTGTAACGTTGAGTGCGTTGCGGACACTGCGTAGGCATGGCAGCCACCATGCCACCCTTACAGGTGGCAGTTAATAGTTGATCACGAGAGTTTGCTCACCCAATGAATGCTGCGATCTATTCCTGCAGTTCCGCGTGTCTGCCGCACCGTTGCAAGCGCTAACGCATGCCCGCATCTTTTTCCCTCATCACCCCACGTACCTCAAAGCACGATTCAGGCGTCTACTGACCCAGGGAGCCAGTTATGCGCACTTTCTTTCCTTAAAATCACCGGAATGTAAAACGTTTTCAATGCAAGGCCAGCACACACAATGAACGCCAACTCGCCGGCTCCAACTGGTTGGCCTGATGCAATACGGCCGCGCAGCAAATGTCAAGCCGGAACATGTGGCGACTCTTTCGCCCCCTAATTGACCCAACGGAAAAACGCACGGAAACTCAAAAACAGCTCCAAAGAGCAATACAGAGCTTTCAGGGCAACACAGCTCAGTTGGCGCACAAGCTCTGGTACCAGTACTTCTGCGCCACCTAGGACCCTGATGCGTACTCTGATGCAGGCTCTGAGAGCGTAGAGCTGCATCAATCGTTCCAGCTCCATGACCTGAATGCGGCCCTGGCAAAAATGAAACGTGGCACCACTCCGGGCCGGGAGAAATTTACAGGCAA
This sequence comes from Amblyomma mixtum, assembly GCF_055824585.1. Taxonomy (NCBI): domain Eukaryota; kingdom Metazoa; phylum Arthropoda; class Arachnida; order Ixodida; family Ixodidae; genus Amblyomma; species Amblyomma mixtum. The sequence continues at coordinate 197,447,853 of NC_143016.1, forward strand.
ATCTTTAGCCAACCGCCCTGACCCGGCATACCTGTCTTTATTGAATTACATTAACTCAATCTTACTTGCGGAAGTTCCATTCCCCATCGACCGGAAGACCGCCCTGGCCACCTCCATTCCTAAAGCTGGGAAGGTCATCAACACTGACAACCTCCGGCCCATATCTCTGACTTCCTATGTGGCCAAACTCATCGAGACGATGGTACGCGACAGGTTGTCCGAGTCCATAGAATCCAAACTCTTTTTCGCAGACACCATGTTCGGGTTTCGGGCACACAAACCTGCACAGGAATTCCTGCTACAACTCAATCAGGCTTTCCTCCACCCCGTCGAATGCCCCCGCAATGACAAGGTCGTACTCGCCTTGGAGTTGAAGCGAGCATTCCACAAAACACCACCCACGAGATCATTCTCACCCACCTCTCTCAAACTAACTGCGGCAGAAACGCCTTTCAATACATTCGGCAATTTTTTAACCGACAGACAACCTTACTGTCGAATACATGATAAGGAACATGTCTCTTCTCATTTAGGAACCAGGGGTGCACCACAGGGCGCGGTGCGCTCTCCCCTGTTATTCAATCTGGCTATTTATTTATTTCGCGGGTTCGATCCCGGCCGCGGCGGTCGAATTTCTTTGGAGGAGAAATTCTAGAGGCCCGTATACTGTGCGATGTCAGTGCACGTTAAGGAACCCCAGGTGGTCGAAATTTCCGGAGCCTCCACTACGGCGTCTCTCATAGCCTTAGTCGCTTTGGGACGTTAAACCCCAGAAACCAAACCAAACCAAACCAAACCTATTTGTTTATTTACAAAACACTGCTGGCTTTATTGCAAAGTGTAAGAAGAAGAAGAGGACGCCTCCGCAGTGCCGCACTTCGTCGTCATCGCTGGTGGTTCGGGCGCGAGCCTCGTGCTGTGGCTGCTTCCTTCGGCTGGTTCTGCCATCTTGCTACGACCTGACCGCTGCGTGCGTTGGTCGCCGTGACCCACTAATAAATCCACTGTTCACTTGGTGGAGGGTGCAACGATCCCGACGTCACCCTGGAACTCCTTAGTCGCACGGTTTCCGTTCCCATGGAGGACCCAAGCCAGCAGCCCCCGACCCTACTTCCTGCGACCTGCTTCCACCTGTCACCTGTTCTGGTCCCTCACGTCCACGCTACCCTGCTATCTTTAGTGGCAGCTGCGACCAAGATGTGGAAGATTGGTTGTCAGCCTACGAACGGGTGAGCCGGCACAACAAAAGGTACGGCGCTCTGAAGCTTAACGTCGTATTTTATCTTACTGACGTCGCCAACCTCTGATATCGGAACCACGAGTCGGACATCACCACCTGGTCCGTGTTCAGAACTACGTTTGCCGAAGTATTCGGCCGCCCTGTCGTTCGCAAACTTCGTGCTGAACAGCGTCTCCGTTCGCGAGCGCAGAGGACCGGTGAAAGCTTCACCAGTTACATCGAGGACATAGTCGATCTATGTAAACGAGTGAACCCATCTATGACGGAGGAAGATAAAATTCGCCACGTCATGAAGGGCATCGATGATGGCGCCTTCAACATGCTCGTGGCTAAGAGTCTTAAGCCTTAAGCACGAAGCCTTAAGCAGGAGTGGGTTCTAAAATGCACTTTGTCAAAAAGAAAACCTCCTTGCGGTACACGCTATTGAGTACACAATACAGAAGAAATGAAGGAGGAAAAGACACATTATACAATATAAGACGACACCTCGCGTCAAAATGAGCACTGGGGGAAAGAAAAAGAAAAATGTTGAATGCTGCAAAATTGTTAGGAATTCCTAAGAAACGCCGTAAACGACTCCACAGTAGAAGCCTCTACAGTATTTGCTTTCAGGACATTCCATTCCCGCACCGTACGGGGGAAGAAAGAATTCTTATATGTTTCAGTGTGGCATGAGTGCTCCTTCATTTTTAAAGAATCGTAGGATCGTGTTAACGACCCGAGACGAGCTCAATGTACTTGACGCCGCTCATTCCTAACTTGTTGTGAGCAATCATATGCATGTACTTAAGCCTCTCGCGGTATCTCCTGATCTGCAAAGACTCCAAATTTCCTTTCTGAAGTAGCATGTTAGGGGACGTCTGCCAACTGTATGAATTATAAATGAATCGTACTGACTTTCTTGAATATTTTTAAGTGTTTTAATGTTTTCCTTAGTATAAGGGTCCCACACAACAGAGGCGTATTCTAAAACAGGCCGGATAAAGGTTTTGTATGCTAGTAACCTAATTTCCTGCGTGGAGTACCGGAGAGACCTTCTTAAAAAGCCAAGTCTTTTCATACATTTTTTTGAATATCAGAAATGTGTTTGTTCCACAGTAGATCAGAGCTAATTGTTAATCCCAAGTGCTTGTAGCTGTCCACGGTAGACAGAGGACGGCTACTAATAGTATAGGCAAAACTTCATGGCTGCTTCTTCCGCGTGATAGACATTGAAACTGTTATTTTAGTATTAATACTCATCTGCCACTTTGAGCACCAATCATGAATTTTAGCCAAGGCATCATTAAGAAAAAGCTGGTCAGCAGGAGTTCGAATTTCATGATATAATACACAATCGTCGGCCAACAACTTGATTTTGGCAGGAATTTCTTTAACAATGTCATTTATAAAAATTAAAAAGAACAATGGCCCGAGTACTGAGCCTTGTGGGATACCGAAGCTTACCAAAGCTGGGCTCGAACATGCATTTGCGATTGATATGGACTGAGATCGAGACGATAGATACACCTGTATCCACGCCAACAGTCAATCATTTTTCTAGATATTCTTTAGCTTTAGCAAGAACATTTCGTGTGAGACGCGGTCAAATGCTTTTTCAAAATCTAAAAAAAATCACATCAATTTGACACCGGTTATAAACGGCGGTGCAAAATTCTGAATCGCCTTCAGAAGTTGGGTCACTGTAGAAAAGCCCTTACGAAAACCGTGTTGCCGGTCGTCCATTACGTGGTTGGTTTCCAGGAAGGCTGATATATGCCCAAAGAGTATACGTTCAAGTATGTTTGAAGAAGTGCACAATATAGATATTGGCGTATATGAGCTAAGTAGAGATGAGTTTTCAGTTTTGGGAATGCGAATAATTTTTCCGTGCTTCCAGTCCTCTGGGAGCTCGGCGCTTAATAGAGACCTCTTAAATATGAGCGTTAAGTACTTAGTACACCATTCGGCATATCTCACATGAAACGTATTTGGTATGTCATCAATTCCCGGCGTCTTTTTGCGTCACAGCTGACGCACCTAACGGTCCTGCTGGGCTTTGTGGCCGGTGTGCAGCATGCGTTGTACGCCGATGACGTTACCCTGTATGCCACACAGGGTTCCCTCGGAGACATCGAGGCCAACCTGCAGGAGGCAGCGACCATAGTCGACTGTTAAGCTCGCCGATGCGGCCTCCAATGCTCCACCCAAAAGTCTGAATTTGTGCACTTACGCCTCTCACCGAAGTTCACTGCCTTAATTTAATTGTCTCGTGAGACAGGTCCAATCCCTGTTTACGCGTATACATAGAGACGGTCAGAAACAACACTGAGCAAGCACCGTCAGGTGGGGGACTAGCTGGGCCGCTTGGTCCGCCGTGTTTCTAACAAGCGCGGGGGATTACGAAGTAAGGATGCCTAGCGGCTGGCGCATGCATTTGTATCCAGTCGAGTTCTATATTCGACTCCATACCTCCACCTAAGGAAGCAAGACGAGGATGCACTCGAAGTCATCCTCCACAAAATTGTTAAGTGGGCTCTGGACCTCCCCGCGAACTCCTCCGACAAGCGGCTCCTGGGGCTGGGCATGGCGAACACATTTCGGGAGCTCCTGGAATGGTACGACGAAACAGCGCTGACGACGAGACGGAAGAAGAACATACATATACATGCGCTGTGTCTGTCAAAGAGACAAATCAGGGCATGTGTCTGTCTCTTCTTCTTCCGTCCCGTCCGTCAGCGCTGTTTTGTCGTTCCATTCAACAAGAACCAACCAGCCCGACTCAGCGCTCTGCTTTGCTCCAGGAAGCCCACTTGGCCAACCAATGCACACGTCTCTCGAAGAGGTCGTCGGGTCGCCTCCTCCTTGCCCGACTACACATCCAACACACCACTCTCATGGAAGAGCGCGTACGTATTTCATCCCAGTGGAGATGGGCCCTCCACGTGCGCCCTCTTCCCACGAACATGAACCGTGAGGACCACAATGGCCGGCGCCTGGTGCGGGCTGAAACCCTGGCCCGCCACTGTGAATCGAAACCCGGCGTATTCTACGTGGATACGTCCCGCCCCCACCATGGGGGATGGTACACGGCCGCAAGCGTCCACCTGTCCAAAACAGTCAACCCGTGACATAACACACGCGGAGGAGGTCGCCATTGTGTTGGCTGGATCTGATCCCACTTCGAAAACTATTATTTCTGACTACGAGGGGCCTATAGGAACGTTGAGCAGGGCTGGGTACCGTACCTAGCCTACCGCCTTCCACAAAACAGCATCTACACCGGGGACCCCGCTCACCGGCGTATCGTTTGGGCTCCTCCTCACATGGGCCTTGAGGGAATTGAGGCAGCTGTGCCGCCGCCCGCGCGATCTTTAACCGGGCATTCCCCTCCCACCCCGAAGATTAGAAACTTGAATCCATCAAACTGGCCACAAAAAAAAAAAATGACGCAGCAACAGTCTCACCCAGCTTGGTGCACAGGGATGTCCAGCATGATGAGTGAGACTCTTACTGCGTCATTTCCTTTCCTAAAAAAAAAAAACAATTTTCGATTTGTCCACCGAGCAAGCGATTTGGATGTTCACCAAGATGAGTAAAATTGTTATCGCGTCATTTTCTTTCCTCAAAATAAAAAGAAATATCGATTTGTCCAATAGGCAAGGCGCCGCGCCCAACGGGTGGTGACGTTCCGTGAACTCTCTGGCAGCGCTGCAGCACGCTGTCGCGTGAAGCTTTTTTAAAATATCATGTGCCAGTTTCGTACGAGCTCCGCGTGCCGTGGTTTAGTGCCATCTGCGCGCTGGTTTTTGAGCAGGTTGGTAGGTGGGGGAGCATTTCGATTAAGGACGCCGCTAAAGATGTTTACTCCTAAGTATTTGGCTGCATCAACTGTTTTTAGCTGGGGGAAGCCTAGCATGTAGCTATAACGAAGTGCATGGTTAATCTTGTTAGTTATTCATAAGACGACTGGTTTTTCGTCATTTAATTTCATTTTCCACTTGTCAAAACACTGTTTCACACTAATCAAAGCATCAGTTACCAATTTTTGATAGTCTTTGCTCTTTACTTCTCGAAAGCGTAATCAATCGTCAGCGGAAAGCAGGACGGTAACATTTTTATTAGTATTAGAAGGAATGTGGCTGCTATAGATTAAAAATAAAACTGGTCACAGGAAAGATCTCGGGGGACGCGGGAAGCTACGCTTAAGTATTCATTGTGTTCTACAACAATTATTCTCAACGATCTGGGCTCTATTTGACAAGTACGCACTTATCCATTGCATCACATTACAAATGATTCCCAGCACATTTAGTTCCTCAATAAGGTCAGGATACCACACTTAGTCGAAGGCCTTAGACAAGTCGAGACAAATCGCGTCAAACTGTCCCCTATTTTCCAATGCCCTTCCAAAGACATACGTTGTCTGCAGTAGTATGTTACAGCGGTAAGTTTTTTGCCTTAATCCATGCTATTTAGAAATAAATGGATTTGTTTCTTCCATACCTGCGTTTATTGATTTGGAAATGACGCGCTCCAAAAGCTTCCAACGACGCATTTCAGAGAGATTGGCCTCTAATTTTTGACATTTTGCTGATCTCCTGATTTGTGTAATGGCACTACCTTAGCTAAACGCCAGTCATCTGGGTCCTGCCTCTGTCGAAGCGAGGTATTGAAAATAACCAACAGATGGAGAGATAGTGCGCATTCCATTCCGCGTACCTCCTTAAAATGCATTTGGTATTCCGTCTGGACCAACCGACGGACTAAAAAGTATGGGTCATTGTGAAGCCACATACTGCCGTGAGGTTGTACCATGGTGGCATATACTCATGTTCCTGTGCAATCTTCGTAGGGAATCTAGTACTGCTGGGTTTTCGCATTTATCAATTTATCTTCAAAGTGCAGTGCTAAACGCCTGATCAAATCTGGTTGTTGTTCAATATCTTCAAATACCAAGGTGTCAGGCAGGGAGACACGATCTCGCCAATCCTCTTCACTGCCTGCTTACAGGAGGTATTCCGGGGACTGGAATGGGAACAGTTGGGAAGAGTTAATGGAAAATACCTGAGTAATATGCGATTCGCTGATGACATTGCCTTGCTAAGCCACTCAGGACAACAACTGCAAAGCATGATCAATCAGTTAGACAGGCAGAGCAAAACGGTAGGGCTAAGAATTAACATGCAGAAAACCAAAGTGATGTTCAACAGCCTAGCAGTGGGAACAGCAGTTCGCAATTGGTAGCGAGCTGCTGGAAGTAGTAAGAGAATATGTCTACTTAGGGCAGGTAGTGACCGCAGATCCGTATCATGAGAGGGAAATAACTAGAAGAATAAGAATGGGGTGGAGCGCATATGGCAGGTTCTCTGAGATCATGAATGGTAACTTACCAATATCCCTGAAGAGAAAAGTATACAACAGCTGTATCCTACCGGTACCCACCTATGGGCAGAAACGTGGAGGCTAACAAAGAGGGTTCAGCTTAAGTCAGGAACAACGCAGCGAGCTATGGAAAGGAAAATGATAGGCGTAACGTTAAGAGATCGGAAGAGGGCGGAGTGGGCGAGGGAACAAACGCGGGTTAATGACATCTTAGTTGAAATCAAGAGGTATAAATGGGCTTGGGCAGGGCATGTAATGCGAAGGCAAGATAACCGCTGGTCTTTAAGGGTAACCGGCGGAGTGGATTCCAAGAGAAGGCAAACGTAGCAGGGGACGGCAGAAAGTTAGGTGGGCGGATGAGATTAAGAAGTTTGCAGGGATACAGTGGCGGCAACTGACAAAGGACAGGGTTAATTGGAGAGACATGGGAGAGGCCCTGCAGTGGGTGTAGTCAGGCTGCTGATGATGATCTTGGATGGCCACTTGGTGACAATTGGATAGAGATGTTTCGGGCGACGGCAACGGCGTCGAGTGGCCGAGCCTGCCTTCGGGTCATCGGACGGAGCGTGATGCTGTTGCAAGGTCAAGCTGGTGATGGTAAATGAAGGACGGCTGCGGCGTGGGCAGAGGTCTCGTGTTTCGGGCTTCCGGCGGAGGATTACGAGGTCGCTCATTCAGCTGCTGGAAGGCTGCGTGAAACTCCTTTCCCACTGAGGCACCGAACAGAAGACTTGCCGCAGTGGTGACATCGACTCAACAGAGATCGATGACTTAATGTTTAGGCCTTTCCATCGATCCAGCTGTGCGAGAGCATCAACACAGACCCTTTGCCTGTGCATTGTACATGTCGTTTGTGTTTCCTCATTTTCGTCCCGTCTTTTGCGCAAGTACGTACCCCTCTCATGCTATGAACCAACTCGCCCAAATTAGAGTTGTAATAGACCCTTTCCTTGAGTGGTACCAAGGGTGTTACCGTGGGTGGACCCGTGGGTGGTACGACCAGTGTCCACAAGTGCCCACCTGATTGGACATCGTTCTCCGAACTTTATTCCCCAGCCAGGGATCTAGGGAATACGAAGTGGGGGCTGTTGGTCCGTTACGGAGATTTATATCTAAACTGTAATTACGTATGCAAAATAAACCTACTGACTACTGTACAGTTTCCTTCATAACGGAGTTCGACATCGTCACTCAGAGGTGGGACGTGCGGAGCTGAACGAGTCAGATTGCCCAAAGGCCCCTTGTCTCCAACACTGGTGGCAGCGGAGGGATAGAAGCGCAGTCACCAACAGTATGTAAATGCGACCCTTCTTTCTTATTGAACGGGCTCATTTGTTTCAATGTAAAGGCAGGTTACTGGTGATGTTCTCCATGCTCCAGATGATAGGCACAGACGAAGATTATGAACAGGGTCTAATCGCTTCACATAGGATCCTCTTGCTGAACGATATACTACGCAACCGTAGTCTATCTTAGAGCGCACCAGAGAGCAATAGATTTGCAAAAGGCAGGCACTCTCAGATCCCCATCGTTTTCAGGACAGCACTTTTAGGATATCGATGGATTTAGAAGCTTTCTTTTTAGGGATGCTCATTGGTAAAAATGAGAGAATCTTGTCAAAAGTGACGCCTAAAATTTTTGTTCTTGCTTAATGGGTAGTGCGGTTTGGTTGAGCTACAGATTACGATTGACCTATAGGCCCCGTCGCAATGACAACTGTTTTTGAAAACAAAACTTGAATCCATTTCTGTCTGATCAAGCAAGTTTATTTAGTGTCAACTGCGTTTGCCTCTCACAGATAGACATGCTGGAGAAAGTGCATGGTATTTGTAGGCCAGCTGCGTAAATGGAATAAACTTTGGACATGGGGATTATTTTAGACAAGGAGTTCATTTTTGGAACGAACAGTGTCGTGCTTAGAATACACCCCTGGGGTGCGCAGCACTCTTGGGTGAAAGTCAAGAATAGAGTTGCCCTCAGGCGGTCTCTAAATGCGCAGTTAGCCAAGAAGCAGTTCAAGCAGCTCAGCATCCCGCCGCGGATACCTAGTTAGGTCACGGAAGATGCTGAACTTGCACGCGGTATCATCGACCTCCTCTAGATCGAAGACCACGATACAGTGTTGCTTGTGTATGAACGCCTTCCGTGTAGTGTTTTTTCGCGGACAAGGTGATCGGTAGTTGAACATACTCTTCTAAATCTGCATTGATGTATGCCAAAATGTCAATTAATAGAGAACACCTGAGTAAATTACGATTCGCTGATGACATTTCCTTGCTAACCCACTCAGGACATCAACTGCAAAGCATGATCAATGAGTTAGATAGGCAGAGCAGAAAAGTGGGCTAAAAATTAACATGCAGAAAACCAAAGTAATGTTCAACAGCCTAGCAAGAGAACAGCAGTTCGCAACTAGTAGCGAGGTGCTGGAAGTAGTAAGAGAATAAGTCTACCTAGGCCTGGCAGTGACCGTTGATCCGGATCATGAGAGGGAAATAACTAGAAGAATAAAAGAATGGGGTGGAGCGCATATGGCAGGTTCTCTCAGATCATGAATGACAGTTTACCAATATCCCTAAAGAGAAAAGTATACAACAGCTGTATCTTACTGCTACTCATCTATGGGGTAGAAACGTGGAGGCTAACAAAGAGAGTTCAGCTTAAGGACAACGCAGCGAGCTATGGAAAGAAAAATGATAGGTGTAAAGTTAAGAGATGGGAAGCGGGCGGAGTGGGCGAGGGAACAAACGCAGGTTAATGACATTTTAGTTGAAATCAAGGGCAGGAAATGGGCTTGGGCAAGCCATATAATGCGAAGGAAAGATAACCGCTGGTCCTTAAGGGTAACGGAGTGGATTCCAAGAGAAGGCAAACGTAGCAGGGGGTAGCAGAGAGTTAGGTGGGCGGGTAAGATTAAAAAGTTTGCGGGGATACGGTGGCCGCAACTGGCAAAGGACAGGGTTAATATCACAGACATCGGGAAAGCCTTTGCCCTGCAGTGAGCGTATTCAGGCTGATGATCATCATGATGATGAAATATCTCCGGGATTCAAGTACGAAGGTCACTCTAATGTTCACAATGCTTTCGAATGACTTGCAAAAGAGCTGCTGAGAGCTATTGGTCTGTAACTGCTAGGACTTGGTGGTTTTCCGGCTTTCAGAAAAGGTCCCATAACTGCTTTTTTCCACGCATAAGGTACTTTTATTTATTGATTTATTCTATTTATAGATACTGCGGTCTTGTACACAAGATCATATCAGGTGGGAAACAGTGTGTTAAGATACAAAAATATTACCACATACAAACAAAATAGAATTTCTCGTAGAAAATCAGCAAGAAAATACCGCGGCCAGGTCATCAACAACAATAATTTCAACTGCTCTTCAAATAAATTCAATGATGTCTGTCTGACATCATCCGTGAGATTACTTCAATCAGTGATGGTCCTTGGAAAAACAAATTTAGAACTATTAACTCGCGAACTTATTAGTGCTATGGAAAGAGAATGGCAATTTCTATTTTGGTGCACCGAAGAACAAGTAAGGATATTAGATGGGTGAACTTTGAAATTATTACTAATTAATTGAAAGAAAAACTTTAAGCGACATATGCGATCTCTGTTTGGAATACAGGGTAAGCGGCTTTTTTTTGGGGAGGTCACAGACTGATGCTCGCCCGTAAGTGTTATATATAAACCTCACTGCTTTCTTTTGTATTCTTTCAAGTTTATTTATATTTTCCTTTGTAAAGGGGTCCCACATAATTATTGCATCTTCTAAGATTGATCTAATAATAGTGTTGTAGGCAAGGAGGCGTGTACCAGGGGTCGCTTACTTAAGCGAGCTCGTAAGAAAAAGAGCTTTCGGAGAGCGTTTGCTGAAACATAGTCGACATGCTTGGTCCAAGAGCGGATATCAGAAATCCATAGGCCTAGATACTTATAATCTGTAACTTCATGAAGAAAATTATTTTTAGTAGTTTAGTGATATAGAATAGGGTTATTTTTATGTGTTACTGTCATGAATTCAGTTTTTTAAAATGTTATGACATTTGCCAGTTCTCACACCAAGAAACTTTTTTTTGCAAAATCATTATTCAGCCTAACTTATTTTCTCACACAGCACACAGTCGTCCGCATAAAAGTTAGCACTTACTTATAGGTCACTAACAATATCATTAATAAATATTGAAAACAGTAGGGGGTCTAGGACGGATCTCTGGGGAACGGCAGAATCGACAGGAGCGTGATTGGAGCAGGTTTTGTAGTTCGACACATTGATGGCGATCAGATATTTACGATGTTAATATCTGTTCATTATCTTTAACAACACTGCATTTATGAAGTACTTTTTTTGTGCGAAACCTTATAGACAGCTTTACGAAAGTCCATGAAGATAACGTCTGTTTTTTTTTTTCTTTCGTTGATTGCTGTTGGAAAACATGGCTTGTCTCGACCAGCTGAGTGCGTGTTGAATACCCTCGTCTGAACTCATGTTACACATCTGCCAGTGTACAGTATGCTCGTCGAGGAAATTAGTTTGATGATAGTAACCGATATTTAAATGAGCAATTTCAACAGTGCTTTGACGGCAGCTTCAGAGAGATAAGCAAACTTAAATGTAAAGCACCTTGTCTGGCTCTGGTACCCTTTTTTTAACGGAGCGTATTACTCTGATTCATGAAGTGTTATCGGCTGATTGTAGTCTTCATGTATGTCTGCTTTCGTTTTTCTGCTCTTCCTTTGTTCATTTAGAATGTGTTTGTGCAGCTGGATGACCTTGAGACCTCAGCAGGATGCTTCCCCAACATATTGGCCTGTTCTTGCAATGATGTTTGTGTACCGGGTGTTCTCATCAACGGAAGCGTGAAAGGGGTGTAATCACGAGTGAATTTGCGAACTTGTTCCCAGATTGTAATTGAGATTGTGGAACTGTTTATAGACGACACACATTTCTGCCAGAAAGTTTTCTCTGCATTTCTTCGAATGTACCGTGCTCTAGCCTCAGCCTTCTTAACGATAAGTTATCTGGTGTAGGATACCGACGGAGAGCTCCCTAGGCTTTGCTTTGTTGTTTCTTTACTAAAGTGCATTCTTGTGTCCAACATACTCTGTGGTTCTTCTTGACAAGTCCTGTTGTTTGTGGTATAGCGAGTGTTGCGGTCAATGGTATGCATGCAGTAAAGTTTTTGTTAATTTCATCTGTGCTGAGCTCTTCACAAAAGTTTTTTTGCAGAGGGGAACATGTTCTAAGAAGAAGCGACCAGTGTGCCAGGTGAATTTTCCAGTGCTGTTGTGTTGTGGGGATGATAAGAGTAAATGATGCTAGCCTAACGACAGCAGGTAGGCGGACCACTTCCAAGGGATCGTTTAAAACAACCAATTTAAGATCCTCAAAAAATACTGCATGTGAATGGTTATGTGAGAGGTGATGGACGAAGGAGAGGTGCACAACACAAGCTGTCTCCCAACTAAAATTTTATTTAGAAGGAAAAACAAATAAAAGCACCTGGAAAACGCCGCATGTCCAGCAATCACCTGAGGCAATCAACACAAGGGACAAAAAATCCAAACGTGCGTTAATGAACGTAACCCAACTAGCCAAGCTTGCCATCCTACTACAATAAAACGGACAGTTGAGCTAGTCGGTACATGTTGCTTGGAAAAAACAGCGCTAAGACGAAGGACAAACAAAAGAGGACAACAGGACCGGCGCTGACTATCAACTGCAAGCTTTATTAGAAACAACACGCAATAAATACTCCATCGACAACCAAGGGCGCATGTCAACACCAAAAACTACAAAGATACCTCAATCACCTGGATCAAGATACTTTAGTTCGCAGTCATAAACTGTTACAGAGGGGATGCTCACGCACGAGTCACTTTTTTTTTGGATATGAAAGGCTTGACTGATTTCCCGTGTTAGTTTATCTTTGTCTTGTACAGGATCCTAGTTTCATTAAAAGTGGGGTTACATGAATTTTCAGAAGAAGCAGGTTGGTTATTCTGGGAACAGTTCCTGTAATGCAAGGCCAAGTCTGACGACAGAGCCCCTTTTAAAGAAGTGTTGTGGTCTCTTAAGCGTGTGTTCAAGCACCTTCCTGTTTGACCTATATAGCCCTTCCCGCACGTGAACGGCACTTGATACACAACCCCTTCAGCACAAGGGACGAACCTCCGGACATGCTTAATCTGGCAAGCTTTTTTTGTTTGTTTTTTTCGTTTCTTTTCCTCTTCCCTGGCCCTTCTATCTACAATGGCGCACAATTTGCCGAGCTTGTTTGGTGCCGAAAAGAGAACATTGAAATTGAAAATTTATTTCTCCACACACATAACAGTGGAAAAAGGGGACACTGGGCAAAAAGCTGCATAATGCAGCTTGAAGTAGCACCCAGTGCCCCATGAATACGACAGCAGTGCGTTTCGCGAACATCAGGCTGAAGTTGAGCTGAATATCCCCATCAAAACAAACAAAGAAAAAGGACAACAATAGTGTAACCCTGACCGCGTACACAACAGAGATGCACATAAATAATAGGAAAAATAGACAATATAATACACCAAACCTATTTACATTGATGCCACAATAGATTCGAAAATGCACATGACAGATAATAACTGTTTCTTTGAGATGTCTTCTATACAAACATTATTTACTGCCAATGCGTTGAGGTAATTTCCTAGGTAATAGGATAAGGACTGTTTACGGTATAAGGTACGGCAAAAGGGTAGAGTCCAAGGTAAAAGACATCGGGTATTGTACACTGGTGTGTATTGATGTAGATTAAAGGCTGCAAGGAAAAGTTGATTGTTTGTTTTAACTGAATGCCACATCTGCTGCCTGCTTGCTTCAAACAGTGTGACATTTGGTGAATGTACGGTAGAACAACGAATTTCTTTTTTTCCTTTTTTGAAGGTGCCTTTTGACCCTTTTAATTGTCTTACTGCAAGCAAGTAATAAAACATCATCTGGAAAGCCCGCACTTCTTAGCCTCTGAACCTGCTGATTAAAACTTGTACTGATAGCATGCACGCATGATTTGGCTATGGCAGCACCTAAGCATGAAACTGCTATCCCACATTTAACATCCTCAGAATGCGCTGAACGACTATAGGAAATATGTGAAAGCTAGATCGTGCAAGCTCAATATTACCGCGCTTGGGCATAAATATGCGTGCTTTTCCGTATTTAAAAGACATACATCATTGGCGTGAATAAAATATTCGATTATTTGGCTCCTAGAGAAACAGCGTAAACTTCCCCAAAAAGGGCAGTGAGCGTTAAAATCCCGAAGTACCAGATATGGCTCTGGGAGTTTATCGATCAAGTATGCCCTATCTCGGACTGTTAATGTGAATTGTAGAGGAACATATACAGAACAGATTGTTATTGTTTCGTAATTGACGATGCTGACCACAATGACCTCAAGTTCTGTTTTTAGTCTGATTTCTTGAGCGGGGAGACCGCTTTGTACGGAAATTGCGACGCCTCCCAAGATTATGTTTGCCTGCTCGCGATCGCGTCGAAAAGTTTTATATTTTTCACGTGTTCGGGCTAAGATTGGCTTTCTGAAGAAATTATGTTAAACGCAACACTATATAATTATTTTGCAGTCTTCTGCAGTTCTATTGAACTAGAAAAGCTATGTTTATGTTTTGGATGGAAATGAAGGGGTTTACTTCTATTCTTGGCTCGTTATCGAGGCTCTTTGTTCCGCTCGAGAGAGCTGTTCCGCCGCAGGAAAGCGGCCGGACCGGGAGTTACATCCATCACCTCGCTAGTGGAGCTAGAGGACCGCGGAGAAGCCGCGGGTGTGTGGGTTTCAGACCTCCCCCGACCGCGGAAGTCCTGCGGGATGCCGGCCCATGGACCGGCGCTCCCTGCTTTGGCGATGGCAGGGATACCTTCGCTCTCCCGGCCTGAGGCGTGGATGGCCGTGCCATAGGCTGGGTGAAAGTGGCTTTGGTAGGTGACGGACTGCTGTGTGGTGCATCGCTCCTGCGCACAACATTAGCGAAATTGGGTTTTGCGGTGAAGGAGAATCTGCTTCTAAGCAGTAACCGCATTCTCGCTTCTTTAAATGAGGTGTTTTTCTTTATCTTTATGGCGATTACTTCGTTGTCGTTCTTCCAGGATGGACCCGCCCTAGAGTATGTAGCGTGGTCTCTGTTGTTTGCGCAGCTTAGGGATGCGCCACATTCCGTACAAGTGTGGCCTTCGAAGCGCATTGCGCGAAAGTTGTTAGGGCGTGGCAGTTCTGTGAGCCGTGTCCAAACCTATGGTAATTGATGCATATTGGGGACTAGGGACGTAGTGTCTGAAATTTACTTTAAGGAATCCGACTTTGATGGATTAAGGTCACGTGCTCGTGTCGAATGTGAAGGCTAAGTGTTTCGCATTTCTTTTTTAATTGCAGATTCTGATTCGCTACACATCTGCGACACTTTGGTCGGAAAGCCCTTCCAGCATTTCTTTCTTTGAGATGTATGAAATAATTTTCTGACATGCCATCATGAACAGCGTTGAGGGATTGGTGTGCTGTGATGGAGACAGAGATGTCTCCAATAGACACTACGTTTGCCAGTTTGGTGGCTTGTACGTTTTCTCAAAGTTCCATAAGAAATCGCGGCTGCCTATTTGGATACCTTGTAGCCAGTGCCCAAGGCATCTGTTAACCATTTCGACACAAGGAATGGAGATAGGGTTTTAGCTAGTTTTTGTATACTTGACAGATTATGAGATGGAATTTAGCGAATGTTGCATTCTTTCTTGGGAAAACGTCTGTTGCTTCGTTCCGCCCTAATTTCAGACAGCTGCCACGTTTGGAAAGTGGGGGAGCTATAAGAAGTGTGTAGATGCGGCCGCTGTGCCAGCCACCAGAGCCCATCGAGGGGACGGCACCGCAACTTGCAAGCAAGCCTTGCCGACGCCAGGCGTAAACCCAATTATAACCAAATATGACTCAACTAAGGGTAGTTGGCCACACAAAGTTAAGGTTCGCCGCCAGGAAACAAACGAAAAGTAAGTGAGTAGGAGACAGTGCTGAGAGAGGGTGTTAAGCCTGGGCATCCCACCCTTTCTCACAGTTGGAACTGGTGCATCCCAGCCTGCTCCCGCTGTTGCGCAGAACTGAGTGAAGACACGGTCGGGGCAAAGGTGGGTCAACGGACGTTTATGTGCAATATGTACAAGGGCACTGCATAATCGAAGAAGTGCCGACAGCACAACGAGCTAGCACAAAAAGTAGGGCGATGGCCCGGGAGAGCGTCTCTGTGGCGTGATGCCTCGTCTGCTGCTCTGGCTCAGCGCGGCTCCGTTTTCATAGCCTCCGGTGACGGTGGTAGCAGCCAGCCGTTTGAACCCTCCAATCAGGTCACGTTACTGGCCACCGTTTGAATTGGACGAATTGACGAGGAGAACTCGGCCGTTGAAAGTTTGCAGCCTGGAAATCACGGCCACCGAAGCGTCGGTTGAGTCTCGAGCAGACGCTAGTGAAGGGAGGGGATTGGACTGCGCCGAGCAAGCCAGGATTTCAGCACAATGGCGAAACGGGCGAGTTGATTATGCGTACTTGAGGAAAATAGCGCAAAAACACGAGGTCGGGAAGAAGAGAAACAACAGGACCAGCGCTAAATCACAACTGTGTTGTGAGTTAGTGTTGGTCCGGTTGTTTCCTTTATTACCCTCCACGTGTTTGTGCGCTATTTTCCTTAATTACGAGCCAGGATGACTCATGCTGCAAGCCGCGACATGTCCGAGAGTCTGGGCTTGCTTAGCGCAATGGCGTGCTCTCCGCGCTGGTTTCCACATAGGCCAACGGAATGCGTGCTCGCGCACAACAGGGCCCCCGCCGTCAGACAATGTGGCACGAAGACGAGCTGCTTCCGCATAGCTCAGGTGCGGGGCGCGCTCGTACACCAGGCTCCTCCAAGTTCCCATCCAGGGTTCAGCCACAGGTGGTGCCGAGGTCCTTTCCGTGAACAGGTCCTCCTCATGAATCCAGGATCACTGCTCCGCCGCCTTGTCGCCCAGGTGTCCGGACCAGGTTCGTTCGGTCCTTCTGAAGAGTTGCTTCTCAGCTCCGGACATTGATCATTCTACATCTTGCCAAGAACCGACCGACAACAGGAAACACACAACACGATCAAGTGCCCTCTGTCACCCGTCAAAACGCCAGACTTCAAGGTCATAATAATTGCGCTTACAATAGTCCTGTCCCATTTTCGCTCCCTCTTCAACAAGACACACACGTCGGATGCAAAAGCTCTTAAAATCAGAACTTGAACAAATAGTCAAACGCATGCATGCGTGCAAAAAAAAAAATGGTCTTTTCAGATCACTAAAGTAGTAAAACATTCAGCTCAGCCCACAAATGATGGTACCAATTTTGCCTCGATCTACGTGCGAACTTCACAACTGTTCGCGAAGTGAGAAAATGTCATTGAAAAGGAGGTAGAAGACAGCCTTGCCTAGAGCGCACAGCACAGTACGTCTAAGTTGGTGCTTAAAGGCCTACATGACCGAAAATTTGCAAACCGTAAAAAGGTTGTTTCTTCACAGTATAGCCCCGTATTATGCTACCCACAAAACACTAAGTTCCTGTTTCAAACAGATAAGGTGCAAACGGCACGCAAAAATGAGAGTTTTCAATACCGAAACTGGAAAAACGGCCGCCATTGCCGCCCGCCGGAAGTGACGTATGTTTGAGACTAGTCCGTACAGGTTCAGAGCGTCTGCTCGTTGCGGCTCGTGCAAAGCGCTGGTACCGGTAGCGCGTTATGCGCTGCGTTCATTACTGCATTTATCTAGAATCACTGAAAACCCGTTTACTGCAGGGACAGAAAAGTTTTTCTAATCTTTTCAAACCACACATCTGGACAGAACGACGTGGTTGCTGCGTAATAATGTAATAATGAACTAAGAACGAAAACCACGCAAAGGACGATACACAGGGAAGAGTAGACAGGACGAGCGCGGACCTGTCTACTCTTCCCTGTGTATAATGTAATTGTAATAATGCACAACATATAATCAAGTTTACGTGTTCTCGTCGTTCGGAAATATTATAATTCAAATAGCATGCGTTCAGGTCTCTGAGGTCTTGGACACGCGCCTCGAATGGTAATGCTGAAACTTCTTGTAATTGATCTCAAGTATGAACGGCGTGAGGCAGTAAGAAATTCGACGTTTTGAATAACGCTCATTTGTTCAGCCCAACCTGCAAATCTTTGAGGCAGCAGATACACTCGGTGCACGACGGCATTATTGTGCATTGGGCAGAGAGCTGTATTTGCAATAAACGCGTACATGTTGATTCCTTTTCAGACAAAGCAGACCTCTCCTTAGACTTCGGCCCGGTGTAAACCACGTGACGTCAAAAGGTCGTTGCTCGATGAGTAAAGCCGTCCACTTTAGCTTCTGAACCGGCTAAGCTAGCTTGTGGTGAGTGATCCCCGTCCTCTTCCTTCTCCCAATTAGAGACGCCTCGAAGCCTTTCTTCTCCCAAATTGGAACCGTCTCGGTTCCTGGCATGCTTTGCGGATCGAGCCAGAAACACGTACGTGTTCTGATGCATGATGTAGACCGGTAGAGGTCTATTGACAAAGCCCAACCTACGAAAGGGGTTTGCGCGAGAGATAAGCGTCAGTCACCCACCATAATAGTTTTTGAAGAAGAGAGGTGAATTCACGTTAACACCTGAGCTCCAGACAGTTGACACCAGCTTTCAAGATCAGGTTTGGAGGGCAGTGGCCGAGAGGTACACATGGTGCTTTCCGCATTCCTCGTATCCCTTTCCGTGGCCACAGACTTCATCCACGTGATGCCAGCAGTTAATTTTTCTCGGAGACCATCGAGCTTCGCGGTGAAAACAGCCAGAAACGCGCCAGAAGAAGGGTTCACAAGGGGCGCTCACTTACTTCAGAACGCCTGAAACTGGCGAGCCGGCGATGCCGGTGTCTCAATAGTGCGTCATTTCCGGTCAGGTTTGTTAGTTGTCCTTCACACCGCTGGGGATTACGTCGTCTGCTCCAGAGGTTTTTGAACGCTTCTATAAAATACTAGACGCTTCACAGCCCTAATAATAAAAATAAAAATTGTTCACAACATACACACTATATCGAGCGCAAAATTAGCCGAAGTAAGCTTTCGGTCAAGTAGGCCTTTAAGAGGCTTCTGCCGAATTAAATATTGCTCGCTATAGTGGAAAGCTAATGTCTCTGCCTCTTTCACTGAGGCTGCGCTTTTGTCTGTCTCTGTACTTGTCCTTCCAGCTTCTGCGGGAGGAACAAGACGAGAACGAGTTGCTTTCTTTTAGTGACGACTTGTCCCTTACCTTAAGCTTCGCTCGCCAGCCGCAACTTTCCATTTAGAGTGCGAAACGCTTTGGGCGGGACCGTCCTTTCTTTTTCGTCGTTCGTGCTGGCAAGTGACACCTTTCAGAAGTGTTTAATTCCTTGCGCACCCTTCCTTTTAGCTCGGTGTGAGGTTCTCAGCTATACGGCCTTTTGATTTTACGCCCACGAAATAGCCTTATCTCGACTCGCGGCTTTCCATCCCGATATCAATGGTTGGCCAAGCGCGTAGACTGTTTCTTCTTGCAAGTTATCTTCTTGCCTCTGTCACTACGGCCCCGTACAATCTTGCGCTGCATGAGCCACACACACGTTTTCTCTGCGCGCGCGTGCCGCTTTCTGTGGGACAGTGGCTTCTCCCGTGACTGCAGCGGAAAACGAGAGCCTGCATGAGAGTACGCGCTTTTACGCGTCATGTTCTCTGTCTACTGGTGGCAAGATTCACCCTTGTCCCGCTCCTTAGTTTCCGCCTCCCGGGCAGTGCTCTATTGTATCTCGGTTTCCTCCATTGATACTCTTTCCCGCGGCAATGCGTGTACGATTTCTTTTTGCAGTTTATCCTATTGCCCAGAACCTTTGGCCTTGACTCACTTATGCGCTTCGCTTTGCGCGATAGCGACGCCTGAAGCATTTCTTTAGCTCCAATTCTGACGCTAGTTTCAGGGCTGACAACGTGACTGACTTTGCGGCAGTCGTTTTGCCGGTGACGCTGATGCTTCCGACGGTGCAAACCCGCTTTCGCGCGCTTTCCCTTCTCTCTCTTCGCCGCCACCACTCTTTCATGTTTCGATGGCAATACTGAAGGGTTGAAATGCGGGCCAGTTGGTACATTGTAAACGGAGAAAAAACCAGTCACACAAGACGACGGACAAGAAGAGTGTACACACCACAACGACTGGACTAACAACTGAAGTTTATTGGAAAATACATGGTCCGAGCAAGGCCAGCAGAGCATGCGCAACAGCACCATCACTAATCACTGCGCAAAAGAGACAAAGACAAGAAATCTAAACTATCGTGGACGACCTAAAAAAGCAAATTCTTTTTCAAGTAGGCGCACCGAAGTTGTGCTTATACAATCAGAGCCTAACAAACCGATATGATATGCCTCCAGTATTTCCCGCTCCTGTTTTCCCTTGCCTCTACCAAGAATGGTGGCATTGCTAAACAAAGGATAACAGCCACATTCATTGCAATGGCGAGGCAAGTTTGCACCGCCACCGGACCCCAGGGAGGAGTGATGCTCACGAAGCCGGTCATTAATACACCGGCCAGTTTGGCCGATGTAAACTCTCTCGCATGTGAGGGGGAACTTGTACACCACCTGTGCGACACATGTCGTGAAGCGATTCTCATGCTGCGTTGTGCAAACGTGGTTCCTCTCCCTGCCTCGAGAAATGCGCGAACACAGTCCCGACAGCTTGCAAGGAGCAGAGAACACCATGCTCACTCCCTGCTTGGCCGCCACTTTTTTCAAGTTGTGGCTCACTTTGTGCACGTACGGCATGACCTCGAACTTCTTTCGTTCAGTTGGCCCAACGTCAGTCCTCTTCGTGTGTCCTTTCTTGAGGTTCTGAAGCAGCGATTCAGCCACTGCCTTCAAAAGGGGTTTAGGGAACCCCGCGGCTTCCAAACCTTTGCATTGATTGTCAAGGCTGGTTTTGATGGTATGGTGACAGCTTTTTCCCAGTGCATTGCGGAAACAGTTCATCGCAATCCCTCTCTTTACAATCTTAGAGTGCGCAGAACCGAAAGGTAACAAAGCTTTCTTGCTTCTAGGCGAAAACATCCAGCATAAATGGCCATCGTCAAGGAATGTTAGTTGCAGTTCTAGGAACCTGATAGAATGATTGCTAGGGAGTTCATGAGTAAAATTAAGAGTGCGTGAAGAAGCTTTAAAAGCAGTCAAAACATCGTCTACTGCTTCGGGCAGAGTGTCATTAGGTGAAAGGTCTAAAAATACTAAAAAATCGTCCACATACCTAAAAACTTTGCACACACGCTTGTCATGAAGTAAGTTTTGAAGTGTTCTGTCAAATTTTGCTAAAAATATCTGGGAAAGCACTGGGGCAACGCTAGAACCAATACATATTCCATTTTTCTGAAGGAACAAGGAACCTTTGAATTCAACAACAGTAGATGACAGGTAAAAAGATAACAACTCCAAAAAAGAATCAACCGGCATGCCACATGCGTTCTGAAAGTTCACAGGACTGCAATAATCAATAAGATCACGCACGGCTGCAAAGAGTTCATCGTGGGGAATGCTGTAGAAGAGGTCCTCAATGTCAACCGAAAAAGCCGTGGTGGCACCGGGGATGCCGAGATTAAGTGCGTCAACAACCGCAGCCGAGCTGGCCACGCTATAAGGGTCCTGTACAGGAAGGGCCGTCAACTGCTGCTGAAGAAATTGGCTCACTACCTTCTGCCATGAACCAGTCTCCGTAACGATGGCTCTCAGAGGGCAACCCACCTTGTGTGTTTTAGCTGAAAAGAACACTTGCAGGCGGTCACCCTTGCTTTTCACGACACCATTCGAAAGTTTCTCCAAGTTGTTTTCTTTCAGGAGCTTCATGGCGGCGGTCTTTATCCTTGAGGGCTTCCGACTAGTAGGCACGAAGTTCTTCGACACAGCAGCCAATGCCTTCTCTCCAAAAGACTTTGTCGGGAGGACCACGAAGCCACCTTCCTTGTCCGCTTGGAGGAGGGTCAGGTCATTTTCGATGAAGTGGTCGACAACTCGGTTTAGCGCTCGTTTGCTCTGCACTAACTGCTTGCCATCAACCTTCAAAAGAACGTCCACCCCTTCAGACAAACAGCGCTGTTTCTCATCCTTGTGTGCTTTATCAGCCAGCCGATGTACGGTGGCTAGCAGCTCATGGCTCCTTAAGCTTGGTGTGAGGCTGTACTTAGGGCCATTTTTCAGCAGGTCATCAACATCCTTGGGCACTGTCGCACCTTCCAGGTATACAACTGAGGCTCTGTTTTCCTTTGCCCGTTCTTTTTTTGGCAGATGCACCCTCAGCTGATTCCAGAACGCTTCCGTTGCCTGGCCTGCCAAACGGCGGTGCACAAAGTGAGCCACAACTTGAAAAAAGTGGCGGCCAAGCAGGGAGTGAGCATGGTGTTCTCTGCTCCTTGCAAGCTGTCGGGACTGTGTTCGCGCATTTCTCGAGGCAGGGAAAGGAACCACGTTTGCACAACGCAGCATGAGAATCGCTTCACGACATGTGTCGCACAGGTGGTGTACAAGTTCCCCCTCACATGCGAGAGAGTTTACATCGGCCAAACTGGCCGGTGTATTAATGACCGGCTTCGTGAGCATCACTCCTCCCTGGGGTCCGGTGGCGGTGCAAACTTGCCTCGCCATTGCAATGAATGTGGCTGTTATCCTTTGTTTAGCAATGCCACCATTCTTGGTAGAGGCAAGGGAAAACAGGAGCGGGAAATACTGGAGGCATATCATATCGGTTTGTTAGGCTCTGATTGTATAAGCACAACTTCGGTGCGCCTACTTGAAAAAGAATTTGCTTTTTTAGGTCGTCCACGATAGTTTAGATTTCTTGTCTTTGTCTCTTTTGCGCAGTGATTAGTGATGGTGCTGTTGCGCATGCTCTGCTGGCCTTGCTCGGACCATGTATTTTCCAATAAACTTCAGTTGTTAGTCCAGTCGTTGTGGTGTGTACACTCTTCTTGTCCGTCGTCTTGTGTGACTGGTTTTTTCTCCGATGGCAATACTGTTGCTCTAGCTGCTCCTTCATCGGAAGCACATGCTGCTTCCGCAGCCTAGGTCACCTAAGTGCCTGTTTTCTGACAATATCATTCTGATTGCCAGCCGATTCACATGTGCTACCTAGATCAGATCTGCCTTTGATGCCTTTACTAAAGTCCTCAAATCTGCGCTCTTCCTCCTCAGTGACCCTCAGTGCACATTTGTCCTCATATTTCCCGGGTGGAATGCTGTCTACAGCCCCCATTTCATCTGGAGGGTTCTGTACTCAACTGTAGTCCAACACCCTAGCTTCTTTAGACGCAGACGAACCACTGTTCTCTCCTGACATGAGCTCTGGCACGCAGCTCTCGTCATGCTCCTGATGGGCTTCAGCCGATTGCGGATGACGGTCGGCCTTCCATTCAGTTCCGGTGTTCCCGCTACTGCAGCTCCTTTCTGGAATGTGACTAAGCTCACAGCGGTATGAAAGCACCACACTCGTTTTGCATTTCTCGCCGTAAACAATAACGTGCAACTCAGCGTCCGTAAACTCTATATGCGTCCGCTTCCGTTGATCGAAAGTCTCATATTTCTGCATTTCTGTTTAATGCGATGCACAACACGGTATGTCGTCATCCTCTTTGACTTCGCTTGCGTCATCATAAATGTTGTCATGGCGTTTTCATAAATGTCCCGACGGACATCCTCTCTGTCATGCTCTGCAACTTCTCGGGCTTTTGACACGCTAGGGGATACACTTTCCGATAACTCCGCTCCAATCTCAAGGGGCGAGATCTCTGTAATTGCATCGTTCGATGATGTGGCCACCTTATCCGAACATCAGGCACTCACCACGCCGCGTTAGCTGACGCCGGTCGATCCCGAAGCTGCCATCCGCTGTTACGTACGGGCCTCCAACCACTGCCACCACTGTTAAAACTGGGCATTCCACCCTTTCTCACTGCTGGCACTGGAGCATCTCAGTCTGCTGCCGCTGTTGCGCCGAGCTGAGCGAAGAAACGGTCGGGGCGACGGTGGGTCAACGGACGTTTATGTACAGTATGTGCAGGGGCATTACATAATCGGCACAAGAGCCGAAAACACAACGGGCTAGTACAAAGAAATAGGGCGGCGCCTCGGGAGGGCGTCTCTCTGGCGTGATGTCTCGTCTGCTACCCGTGTGCTGCTCTGGCTCAGCGCGGCTGCGTTTTTATACCGTTGCAGCAGCTAGCTGTTAGAATCCTGCTATCACGCCAGCTGCGTAAACCGAATAAATTTTTGGCATGGGGATAATTTCAGCCCCATGCCTTTGACTTCTGAAGGGTCCCAGGAGGAAACATTTTATAAAAAGGATGATTGTTTCTTATATTAGTGACCCGCGCCGCCGCGGTGTCTCAGTGGCTATGGTGCTCGGCTGCTGACCCAAAAGACGCAGGTTGGATCCCGGCCGCGGCGGCTAGAATTTCTTTAGAGGAGAAATTCTAGAGGCCCGTGTACTGTGCGATGTCAGTGCACGTTAAAGAACCCCAGCTGGTCGAAATTTCCGGAGCCCTTCACTACGGCGTCTCTCATAGCCTTAGTCGCTTTGGGACGTTAAACCCACAAAATCACAAAATCACTATTAGTGACCCGCATAAATACTGTCATGTCAGCATTTGTTTCATTACTCATTTAAGACACCCTTCACTAATATTATGTAGGTTATAAACTAATCTTATACCTTGTAACTTTGATTTCATTAAACAAAACACAAACGTCGGCAAACAACCCAATTGGAACAGGATGAGTGATGATGTCGGTGATGTCATTAATCATTAAGGACACTGCAATGTGGAACACCTGAAGTGACTGGAAGCTTGTCAGAACAGTGACGATCGATACTAACATATAGAAATCGGTTAGATAAATAAGCACAAACTCCCTTAACCATAAAAGATGGAAGACCAATAGTTTAAAGCTTATCGATAACACTACTATGCGGAACTAAATACGAAGCTTTTTAAAATCTGGGAATATTACATCTATTTGGCCGCAGTAATTAAGAACCTGAGCAAAACTGTGAATTACGGATGTGAGTTGAGTGACCATAGAAAAAGGCATTGCGAAATCCAGGTTGGAAAACCCATTGTTGCCATCAAGAAGTGTTTTAATGTACTTGCCTATCATACTTTCAAGGAGTTTGCAGCATGAGAAGGTCAATGATATGGGACGGTAATTATTAAGAAATGTGGCATCACCTGTTTTGTGTATGGGAGCGACACCGGCCACCCTTCAGTCGGGTGGTACAATTGAAGATGAAAGAGAGGTACGAAAAACGATGGCAAGAAAGTGTGAAACCATCTCGATACAGCGATGTAAAAGTGAGGTATTTCTTCAGGCCCAGGAGTTGCTTTTATTTTAAGACTCAAGAGCATTGCAAAATCACCAGGCTCTGATACAAGGTCCTGTGCAGGCTGGGAACAAGAATCACAAGTTGTAAAATTATTCGTAGATTGGGAAAACCCACTGTGAAAATATGAATTGAACTTCTCAGCAATATCGTTTTTGTTGGTGAGCAACGTGCACTCATGCATTCTCGTAGGCAGAGATATTTTTTTGTTTGATTTGAAAGTTCCAAACTTTCTGTGAGGCGTTACAAATGAAATGCGGCAAAACGCTTTGAAAGTAACGTCTTCAACCAGCCATAACAGCTTCGGTTAAAGAAGCCTGATACATTTGAATGATGCTGCGAGGGACACGTGCTCTTCTTAAGCGTTTAAGTAAGTTTTCTTTTGAGATGCAAGGTTTCTCGCGTAATCCTTGCTAAAAGCCTCTAGCTTGGTCACTGGCCCCACCTCCATTCGGGGAATATGGTCTCCCTAGAAAAGAGATGAGGTATGCGCGTAGCCCGGTCACAACCCGTCAAAGCAACTTATTGCTGCTGTACATTCCGGACTCAAAAAGGAGCTCAATTAACCTGCTTTCCTGACGTTTGCTCTCAAAATAAAGTTAACCCAATTGAAGAAAAGAACGATAACTGTTTTGTCAGTAATTCTAGCGCTTTTCTTTTCCGCAACCGAAAATAATCGCTCCCCCCAAGAAAGACACAAGCTCCTACGAGCGGGAAATGAGGAATTGTATTTCTGAGCCAGTAGCAAGCGCGCACTGCGGGCGTATGCAACAGATGCGGGATCTAGTTCGGAAATTGCGACACACACATTCCCGCTTAGCAATCATGTCGGTAGCAGCAGTGCGGCCGCCTTTCTGGAAACGCCAGCCGCGGTCCGCCGCGGTGGCTCAGTGGTTACGGTGCTGGGCTGCTGACCCGAACGGCGCGGGTTCGATCCCGGCCGCGGCGGTCGCATTTCGATGGAAGCAAAATGCTAGAGGCCTATGTACTATGCGATGTCAGTGCGCGTTCCTTATAGTCAGAGTCACTTTGGAGCGTTAAACCTCATTAACCAAATCTAGACTAAGCCAGCCGCGGGTGATACGAATATATCGCTCTCCAAATATGTCCGTCTCTCGCTCTTCTAGGCCTGCACGATCAGACAAAGTTTTCTTCCGCCGGCCGCCGCAGGCAACCACGCATTTTCAGCAATGCTTTAAAGAGGGCTAGTTGACCTCCCCCCCTCCCCCCCTTGGTGTAATGACATAGGATTGCGCGCAGTTCGGAACAGACAACATCAGAAATGCACCACTAGACACAATGCGCTTGACTCTATATTTTTCTAGCTGTGTGCTGTCTGTTCCGAAGGTTGCGCACATACTCCTTTTCGCGTGCGAGATTCACATCACAGGCTTCTGAAAATTGCCACGGAGACAACCGCCCACCTTCTTGATGCCCGTCTGGAACCGGGAAGACGGCTGCAGCTGCCAGGGTGACCAGCCAGGCAAACGCCGAGCAGACTGCGACGTCCATTTTATGAGCGCACCTTTTCGATAAAGCCTTGGCACCGTTCACTTCCTTGCGGCGTGGCGCCTGACCTCCGCCGCACAAGAACAATGTGCGGCCGCTGCAGCCACGTGGGTGTCTCCTCCGGCGAAAGCGCGACGCTCGGCCACCGCCCACGGCGGCCAAATCGGGCGGCTAGTTTCCGCGAACGCACGTGACGTCCGCCAGCTTGGCGACGAGCCCGCGCCGGACGGGGGTCAGCCTTTAGGAACGCGGTCACGTCAGCCCCCAAGTGGCAGCTCTGCGGGAATCCGCTGGTCTGTCGGCACACAGACGACGTCGTCACCACAGCGTCGTATCTCCGCACAGGCGTGGCGTAATGGCGCTATCTCGCTTATCCGAGTACCTCGCGGGTTCTCCACTGGGAACATTGTTTGAGGGGGATGGAGTTAGGGCAATTTAAAGAAAATAAATGGCGCAAGGTATAAAAGACTAAAGTAAACAGTAATATACATTCTGCACCGCAAGCAATTAAAATTTTCTGCAACACAAACTGTTATATTAATAAAAATAATGCAATACTTAGAGGCAATGCACGGACAAAAAAAAAGGTCAACGCATTATGCAATGAGATATTATGACTGCAAGAAGATGACAAATCCGTTTTTAAATATTAATGGGTCGCATATGTTAGCAGCGCGCTCTGAAAGAGCATTATACCACTTCATGCACATGGCAATGCGGAGGAATTCGAAACGCGTGCACGACCGACTACGCGTTGAAATCCTATATTTTGTTATTTTAAGAAGCAGTTATTGTAACCGCGAATCGTTATTTTAAGGAATGATGAATGATGACTGTATATTAGTTGCTGCCGTAAGCAAAGAAGTGCGATATCATTTGCGACTCTAAATTTGAGGGTGATACTTGATGTTTTTGGCGCTTTAATGGCGGTTAAACTTGTGAAATATGAAGCGTGTGGCACGGTTCTGAACTGCTTTGAGGAACTAGCTATACCTCACTGCAGATGCATATGCCCTAGTTGAGGGCGTAAAAATTTAAAATTTTGTCAGCTAGCGGGTAGCAGTGGGTGCGCTACGAAGATTTCATTGGATATAGCCAAGCAAGCTTGCGCGATGCTCTTGTAGTTATGTTTTTAATGAGTGTTGCCCAAAAAGGACAGGAAGTCAGATGAGCATCCAGATTTTTTTTATGAAGATGCGCCGCTTAGAGGAATTCTTTTAAGAGAACAATTGAATGGTGATTTCAATTTTTTCAGCTAAATTGCATGTTTTGCATTTGCGTATTAACTCTTTCGCTACCGCGGAAAAATGCACAATTTGGAGTGTACTGAAATAAAAAATTTTTTCACAACAACTAATACAGCCAGCACATATTGCAATGCATGAAATTGTAGCTTATTAGTTACACTTCTGAATGATACAAACAGAAGAGTTGTTTGTGCAAAAGTAAATGAACATTTATTTGTGAAATTCGCTAAAAAGACAAAAAAAGTATATAGCAAAAACAAAAATTACCGGCTGCACTAAGCCCGAACTTGATTAGAGGAAAACTGGAATATACAAACTGTTGCACATGTTTATAGCTGTCATTATTCACAGTTTCAGCTCTGTGAAAAATTTACTGCACTTTCCATGGCTTGTCAAGTCGGGGGTCATGACTGTGGTGCCACTGTGAAGAGCAATCAGGGGTGAAGATGTGAAGCAGAGGTAGACTGACAAGTGCTTCACATAAGGTTTTATCTTTGTTCCTCGCTTGTTCTCTGATAGCCTAGCTTGCAGTTTCTTCTTTTTTTCATTCCTTTCGGTTCTTGTTGAATGGATTCTATGGGAGGATTGGGGGCGTGGACTTCTTTTCCCTCATCATACCCGAAGATTTCTTGAATGAGCTGCTCCCTGAAAGCCAGCTGATAAAATTTGGCATTTTAGGCAAGCTCTAAAACATCAGGATCGATGAAATAAGTTTTATCGATGTGGTTCAAAAGCCAGGACACTTTTCAAGTCTTGCCAATAGAAGCTGCCGCCACTGAATTATCCGGGTCCGTTATGTGCAAAAAAAACAAACAAACAAACAAAGCAAAAAACCAATTTTGAGAAATGATTTTTGATGGCAGAGGGCCAGAATAGCTTATTCTGGTATTTCAGTAGAGATACAGTCATGGCAGGTCAACAATTCCAATGTATATGATGATTCCAATGAACATCAGAATATCCAACAGATTCACGTCTTCCCATGAGCCGTCACGCCGAATTTGCTGAAAATCTTCATCCATGCATACTTATTAGTGTTTCCGCACACGGTCTTCATCATTTCCGCCGTGAAGAGCATCAAAAAAAAGTCGAGAAGTCGAGCGAATCTCCGAGCGCCACTCCGCAGCGATGTGCCGATATGGACACCTAGCTGTCGTCTTGGTTGAAAAACGCGACGCGACCTTGAGCATTTGGCAAACTGTCTTCGCCATACGTTATCAAGACCCTGAAGCACTAAAATAAACCACTGTCATCAATTACAAACCGTATGCACCGCAGAAAACACACAGCGAACGAAAACAGAACTTATATGCAAGTACGCGCTGATGTTCCAGGCTCCCGAGGCGAAGTCTCGCTGTCGAAACCGAAATCCGACGTTTGTACATTGTTGCCCGACTAATAACCTGTGCTTTCATCGCAAAAAACGAAACCGAAACCGGCCGACGTGCTCGGTGTCAGCTTTCGGTTTCGAGGAGCGCGCGTCGACGCGGACGCCATTTTCTCCGGCTGACGCTGCTGCGGCCGTTCAAAGTTTTATTTTTCACGGCGCCCCCTCATGTCAAAACACTGAAACCAAGGCTGCAATTGAAAGAGCAGTTGTTGTGCTCGCTAACTAGATGGCGTAGCACGTCCACGACGCTCCAAAATGAGCTTTTTTGCGCGGGCGATTTAAATCGATCATATGCGAACGATGGCCTATGGCGCGGTAGCGAAAGAGTTAAGGGTCACTCTGACGTGCACTAGTTGGTTGCGCATTCAAGGTCCTGCTGCAGGGTGACATGGGCAGTAGCTGTACCATAAATTATGCTGTCATTGGCGAACAGTAGGACTGGTGATATGTATATTAAAAAATAACAAATCATCGAGAACATTTCCCTGAGGAGCTCTAAATGCAACATCACTTATGGGCGGTGAAACGTCGGTGAAAACCGTGAACTGCTTCCGAAATAATATCAACCACCGCATCCAGGAGGTTCCAAACTGAGCGGTGACATTTTAGATATGAGGCGACAGTGTGTGCTGCGATCAGACGGTCTGGAAAAATCTACGAATATGCATTCAGTGCCGTAGTTTTTGTCCTTGCTTTAATGGATCACTAGGAGATTCGATTAATTAGTGTCAGAGGAGACCCCTTCATTAAGGCCCTGTTTCAGTTTCAGTTTATTCACTTTGGATGAGGGTGATACAAAAGAGGGTGATAAAAGCATCTGAGTCCTTAGCAAGCTGCTATTTCGGGCCCATGCAATAAGTGCAAAATATAGTGTACCCAGGTGTCGACAGTAAAAAAAAAAATGTGTACATTTTATACGCATGCATATGCAACCAATGAAATGAAGGAAAAGACAACAGAGGACGTTCGTTACAAACATTGAATAATACATAAATACAGATTCAAGAGTATTAGATCATTCCATACCAACCAAGTAGCACACTTTTTAGTACACTACATTCACCAAGAGATTAAAAGTTATTTTTGTAGATAATGTCCTGTACTAAACGAGAAAAATTTGGGATTCTTTTAACCATTACTGGAAGAGCGTTCCAGATTTTTGTACCAGCATATGTTAATAATCGCCTGTTTTACGTGTTGTAAACGGTGGGTAAGTTAAAACTATAATGATCCTCATTTTGTGGGTGCCTTTTTGGGGGTATAAAGATGATGGAGGGGAACGGGTCATTACTTGACAGAATTTTATGCACAGCACAAGCTGTTTTGTAATCAGATGCGACTGTGAATGGCATAATCTGCAGTTCGAGAAATAGTGCTGCAGTGTGTTCTCTGTAACCTGAATAGGTTAATATGAGCAGAGCGCGTTTTTGCAGATTGATGGGTGGTTCCCATGGATCCAATTCTTTTTGACACAACTGGCATCCTGAGAATAATTGAAAACCTTAAGATTTATTCCTCCTGTGGCGTCGATAACATTAATTCGAAATTTCTGGTTTATACAAAGATGTACAGTTCAATTATCCTCACCAAACTGTTTGACCAGTCTCTGGAAACAGGCTGTATTCCCAATGACTGGAAGAGTGGGAGGGTGATTCCGCTGCATAAGTCTGGCGGTAAACATTGCCCTGATAACTTTCGACCTGTGTCGCTCACCAGCATACCATGTAAAATCATGGAACATGCCATCTACTCTCATCTTGCTAACTTTTTAGAATCCAATTGCTTTTTCACTAATGCCCAACACGGCTTCCGTAAATCTTTTTCATGCGAAACGCAACTTATATGTTTCACAAATGACTTACATTGCATTCTAGATCGCGGGTCCCATGCTGATTCTATATTTATGGATTTTTCTAAAGCATTTGACAAGGCTTCACATGAGCTTCTTTTTCTTAAACTAAATAGCCTTAACATTGATTCCACAGTACTTGCATGGTTGCATTGCTTTCTTTCAAACCGAAGTCAGTTCGTAACAGCAAATAACGTCAATTCAGATTCCTCTCCTGTTTGCTCTGGCGTGCCTCAGGGGTCCGTTCTTGGGCCCCTCCTTTTTCTCATTTATATAAACGACTTACCAACTAATATATCGTCTTCCATTTGTCTTTTTGCCGATGACTGTGTTATTTACCGCGAAATTAATGATGATAATGATGTATGTGTTCTTCAGTCAAATATTAACAAGGTACTGGATTGGTGTAACCTGTGGAATATGAAGCTAAACATTACTAAATGCAAGCATTTGCCCATTTCTAGTCTATCTAATACACCCTCTACCTACTGCATTAATGGCATCACTCTTGAAACTGTGTCGTCTTATAAATATCTGGGTGTTCACGTCTCTTCTAACCTGTCCTGGAAAACTCATGTTGACTAAATTACGAATAACGCCAACCGCATGCTTGGATACCTTCGCAGAAATTTTTCATGTGCACGGAGTTCATTAAAACTATTACTTTACAAAACATTGGTCCGCTCTAAATTGGAATATGCTTCATCGGTGTGGAACCCTGGGGTCGAATCTCTCATTTCTGACTTATAATCAATTCAAAACCGCGGTTGTCGCTTCATTCTTTCCAACTATCATCGTACTAGTAGTGTAACTGCCATGAAAGCTCACCTTTCCCTACAGCTTCTTTCCCATCGCAGGTCAATAGCTTCATTATGTACATTTCACAAAATTTATCATAATCCTCATCTTAAAGAGAAGTTATAAAAAAGACCGCCCTATATTTCAGCACGCATTGATCACCGCCACAAAGTATGGATCCCTCCGTGTCGCACAAGATGTTTTCATGATTCATTCATACCCAGAACTTGTGTCAGCTGGAATCACCTTCCCCACAATATTGCTGTAATTACTGATACTGCTGCATTTCGTAACACTGTTATTAATTTTATATAAGTATGTGTCCATAACTTTGTTAATTTATTAGCTGTTGTTCTCTTTTGTGTTTTGTTTTGTGAAATGCTGCCTTTTGTTAATTCTGTTATTGATTTTATACCAGTGTGTGCTGTAACTATATTCAATTTTTTCTAGCTGCTGTTTTGTTTTTGTACTTGCATGTTATTCCCACTCCCCTCTTTAACGCCTAACGGCCCTGAGGGTAAATAAATAAATAAACAAATAAAATAAATATGAAGGATAAGTATAGCCCCATGCTTCAACGCAATATGTGAGATGAGAGTGAAAAATTGCGAAGTATATTACTTTTATCGTTTTTAGAGGGAATTTTTGTCGTGCTTGAAAACGTTGAAAACATGGATGGCTTAGTTTCTTGCAGACGTTATCGATCTGCTCCTTAAAATGCAATGCGGAGTACAGCGTGACACCCAAGTACCGTCATGATTCGACATCAGCAATGTCTTCCTGACCAATCCTTAAATCAATAGAACCTTTGAATTTGCTGCTTGAAGATGTGAAAATCACGTAGTTTGTTTTTGTGCCCTTCACCGTTAACTTATTACCGGTAAACAATTCAGCTATATAATTTAATTCTTTATTAGCAGTTTCTTCTAGCAGATAATATCTTCAACGGAAACGAGTACAGCTGTATCATCGGCGTCTATAACGGCATCACCATCTTTTAAGCAGTTGGGGAAATCATTTATGTATAAGGAAAACTGAATCAGTCCTAATACCGATCCTTGTGGTAGCCCATGTGAGACTGGCAAAAAATCGGAGGCGTCTGTTTCTACATGTATTTTTTGCTGTCGGTTTGTGAGATAGCTTCCAAAAAAGTCGCGGAACCCATACGTCGCGGAACCCTACGTCGCGGAACCCATAACAAGCTAATTTCATCAATAATAATTCATAGTCAACCATATCGAAAGCCTTCTTTAAGTCCAAAATTATGCCAATAACTGTTTCTCTATTATGTAAACTATTATATATATTATTTGCAATGGCTGTAACGGCTGTGCTTGTCGATTTGTTGGGTCGGCATTCGTACTGATTAGATACCATGAGATTGTATTTTAATACAAAGTTTAAGATTCGTTTCGTTATAAGTGCTTCAAATAATGTGACATTTGTAGATAGGACTGATACAGGCCGGTAGTTTTCTAACAGATCTTGATTCCCACACTTGAACACAGGAGACACCCTCGCCTTTTTAAGAACATCAGGGTGCTTGCCGGAGTGAAAGGCGGTGTTAAATATCTTTTCTAGGAATGGACGAAGCATTTCTACATTCGATTTTAGAAAAAACCGACGTCTTTGCCAGTGGGTAATGACAACACTAAGGGCCTTATTTCGGTAGATGTTATATCGAAAAATACGAAGGACTGCACAGAACTGGCAGGCAATCGAAAATGACTAATTTGAGGGATTTGTAAGCTAGATTACGACCAATATTAATGAAATATTCATTAAAGCTATTTGCCAGCTTCAGCCTTGAAAATTCATACAAGGAGCACTCTGGGATCTTCGGTACTTGCATTGTCCCCTTGATAACGGAGTTAATCACCTGCCATAGATTTCTTGAGTTTTGTTGTTTATCAAAAATAATTCGACTGTAGTATGCTTTCTTGCAGAGCCGTAACATTCCAAGTAGCTTGTTCCTGAAAAGCTTGCATTGGTTTCTGTAGAAGCAGTTTTTTTATGTTGCTTGTGCTTTTTGTACCAGTAATCTTTGGCACGGGAAAGTTCCACAACATTGCATGTTATCCATGGCTGAACCGGCGGCTCAAAAGTTTCTTCCGGAGGGGTGTAGTTATTAAAGATTGGGAAAATGAATTGTCAAAGCAAGCGTACATTTTGTTTACGTCACTGTAGCGTATAATCTTGTCTCCAATTTTTTTAAACTACATTGAATCACTCATGGATTTTGTCAATTCTCGGAAGAGACATGTAGTGATCATAGGGGATTTTATATCGATCTTGACTCTAATAACCCTGCCGAAGTTCAACTTCTTGAAATTATGCTTCAAAATGGTTGCGAGAACGTCATTGAACAGCCTACGAGAGTCACATCGAATATAAGTGCGCTGATTGACTTATGTTTCACATATTTTTCTAAGTCTGCTAGTTGCTCCGGTGTACATTGTTCAGGACTGAGTTATCATCTACCAATTTTTGTAGCATTACCGATCCCCACGCGTACACAATGCATAAATAATGCTGTCCGTATCATCAATGACGGCGGAAAAAGACCTTTCATTCAACTGTTGAAAAGTTGAACTAGGCGAACGTATGTCAGGAACCCGATCCATCTATACCCTACGATATTTTTATGTCAAAATTACAAATTTGTTACGATGCTGCTTTCCCACTCACAACAATTGTTAGGCACAAGAAAGCAAGGAAAGAATGGATTACGAATTAGCTTTTTAAGCGCATAAAACACAAAGATAAGCTATTCGAGCAGTTTCTGCGGACACATGATATTGCAAAGCTGCAAGAATTTAAGCGGTTCAGAAACGAACACAGCTCTGACTTAAAAAAAGCCAAGTGTAGATTTTATCAACACAAGTTCGAAAAGTGCGCAGATAACCCCCGAGAAACATGGAAACAATTCAATGAACTAATGATGTAAAAATAGCGCACAGGGAACACAAGGGACGGAAAGTAAACCACGCAGACAAGCGCTAACGGAAAGTAAACGACGCAGACAAGCGCTAACGGAAAGTAAACGACGCAGACAAGCGCTATGCTCAATGAACTAAACGCTACGCACGTTTCTGGCATGCCATTTTAATTAGTTATAAATGGAACCACTTATTCGGAGTAAAACTTAGTTAACCTTATCAATGACTATCTTGCCAACGTAGGTGCTGGAAACTTTTTATCCCTTTCATTGCCTCACAGCAATCTGGAGAGATATATAGGGCAGACGCTGCTTGAAAGTGCACTTTAAACGCCCACTTCTGAGGATGAGATAAACGCTATCATAAGCTCGCTCAATAATCAATCGGCAGCTGGCCACGACGACATTGAAGCCGCACCTATAAAAGAAACTGCCCACCTAATCTCAAAACCGCTCACTTACATCTGCAACCGCGTGGCTTCGGGAATCTTTCCTGCGAAAATGAAGATAGCTCGTGTCCTCATCATTCACAAGGGAGGAACATACAATGACCTGAACAACTATAGGCCGATTTCAGTTTTGCCTCTTTTTTCGAAAACGATAGAACATGTCATACACAAACGCTTCGACAACTTTTTTGTTGCAAAAAACATCATGTCAACAAAGCAGTACGGGTTCCAGAATAGAAGATCAGCTGAAATGGCCCTCGTCCAAATAAAATTAAAATAATAAAAGATATTGTGGATAAGCTCTATAGCGTTGGAATATTTATAGATTTTCGCAAGGCCTCCGATTCCATCAAACATCATATTTTGCTAAGAAAACTGGAAATATGTGGAATTAGGGGCAGAGCACTTCAACTCATGCGCAGTTACCTTGAGTCGCGTTTTCAGTTTGTATGCCTACATGGCTATAAATCAAACCCAAGGACAGCAAAACATGGTGTACCGCAAGCATCCATATTAGACCCTTTGCTCTTCTTGATCTCTATAAACGATGCAGTTAACATTCCTCAATCTGATGATATAGCATTATATGCAGACGATACGAATGTATTCTTCTCTGGAACAAATCTTAATGAACTTGAAAATACTGCTAACACGTGGCTATTGAACCTTAGTGTATGGCTAAACTTAAATAGTCTTGACCTCAACGAGAAAAAACCAAATTTATGCTTTTTTGTGCGAGAAACAAGCCAATAGATTACGATTTTAAGCTTCGCTACGGCTCTTGCTACCTTGAACGTGTCAGCTCTCATTCCTTTCTAGGAGTTTAATTGCATCACAACCTAGGCTGGAGCGACCACATAGACCACACCCATGTCGAGATAGCAGAGCTATTGGTATGCTTTCTCGGCTTCGATATCTTTTACCTTTCTCGCTGAAAAGGCAGTTGCATTTATCTCTTATTCATTCTCGCAGGAGTTATTGTCTTCTTATCTGGGGTACCTGTAACAAAACTGACTTGGAAAAAGTATCAGCCCTGCAGTCACGTGCACCTCGGTTATTTTTACCTACAGGAAACAACACAAACAGTTGTTCGGCAAATACGCAGTGTCGTATGATCCCTGTGAAGACCGTGTATGAACTCAAAATATGTGTGTCTATATTTAATGAAATAAAAACAAATTATATTAATTTTTTTAACACGTAGCTAAATAGATCTACTGGCTACAGCTTGCGTCAGACTTCTGTTGTGGAAAATATGCCTCGTAGTAACTACGGACAACAATCAATTGAGTACCAAATTATGTTGTTGCGTAATTCTTATCCGTTTGTAATAGATGCTGCTAAGAATAGTTCCAGGCCCAGGGGTTTTAAACGCATCTGTTCGTCTTTCCTTTTTTGTATAACGTTGTGTACTAGACAACAAAATGCTTACTTCTGGTTCCGTTTGATGTTTACGGTTCGAACAACCCTTCTGTATTGTATTTCTGTATCAATTTTGCATATGATTTAGTGCGTATTTTTTTCTTATCTGTATACATTTACAAGAACTTCTTATGATGCGTCTTTTGTGAAAATGACGGCAAAGATAGCCTTTTTTTGTTGTATAATGCAATACCGCTCCTGCTGCTGTACCCAGGAGAGGACAAGACCCAGTAAGGAGGATCAGCACCTCCTTTTGTCTTGCCTCGTGGGCAATACCTGTATGTTGCCCAAAGGAGAAAAACAAAACAAACTGCAGTGATATTTTCGCGCAGTAAGTTTCTGTCAAAATGGGTAGCGTGCGAAACGCGGATCTGGGTACATCATTCGGGAAAGAGGCTTGCGGGATCGTTGGAAAATCATCGGTTATGTCTGCATCGATTACTGCGGAGATTGTATCGTCCGAGTTAAAGTTACGCAAAATGTGGTCAATAAGTGTAACAGAAGTATCACTAACGCGTGTAGGGTGTGTTATGAAGTTATAAAACCCGTAAGACTCGTTAGAACTTATAAGCAAATCTAACTTAATATCCCCACACACAATACACTTCTTATTCCTTCGCTCTAACTGTGCAAAAACTGTTTCCAGGCAATAAAGAAACGTGCCCACATTAGATCTAGGATTCCGGTGAATTACTGCAATATTTATTGCATAAACTAGTTCAATGGTTGGTTGGTTTATGGAGTTTAACGTCCCAAAGCGACTAAGGCTATGAGAGACGCCGTAGTGGAGGGCTCCGGAAATTTCGACCACCTGGGGTTCTTTAACGTTCACTGACATCGCACAGTACACGGGCCTCGAATTTCTCCTCCAAAGAAATTCAACCGCCGCGGCCGGGATCGAA
Source organism: Amblyomma mixtum (assembly GCF_055824585.1). Classification (NCBI taxonomy): domain Eukaryota; kingdom Metazoa; phylum Arthropoda; class Arachnida; order Ixodida; family Ixodidae; genus Amblyomma; species Amblyomma mixtum. The sequence continues at coordinate 197,485,418 of NC_143016.1, forward strand.
CCCGCGTCTTTCGGGCCAGCAGCCGAGCACCATAGCCACTGAGCCACCGCGGCGGCACTAGTTCAATGATTAACATGTCATTCCATGCCGTTTCTGATTATCAACTGAGGAAATAATTTTGTATTCCAATTCGTCTTTTGCGTACAGCACACCTCCCCCTCTATGAGTGACAGGGCGAGGAGCAGAGACCGTGTTACATCCAATTATGTTAATGTTTTTTTTTTGTTTTAGCCATGTTTGTGTCAAAGCGGTCATATCGTACTAAAAGTTATGTTGAGCTAATAATAAGGACAGGCTATTCGGGTTTCTATTAATGCTACGAATATTACAATGTAAGAGCTTGAAGTTATGGGTCAAAGCATGATAGTTATTTACTTCCTGTACTTAGATCATCTGAGAATTGATTCGCGAATATGAAATTCATACGATCTTTGCAAGATCGTCTTCTCGTGAAAGGTGAATGACTGAGGATGACAAGAATCTTGCCCTGCGATGCCCATGAAAATTTCTACTGCTTTTCTATGCGCAGCTGAGTGGCTTTTCCAAGCAGTATCTTGTACTCCGGACAAAGCTAGACCAGATAGACAGATGTAGACCAGATTTGTGCTTTCAAAGCCAAAATCTGCTGTAGTTTGCCTTTTCTTTTTTGCTGCCTGGAGCGCCCTCTTTCAAAAAAAGCGACTGAAGAACCTGCCGATAACATTTGTTTTTCCTTTTTCTTTTGTGGGGACCCTGTGTACAACATCAACTTCGAAAGTTTCACTCGTAGCTCCCAGTTTGCCACCAAGAAGTTGGATAGTGTCCTCAAGACATTCCGAGGAGTTGTGTGGCAGTCCTTTAATTTGAATGTTGTTTTGTCTACTGTACTGTTTCATTTCAATACTGTCTGATCTAGTGTAGGCTAATTCCTTCTTCAGTTCCTTACTTTCTCTTCTCAGGGCATCGTGACTCTTCCGTAGATCCTTTAGATCTGTGCAGACTTCGGCAAGGCTAGTTTGAATGGCATCTTATTTGTCACTCATCAACTTAGTTGATTTTTACATTTGTAACATCATCTCCCAGCTTTACAACATTAGCCGTAAGCTCATTTAGGATCTTATAGCAATAATACAATACTTACAATGCGTTTGCAACCTCTTAGCAAGCTCGTTGATTGTAGTGGGCTGTTTTTCACCTATAGTGAATCCCAAGCAGCGAGCAGCGAGCGTCTCAGCGTAGCAACAAACGCAAGGAAAAATTTACCCACCTGCAAAATACGCTGCCGTCAAGTACAATTTCGATGTTGACACGACTGAGTCGCTCGCTGTTATGCCAGGGGTGTGGCACCGCTGCTCCTTGTGTAATCCGTGCCGCCGCCAGGTTCTTTTTCCGGTCTTGCGCAGGCGCCTAGCGTCCGTAGGCTGTCTGTGGCTGTCGGCGAAAGCTGCACCTTTGAAGTACATACGTCGTCGGTTGGAATCCCTGCCGCGAGCTAGCCTGTAACTTCAAATCAATCAAATCAACTTTATTTCTCGTTCTGAAAGAGAAACGGGGGTGGCGGGTAACGGCCGCATAAATGCGGCGTGACAAAGCCCGGCCACCTCTGTCTAAAGTTGGCAGTAGTGCTAGTACACATTATACGTGATTTAAATTCACATTCTGGGTTTTTTGCGCAAAAGACACGACACAAAAGAAACGAGGTAGACAGGACAAGCGCTTACTAACAACTCAGGTGTTTATTGACGGAACATTTGTACAAATACAGCAGCTGCTCTTATCAAACAAGAAGAGGGAATGAAGAGACTTCGCATACATATATATCAGATCAGCACAGATCCCATCATCGCACGAGTGAATGCATGTTTCGAGCTCTAATCCTGCGCAAGATAACTGATTTCTTTTTTTTTTAGAGCAAAATTGAAGGATTGCTGACAGACGAGTTACCCGATTTTCCTATCTCATTAGCCTCAATTATCTCCCTTCCAAGTTGTGTCTTGCACCGGCGCAGTACTGACGTTTTTTCGAGCGCGGGAGTGCAGTTGCGACAATTCCGAACAAGGTCAGTCATTTTGCTACCTGACTTGTTCTTGACATCTCTTGCGTGCTCCCTCAGCCTTTCATTAAGGCACCTGCCAGTTTGGCCAATGTACTGCTTACCACGGGCAAGCGGTATCGAGTACACAACGCTCTTTTTACAGGCCACGAATCGCTGCTGGTGCCGCTTCGAACAAGCGACGGCCGCATCCTCCGCATTCTCTCTTGGAAATCCTGGAGAGTTTTTCAGGACCGTTAATAACCACTCTAACAGCAGCCCTAGCACCGATATTCTTAATATTATGCGAGATTCCGTGAATGTACGGAATAACCGCCACTTTCTTCAAGTCAATTTGATCGGGTATGCTGGCTGGTTTCTTCAGCAGGTTCTCGGCAGTTGATGCCAGCAAGGCCGGCTGGCAGCCTGCGCTCGAAAGGCGCTGCAACTGGATGTCAAAGCTGTGTCCTACCAAATGCAGGCAGGACTTGCTCAGAGCGTTGGAAAGGCACGATTTCACAATGACTCGTTTTACGGCTTTGGAGTGTGCCGAGCTGGAGGGAAGCAGGAGCTTGTTACTCTGGGCTCAAAGGCCCAACATACGTGTTCGCTTGAAAAAGGAAGCCCTATATCTAAAACCTGATGAAATTATCTTCCGGTAACTCGTGCGTCAATTCTAATGGTGCTAGGCACTCTGCAAACGTCGTTAGATGCTTATGTACACTAGCCGAAAAGGATTCTTTGTCACAATCCACGAACACAATGAAATCATCAACAAATCTAAAAACCTTTAAAACGTTAGTGTCGCAAAGGCAGTCATGCAGCATCTTATCACGTGTCGCTAAAAATATGTCACTAAGACATGGTGCTAGGCACGATCCAATGCATACTCCTTGTTTCTGAATGAATGTCATATCTTTCCACTGCGCATACGTGGAATTCAGGTACATTTTTAAAGATCGACGAAGTTGTCAACCGATAAACCTGCATTATTTTGGAAGGCTGTTGCACCATGGCTGTCAATACAATCGCGGATATTTTTTAAGAGACAATCGTGAGGTATGGAATAATACAAGTCCTTTATATCGACTGATAGGGCTGACATGCGTTTGCTGTTATTTGATTTTAAAAACTCAATTATTTCGTCCGAATTTTTTACCCTAAAGAGATCGTTAATTTCTAAAACACTGAACTTCTCCTGCAAGAACCTGGCAACGGCTTGCTGCCAGGATCCCTTTTCGGAAACAATCACTCGGAAAGGGCATGCATCCTTGTGTGTCTTGCCACTGAAGAACATGTTTAAGGATAACTTCTCAGCTTTCTCTACAGAGTGCACTAGCCCATCCAGCTTTAACGTCTCGATAAACTTCATTACCTTTGTCTTAACTTTCGCGAGTGAAACCTTTTTACACTCTTTGAAATTTGTAGCGATCGCTTCTGAAGCCTTCTGAAGATGCATCGTTTTTTCCAGGACACAGAAGCCTCCCTCCTTCTCGGCCAGTACGATATTCAAGGCATTATCCTTCAGGTAGCGAATGGTCTTTTCAACAGGTAGGGTCCTAGTTGACGACCTGTGACGTTGGAGGAAGTCAACGCCTTCGGAGACACACCTCTCGGCTTCAGCCCCTGAACGTCGCGAGACTTGCCTGACCATTTCCAGTAGTTCAGCTGGAGACTTCCGAGCTTCGGTGGCGAACTTTGGTCCGAGGCTGAGTACCTGCTGGGTCTGTTTCGGAAGTGACACGTTCCCCAACGTGTGGACGTTGTTCCCAGGTCCAGCGTTCACTTTTGGTACGCACCGTCGAAGGAAGGGAAGTGTTCGTTGCCACAGGAATTCTGTAGTACTGTTGATCACCACGCATAATTGGTGCCATTGCGATGAAGCACTGGAAGGCTGCGTGCACTCTTGTAGCCGAATCCACAGAAATTCTTTGTACAGACGGAACAACAATGTACAATGTACAGGTTAACAATGTACCTGACTTCCACGTATGCGCAGTGGAAAGATATGACATTCATTCAGAAACAAGGAGTATGCATTGGATCGTGCCTAGCACCATGTCTTAGTGACATATTTTTAGCGACACGTGACAAGATGCTGCATGACTGCCTTCGCGACACTAACGTTTTAAACGTTTTTAGATTTGGTGATGATTTCATTGTGTTCGTGGATTGTGACAAATAACCTTTTTCGGCTAGTGTACATAAGCACCTAACGACGTTTGGAGAGTGCCTAGCACCATTAGAATTGACGCACGAGTTACCGGAAGATAATTTCACCAGGTTTTTAGATATAGGGCTTCATTTTTCAAGTGAACACGTATGTTGGGCCTTTGAGCCCAGAGGCAACAAGCCCCTGCTTCCCTTCAGCTCGGCACACTCCAAAGCCGTAAAACGAGGCATTGTGAAATCGTGCCTTTCCAACGCTCTGAGCAAGTCCTGCCTGCATTTGGTACGACGCAGCTTTGACATCCAGTTGCAGCGCCTTTCGAGCGCAGGCTGCCAGCCGGCCTTCCTGGCATCAACTGCCGAGAACCTGCTGAAGAACCAGCCAGCATACCCGATCAAATTGACCGCAAGAAAGTGGCGGTTATTCCGTACATTGTGATACATTTGTTAGTGTCGTTAGTGTCGCGAAGGCAGCCATGCAGCATCTTGTCACGTGTCGCTAAAAATATGTCACTAAGACATGGTGCTAGGCACGATCCAATGCATACTCCTTGTTTCTGAATGAATGTCATATCTTTCCACTGCGCATACCTGGAAGTCAGGTACTACCAACCAACTAGCCCAACTTTCTACGCTTATTCCGTACATTCACGGAATCTCCCATAATATTAAGAAGATCGGTGCTAAGGCTGGTGTTAGAGTGGTTTTTAACGCTCCTGAAAAACTCTCCAGGATTTCCAAGAGAGAATGCGGAGGATGCGGCCGTCGCTTGTTCGAAGCGGCACCAGCAGCGATTCGTGGCCTGTAAAAAGAGCGTTGTGTACTCGATACCGCTTGCCCGTGGTAAGCAGTACATTGGCCAAACTGGCAGGTGCCTTAATGAAAGGCTGAGGGAGCACGCAAGAGATGTCAAGAACAAGTCAGGTAGCAAAATGATTGACCATATTTGGAATTGTCGCAACTGCACTCCCGCGCTCGAAAAAACGTCAGTACTGCGCCGGTGCAAGACACAACTTGGAAGGGAGATAATTGAGGCTAATGAGATAGGAAAATCGGGTAACTCGTGTGTCAGCAATCCTTCAATTTTGCTCTCAAAAAAAGAGATAAGTTATCTTGCGCAGAATTAGAGCTCGAAACATGCATTCACTCTTGCGATGATGGGATCTGTACTTCAAAAGGGTGGAAATTTGGGCTGGTTGGTGCATGATCTGAGGCTAAAAAACAGCGCAAACGGGGACGAAGCAGAGAGAGCGTCGTGTCCCTCTCTCTGCTTCGTCCCCGCTTGCGCTGTTTTTTAGCCTCAGATGGGATCTGTGCTGATCTGATATATATATGTATGCGAAGTCTCTTCTTTCCCTCTTCTTGTTTGATAATAGCAGCTGCTGTATTTAAGCAAATGTTCCGTCAACAAACACCTGAGTTGTTAGTAAGCGCTTGTCCTGTCTACCTCGTTTCTTTTGTGTCGTGTCTTTTGCGCAAAAAACCCAGAATGCTTAGGCACCAACTAGCCTGCAAAAACATACTCGCAAGTTAAGTTCACACTTCGTTCCACAGACCTTAAATTGGCGCTTTACAGAACAAAACACTCCAGATGAAAGCACATCCAGTTAGAGGTACACTAGAAACACACTAATTCAGAGAAAGGGAACCAGCGAAAATAGACGCAAGACAAGAACAAAGAAGGCACACACCACAACGCTTTGTTCTTGTCTTGCGTCTATATTCGCTGGTTCCCTTTCTATGCAATATGAACGAACTAGCCCAGCAGTTTGCACTCCTGAACACTAATTCAGGAACCCATATCAGGTTTAAACGTAACAAAATTCAAAACACATTCACATTGAAACATAATCATTATAATAAACTCAAGTTTTTAAAATTCTGGAAAACGTAACGTTTAACGCTATTAAAATTGGAATGCATTTTATACCAAAACAAAGAACAAATAACTAAAAGGTTCGAAGAATATGAAGAAGTAAACGGCACAAGTATACAAGAAAATCATTGGACGCTGGCTATAAATTGCTCATATTGAGAACTCTTCCGGGAAGGTATCGATGAGCGCAAGGCTATTTAGATGAACAGCAGCATGATAAACAATGAACTGGCAACCGAACTCTGTACGACCGTGAGGCACCACCCATGCGTCATTATTACGTGTATTGTAAACGTAAGTGCGTGGGCGAAGGTTTATTAAATTCAGGATGCTGTGATTACACGCCAAAACGGATGAGCGATATGTACGTGCTAGACAGTAAGGGCAAATGAATTTCATGGGAAGATGCTTGTAGTGCAAGGAGTAGTGAGAAGTGTGTTCGTAACAAGTGTAAAGAGGAAGACGCTTAGCAGACGGAGCAACAGAACCGATGCGCGGGGCGAGGCGAGAAGACGACGATCGGCAGCTGAGGCAGCAGAACCGACGCGCGGCGCGTGGTGGGAGCATCAACTGTTCTGCGACCGGACCTGTCCTTGCCCGCTCTAACCGGCCTTCACAATCAGTCATCTCTTGCCAATAAAGGCCGTTACACAAGGAATATTAGCAATAGCACACAAGACACGTTTCTGACAGATTTTAAGTCTCTCTATGTTTGTTTCGACGTAGTTGACCAGATTAAAGGGCAGTCGCTAAGTGTCGACGCAAATAGTGCGTTATAAATTAAGCGTTTAACTGGTATTGGAAAGAAGTTCTGGTGTCTATATAGGATCCCGAAAACTTAGTAAGTTTGTTGCAGAGCACATCAACATGTTTGTTCCATGTAAGAGTTTCCGAGATTGTTACGCCAAGAGTCTGAATTTTTTTAACAGTGCTTACCTCTTCGCAGTAAAGAATTTCGCACTTGAGGTTTACCTTCGTGCTCTCAGTACGGAAAAAATAGCTTGAGTTTTGTTTGGTATTCAGCCACAGGTAATTTCTTTGCGACAGCTCTATAACTAATCACAAAGCGAGATTTGCTGAGCAGATTAAATCATCAATATTTGCCCTTCTTAAAAACGTAGCAGTATCATCCGCGTACCAAAATCACGTAGTTTTGCTTTAAAGTGAGAAAGTGTCGTTAATATAAATAGCAAACAACAGAGGTCCAAGGATACTTCCTTGCGGTACGCCGGAAATGATGGCTGTTATGTCGCAATTGTGACTGTTGTGGCTGGCTTACTGGCACCTGTTTTGAGGTATGAAGAGAGACGACGATTTGCACTACCGCGTATTACGTAATGTCGCTCCTTAGACAATAAGGTTTCATGATGGACGCAGTCAAATGCTTTTGTGAAATCAATATACAGTCCTAGTGAAAGTAGTTTGCGTTCAAAAGCGTCGATGATCAATTAATTTTCTCTTAATAGCGCCCATTCCGCGGACTTGCCTTTCATAAAGCCATATTGGTGCGGCGAGATAAGTGATACTTTGTTTTAGATGTTCTTCCAAACCTTTTGAAAATATAACCAGTACGGAGATTGAACCAAAGTTATTTATGACATCATCTCCTTTATGTAGTGCTACCAATTTTGCTATCTGCATGCTCTTGGGAAAACTGCTGCACTCCAGAGTTAAGTTGTGCACCTTATTCAGGACAGGTACAGTCAGGTCTAGGGTATATTTCACTGGGGTAAACTACATGTCGTTCACATGCTGTGATTTAGAATTTTTAATTGTCTGGAATACAGCAATGATTTTAGTCTCAGTTGTGGGGAAAATACCATACTGTTACTAACACTTGGTCCAAGAAGTGGGACAGAGAGAGTCTGTTGCTGGTTGACTGCTTGAGGAGCCAATGCTAATAAAATGGTCATTAAGCATATAAGATAGCTCTTTCTCCACCGCAACGGTATTACCCACACTCAAGCTGCTGAGTACAGCTGGGTGTTTACTTCGAAGAACACTGTTTAAATGCTTCTATAACAAATCAGTGTTTTAATTGCATAATTGAACTGTGACTTATCCTTAGACTTCTTAATCATAGTATTCAGAAGATTCCTGAACAACTTATATGCTTTAAATTTTGACACATTCTTTTATTCTAGAACTTCCATTATAGTTTTTTCTTAACTTTAATTTGAGCTAGAAGGTAGCTTATATGTCATGGCTTTCGCTAGTTTTTGGCATTCGTGCATGTCGTGTACGGAAAATGCTTTTTCTATATGTCCGTAATATATGAAAAGAAAGTGTCATATATGGAATCAACATAAGTGTTTTCAAGAACATGAGCCCAGTTGTGGGCTTGAATATCCGCACGAAAACTTTTTAAAGAAGCATTAGTGATCTTTTGAAGAAACCATGTAGATGGGTTTTCTATCTCTGCTGCTGTTTTATCTTGAATAAATGCAAAAATTGGCAAGTGACCACAATATATCCCACACAAAGGTGCCAGAAGTTGCAGGGTTATAACAAAGATATTGAAGCGGGTAGATGACGACGACAATGAGGGATGGCACGAGTGGGAGGAGTAGAAGACGACAACGAAGTTCGGACTGTGTTCTCGGTTTCGCTCGCAGCTGTTCTTTGCTGTCTGTAAATATCTGTAAATATATTCTTTCCCGCAACAATATGAATTAGACTTTGCGAAGATGGTGTTACACGTGTAGGCTCATTGCTGAGGTTGACGAAGCCATATATCTCCAAAACTGAGAGCAGACCACCTCGATAGCGTGAAGAGACAGTCAGGACAATGCTACCGTCCCCTCTAAGAAATAAGGAATACTTGTTTAAAAATATGAAGACAGAAAGCTGTTCAAGAAATCGCAGAAAAACAGTCATTTTTCCGTAAGGTGGGCGATAAATCACTCTGAAAAATCTACAGGCATCTCGAATAGTCAGTGCCTCATAGTTATCATTTGACGCTGGAAATTTTTCAACAATATGCGCGTTAAAACAGTGGTTTAAAAGGAGCAGCAAACCACCACCTCTTTTCTGTGGACGACCAAGCGAAGCTTTATAATCCGAATGATCATAGGTCGAGCACGCTTCACTGTACCAAGTTTCAGACACCATAATAGCATCAAACTTAATATCCACCGAATTTTTATTTATTTATTTATTTGCAGATACTGCAGACCATACATATACATGGCCCAGGCAGGAGGGGCATCCGCGACAAAAACATGAGTACACATATAACAAGCATACAGCTGTTCAGAAACAAATTTCACACAAAAAATTCATAACGAGCGAAGTACAATTAGCAGCGCAAGAATTGACGCTCCAGTTCTTTAACAAAGTCACTGGCTCCGAAAGTGTGCGAAGGCAGGGAATTCCATTCACTGGTAGTCCTGGGAAAAAAACTATGCTTATAGGTATTAGTTCGTGCAAAAATTGGAGCCAAGGAGTGAGGGTGTGTGTGTCGAGTTTTCCTGGTGCAATGTGGCTTAACACAGTCTGGCATGTTTAACCTCAGCGTACCTGAGACGCAGTTATGCAAAAAAGCGAGCCGACCAATTTTTCGACGGGATTCCAATGTTTCTATACTATGTTGCCGCATCAATAAGGAAGGAGAATCGTGCCTTTTATATTTGCTAAAAATAAACCGGACAGCCTTTCTTTGGACTCGCTCGAGCTGCAATCTGTCCTTCTTATTGTGCGGATCCCATACAATGGAGGCATATTCGAGCCTGGCTCTAATGGAGGCATTTAAAGCTAATAGCTTAACTTCGACAGGTGCACCTTTAAGTTTCCTCTTTAGGGACCACAGCTTACTAATAGCGGAAGAACAAATGGCGGATATGTGCGGAGACCAAGTTAGTTTATTTGTTAGCGTCACACCAAGATATTTATGCGTGTCTACTTCTGTTATAATATTGTTGTTAAGCAAGTAAGAATAGGTGCTGATATTTTTCTTCCTTGTAACTCGCAACAGAACTGTTTTTTGTGCATTTAGTTGCATTCCCCATCGAATGCACCACTCATGAATAGCCTCTAGGTTTGCTTGTAATATTGTATGGTCATTTGGTACTGTGATGTTCTTAAAAAGCACACAATCATCCGCGAACAATCGGATAGCAACGCCACCATGAACGACATCAGACAAATCATTGATAAATATCAAAAACAATAGCGGCCCCAAGACGCTGCCTTGGGGGACACCAGAAGTCACAGACAGCGTTTTAGACGAGCAATTCATAATTTCAACAAACTGCTGCCTATCTCTAAGGTACGCGCAAATCCACTGCAAAACGCAGGAAGGAAGACCAATGCATCCCAATTTGTACAGCAACTTTCCATGCGGCACTTTATCGAATGCCTTCGAGAGTTCGGCTGCGGTGCGCATAAGCGACGGACCTAACAGCTCTGTATTCTGTGCAGCCCCTGGGATACGAGGTTCCACTGCGCAAGCGCGGCGCTGTCCACCGGATCTGGCAGCATCAGCGTCAAGCTTCAGCTGTGCCTGGATATCACTGATAGTCAGCGAGCACATCGACCAGACAACACCCTGCATTGTCATGAACAACAAGCGTCGAGTGGACACGTGAACACGACTTTGCCGGCTTCATCTATAAAAGGACCCTGCCCAAATCATCGAGCTTCAGTTCGGCTGCGGTGCGCATAAGCGACGGACCTAACAGCTCTGTATTCTGTGCAGGTGAGAAAGTGTCATGTTTCTGATAACTCTGTAAACAAGTTACTGCTTGCGCACTGCTGCCGAACACAGCAACCATACTGCTATATTTTGTGCATTGCTTTTCTCACTGACGTTTAGGTGTGCCATTAAGTCATTGTGCCGCGAAAACATTCCGTCATGAGTAAGGAAGTGAAAGATCTCGCGAAATCTGTGGAAGATATGAAACGCGAGCTCAGAGCTGACCTGAGGGCATTAAAGGAAAGCGTCAAATATTGTAGCGACACCTGCGATGGAGTAAATGAACTCCGAAAAGAAATGAAAGAGCTGCGCAAAGAGCTTCAGGATTTGCACAAAGAGAATAAAGAACTAAGAGCAGAAAACCACCGACTGAGTGAGAAGCTGGAAGAACTGGAACAATACCAGAGGTCGAATAATCTAGAGATACGGGGTGTTCCAGAAAGCGGAGATGTATGTGACGTTGTTAAGAGAATCGGGACCTTACTGGAAGAGCCTATTGCAGATTCAGACATAGACATTTGCCACCGAGTGCCTACGTTTAAACCTCATGAGAAAAACATTGTCGTGCGCTTTGTGCAACGAACAAAGAAGGACAAAATCCTGCAAATGGCAAGGAAAAAGCAGCTCACCACAGAAGATTTGGAATACGCTGGAGACAGCAAACAAATATTCATAAATGAGCATTTAACCACCTTCAACAAGGAACTGCTTCGCGCTGCAATCGTTCAAAAGAAGAAAATGGGATGGAAGTTTGTGTGGACTCGTGGCGGAAGAATACTTGCAAGGAAGGACGAAGAAGCTGATGTGATACGCATCGCCAGCTTGTCCGATGTTGAAAAAATTTCAAACTGAATCGAGGCATAAAGAAAGACATCTGCAATGGCGCTATCCATGGATGAGGATACCGATGTACACTGCTGTTATTATGACACAGAAAATTTCAAATCAAAATTTCAAAATTTCAGGGGAAAATTCACAGCACTACATTTAAACACTAGAAGTATCAAAAACAAGATAGATGACTTCGAATTACTTCTTGGTTCACTCGGAATGAAATTTCATGCCTTAGCACTCACTGAAACCTGGCTGTCTGAAACAGATGTACCGCCCCACATAGATGGCTACAAATCTATGAGCTTAAGTAGAGAGGGGAAGAGAGGTGGGGGTGTTGCGCTCTATCTGTTGAACAGTTTGCATTTCCAAACTATGCATGAATTGACAAGGATGGATGACGACGTTGAAAGCCTTTTTGTCAGGGTCTCAAATTTTGCAATTGGCGTTTTGTACAGACCGCCAGCGAGTAATATATCAAAATTTTTAAATTTCCTAGATGATGCACTCGTTTTGCTTCAGTCTTCAACTTCGTCCATCCTAATCCTTGGTGATGTAAATATAAATACAATATCAACAACTGCAGAAGCACACGAATTTCAAAATGTCCTGAATCTTCATGCCTGTACTAATGCCATACGACTGCCCACTCGGATTGCTTGCGGCTCCGCTACCTCGATAGATGTTTGCATCACGAACACGAATTGCGGCCATGTCACTTCTGGAGTTATAATCAATGATATTAGTGATCACATGCCAATTTTTTGCCTCACTTCTTCACCAATAGAAAGCGACTTACGTCCTAGAAAGTTTATGTCCCGTGTAATCAACCAGGAGGGCCTTCAGAGATTTAGAGCACTTATCGACCTAGAATCGTGGGAAGATGTATATGAAGCAACCAACGCCAATCTGGCCTATAACGCCTTCTTGAAGAAGTTTTCTAGATGTTACAACGCGGCCTTCCCTGTGCAGGAGTATGAAGCAAGGAGCAAGAAAATAAAGAAGCCATGGATCACTCGTGAATTATATAAGAGGATAACGCAAAAGAACAAAAAGTACCACGAATTTATAAGATGCAAAGATACAAGCGTACTTGTGGAGTTCAAGAAGCTTAGAAATCAATTAAATTCCGATTTAAGAAAGGCCAAGAACACATATTTTGAAAATAGGTTCATGAATGTACAAAATGATTCTAGGAAAGTATGGGACATCGTCAACGAAGTAATGGGTAGAAAGCGCCACCAACAAGACATAATAGACATTTACAAAGACGGCGTTCGAGTTCCCGTAACGGAAGTTGCTGAAGAAATGAACAGACATTTCATTACCATAGGCTCGTGTGAAGAGGCTCGTGATGAAATATGCAGTCTGGTATCAGAGCAGCAACTCGAATCTATTATGCTTGTACCAACGACACCTACTGAAATATATAACATAATTCAAAGTCTGTCGAATAGTGTCGCTGCTGGAGTCGATGGCATAAAAGTCCCACCCATAAAATATGTTGCAAATACACTTAGCCTGATACTGAGTGACATTATAAATAAGATGCTTCAGTCTGGAGAATTTCCCGAGAAACTAAAAATTGCTAAAGTAACTCCTGTGTATAAGGGGGGCGGAGAAACCGATGTTAACAACTACAGACCTATTTCGGTTCTACCAGTGTTTTCAAAAATATTCGAACGTGCCATATATGTCAGGCTGTCGAGCTTCTTTGAAAAACATCATATATTTAGCAGTGCTCAGTATGGGTTTCAGAAGAATAAGTCTGCAGAACAGGCACTCATCAATATAAAAGATAAAATAATTGAAAACATTGAAGACAAGCACCTGACACTTGGTCTGTTTCTAGACTTAAGGAAAGCTTTTGACACAGTACAGCACAATATACTGCTTAATAAATTACAAACATATGGAATAAGAGGAGTCCCACTGGCATTGATCAGAACATATCTTCACAGCCGGTATCAGTGTGTATCTGCTAACGAAATGTTATCTAGCAGATTGACAGTTCTGAATGGCGTTCCCCAGGGATCCATTTTAGGGCCGCTGCTATTCCTGGTGTACATTAATGATATAACAAAAATACCCAGTTCACCCGAATTAATAATGTACGCCGACGATACAAATGTGTTCTTCAAGGCCCAGTCAAATGAATCCCTGGAAGAAGCAGTTAACACTTACCTTTCTAATCTCTCTACATGGTTACGAATGAATCGGCTAGGACTAAATACTAGCAAAACTAAATATGTCGTTTTTAAGCCAATCAATAAAAAAGACTCCTATGCAATGAATATAAAGTTTGAAAACACGCTGATCAGCCAAGTAAGTGACCAAAAATTTCTGGGAGTGTGGTTCTCTGAGGATCTTTCATGGACGTGCCATATTCTTAAGCTCACCACTGATCTCTCCCGAGTAGTGGGTAGCATATGCAGAATACAGAGTCTATTACCAACGTGGCTGAAAATAAAATTGTATCACTCTTTATTCTACTCCAGGTTATGTTATGGCATCTTAACATGGGGCACAACGACATATTCTAACTACAACAGGTTATTGGTGCTACAAAAAAGAATGTTAAGAGTGTGCGAAAACTTCCATGGAAACATCAGAAACTTACCCACACAACCACTTTTCACAAAATATTCTATGCTCCGGGCCGACCAGGTGTAATATTTCAAGTTACTTCTATGGATTCATAAATACAAACTCTATCCAACTTCCTCAGGTAATTCATCTCGCTATTCAATCCGAAACCCTACCCTTAGACTACCAGCTATAAGAACAAACTATGGACGACAAACATTAAACTTTCAAACAATTAAGATGTTGAACAGAACCGATTTCAATGTAGATTTCTACAAAAGATTTCCTGTATTCAAAAAAGAGTGTAAAAATGTTTTGGTTTCAAGCGGTTTTTCCTTTGCTTTGTAAATACATTGTGTGTTTTTGTATGCGTATTATCAACTAGAAAGAAGGAAGTCAGATAGAAAAAAAATATTTTGTGCTTTCTCTGTTCCAAAGTTCATTATTTTAGCCTTGCTACTACCCTGTTTTTATGCATTTATTTACATTTCATTATCAGATGTGCAAATGTTTTGTTTGATTCACAAGTGCAGTGCCGCTTGCCGAAATGTATTAATATTTTTTTTTTGTGCTGAATTTGTATTGGGGGGCCGAGGCCCCGTCAGGCGTTGTTACGCCTTTAGCTTCGGCCCCCCCTTAGACACGTTCTAAGAAACAAATAAAGAAAAAAAAAAGTCTAAAAGCAGCACATCTAGCTGGCCATTCATGTCAAGAGCTTGTGCGAAATCATGAACAGTACAGACAAGTTGGGTAACAGTTGACATGTGCTTCCTAAAACCGTGCTGATACTGTGATAGAAGGTTGCGGCTTTCCTAGAAATCTCTGATGTAGGTGGCAATGACGTGTTCTAAGAGCTTACAGCACGTACTCGTGATTGAAATGGGGCGGTAATTTGACACAGATAAACGATCGCCATTTTTGTAAATGGGAACCACACGTGCTTTCCTCCAGTCATGTGGTATTTCCCCTGTGGCAAGTGATCAGTTGAAGATATCTGTCAAGAATGGAGATAGTTGTTCCGCGTACCGTCGCAGAAAAGAATTCGGTATATCGTCAGGGCCAGTAGAATTTCGAAGTCATCGTGCTTATTTTCCAGCGAACGGGAAATTAGGTGAAGAAAAGACAATGTGCTTTCAGGCTTCAGGCTTTTAATGCAGTCGATCTGCACTGGCAGGAAATTTCATGTTTCTGCGTGCATTAACACGTTGGTAAATTGATACGACCATAATGTCCAATCATCGCTAGTCATGTTATCTAGAAGAGAGGAATAAGCGGGGCTAATTGGTACATCATTTGAATAAAAACAGCGTAGTAGACGGGACCATAGAAAGAGAAGTTTATTTTTTCCAATGTCAACAAAAGTACAAAACAAAACGGCTGAACTCAATGCTCTGATCAGTCAAGCACATGCGCAGTGACGCAGCACTGAGCACGTCAATAAGGCAGTAAGAAAGCCGACACTCGACCGCCGCGCAGGACGATGAAATATGTCGACCATTTGCGCAAGAACTCTGCCTCACTCATTGACAGTGCGTCCACGCATGCTTGCTCAAAGAGCCGCGTGCGGAGGCGCTGCAACATTGGAAACATTGCTCTTTGCGGACGCCCATTTAAGGAAGCCGCTCCACGCTGCCGCCACAAAACGAACATGCCGACACACAAGAGCATATTTGTGAACAGTTCGCGTGAACTAGTGCGCACTTGAGGCGGGTTAAAAACATGCGTGACACCAGTATCCAAAAGCTGCGCGCAACTACACACTCAAACATAGCGTGCCGCAATGTTTCAAAGAGACCGCATTGCGGGCATCGGGCGGAGGGCGCCACGCCCCAAGCCGCAAGGCGGTCTCTAGTGGGCAGGACCCGCCAGCCTCGCAACCAGCCGAAGTCCCTGATATCTGCAGGAAGTGCAGGTGAGGTCAGTTGGCGCCTGCGCGCCCGTCTCGTTTTCTGGAGTTGTTCGCGGGTGAGCTCTGCTACCGTAGACGGGACCAAGAAGAGAGAACACACAGACACAGGCGCTGTCAACTGAAAGAAGTTTATTGCAGCAACGGCATTATGTAGAAACCCATCTCTAGCCCACATGATAAAAAACATGAAAACATTAAATCTAGGTTACAAGTTTCTTCGCAATCACGCATCAAGTAATCTGATTTCTTTTCAGCTTATTAGAAGGAGTGCTGACGCACTTCTCTCCTCGTTGATTAATGGCATACGCTTCTAATATTTCACGTTCAAGCTGGTTCATGCAGCGTTTAAGAACCTTTGTCCGGTCCAAAGTGGCAGTGCACTGGCAAGTGGTGACGTGTTCAGGCAAGTTCTCTCTTGTGCTGTCTTTAATATCTCTATTATGCTCTCTAAGCTTGTCATTGAAACAGCGCCCAGGTTGCCCAATGTATGATGATGCGCACAATAATGCGTTATCGTAGACGAATTCTTTTGTGCAGTTTAGAGACAGCGCCTGTGTCTGTGTGTTCTCTCTTCTTTGTCCCGTCTACTGCGCTGTTTTTAATCAAAAAATGTTATCGAGGTTACTCATGGATGCGATATGAACACAGGCGAGCCATCTTAATTCCGCGAGAAAATATTTGTCTTTGCACCATGCATACTTCCATCCAACTTGCTTTTTCTTTTGTTTGTAGCACCGAATATCTCCTTGTTGCAACGGGTGAGATGCTCATTTATGAATAGGGTGACCTCACGGGCTAGTTGATCATTCATAATAATTTCAACAGCGCATGCTACACAAGGACACAAGACTAGGAACACACACACGAGCGCTGAACTGCAGCTTTATTTGAGAAAGGCCCCAACCTCTACATTTATACCCTCACGGAATCGCCCACTAGGGTAAAAACTAAAATCACAGCACGTGTCCAGCCACAAGCAAGAAAAAATGTTCAAGAGTTAAGCGTACAGTAGACAGGTAAACAAGACCGCAAAAAAGAAGAAAGATTACAAGAAGCAGCGAGAACTTATTTCACTTGCCCATTTTTCTGCGTAACAGTGGGCAGAAATCGTTTTTTAAAAGTGGTAAAAGCACAAATCGCGGTAACGAAGCATGAAGATGACCGAGGCGAAACATCTGAAGTGCATGACAGCCAAAAACTAACACGGCTAAACAAGAAGTGGTCGCAAATGAGAAGCAAAACTCCTAACACGTAGACTAAAAGTGATAAAACAAAGGTACAGAAAAAAGGAGAGCAAAAGCAAAAATAAAACGAAAGAAGAACTACGGGAAAAAAACAGGTTAAAATCACATAAATCCAGACAGGAACGCTATCTCTTTGCTTGAAAGTCAAACGAAAGGCGTACTAACGCATTCACTCTTGAGGTTGGAAATCTTGGCTGCTTGTATTATTTCGCGAGTCAGCTGGTAGGGGCATTTCTTCAGGATGGTTGTTCTTTCGAACATAGTGGTGCATTGTTCATTAGAACCTGGTTTGTTACGCTTGAAATTCTTACCGTGGGCTGTCAAGTGCCTCAGTGATGAACCAGATAGATCCCTTCGACGTTCCATTAATCTTTCAATGACACATCGGCCTGTTTGGCCGATGTACGCCTTCCCACAAGAAAGAGGGATCGAGTAGACTACTCCCTCAGCACACGTGACCAAGGGATCTCTGTGCCGCATGGTACAACCGGTGTTAATTTTGGTCGTTGCATTGATTCTCCAGCACAGTCTGGAAAGGCGCTGTGGGGCCGTGAAAACTACATCAACACGTGCCTTTTTTACTATTTTTTAAGTTTCTGCGATATTGTGTGCATATATGGAACAACGGTGACCTTTTTATTTCGCTGCCGCACGTCAGCTGAAGCGTCAGTATTCGTGCACTCAATGTTTCGTAGCTTCTTTTGCGCCACAGAAGTGAGTACTTCGTCTGGATAACCATAGTTCGTCAGCCGGCACACCATAGCTGAAAAGCTTTCTTCTAACTTATGCTTGCATGTGTTAAGGCGTTAAGGCGTTGTGCAAAGTAAACTGTACAATATTTCTTTTTACTAACTTTGAGTGGCCGGAATCGTATGCCAGGATAGGTTTTTGCCCCTTGGCTCAAAAGACCAGCATACGTGGACCGGCGTGAAAAAAAATTAATTTCTAGGAATCTAATGGAACTGTTGTCCGGTATTCCATGCGTTAGTTCCAGAGGGGCCAATGTCGTTTGAAACACAATAAGGACATTTGTCACTTCAAGTTCTTTTGGACTGCCACAGTGAATCTTTTCCACTTGAAGTTGCAAATGTCCTCAGTGTGTTTCAAACGACATTGGCCCCTCTGGAACGTATAACGCATGAAATACCGGACAACAGTTCCATTAAATTCCTAGAAATTACTTTCTTTTCACGCCGGTCCACGTATGCTGGGCTTTTGAGCCAAGGGGCAAAAACCCATCCTGGCATATGATTCCGCCCATCAGAGTTAGTGAAAAGAAATATTGTACAGTCTACTTTGAACAGCGCCTAGCATAGCCTAGAAGAAAGCTTTTCAGCCCAGGTGTGCCGGCTGACGAACTCAGGTTATCCAGAAGAAGTACTCACTTCTGTGGCGAAAAAGATGCTACGAAACATCGAGCGCACGAATACTGACGCTCCAGCTGACGTGCGGCAGCGAAATTAAAAGGTCGCCGTTGTTCCATATTTGCCCACAATATCGCATAACCTTAAAAAATAGGAAAAAAAGGCAGGTGTCGATTTAGTTTTCACGGCCCCAAAGCGCCTTTCCAGACTGCGCCGGAGAATCAATGCAACGACCAAAATTAACACCGATTGTACCACGCGTTGCCAGGTTCAGTTTCCAATGGCGGTCTGTCCGGAGCCAGAGATTCTTAGCACCCTCCGCTGCATCACAGATCTGACCGCCGCCTTGGTCAGTTGCTCCGCAGCCGCTGGGGACTGAGGGCTGGGGACTGAGGGTTAATTGGTTTGTTCATAGAAGGCCATTGGAAACTGAACCTGGCAACGTTTAACGCAAGAACCTTATGAAGTGAGGCCAGCTTAGCAGTGCTGCTGGAGGAATTAGCCTGTATTAAATGGGATGTCATAGGGCTTAGTGAGGTTAGGAGGACAGATGAGTCGTATACAGTACTAAAGGGCGGCCATATACTGTGCTATCGTGGATTAGCAGATAGGCGAGAACTAGGTGTGGGATTTCTCATAAATCAGGATATAGCTGGCAACATCGAGGAGATTTACAGTATTAACGACAGAGTGGCAGCTATCATAATTAGGCTTAATAAGAGGTACAAGCTGAAGGTGGTGCAGGCCTACGCGCCTACATCAAGCCATGATGACCAGATAGTTGAAAGCTTCTATGAGGATGTGGAATCGGCAATGACCAAAGTAAAATCAAAGTACACTGTACTGATGGGCGACATCAATGCAAAGGTAGGTAAAAAGCAGGCTGGAAACAAGGCGGTAGGTGAATATGGCATAGGTCCTAGGAGCAGTAGGGGAGAGTTATTAGTAGAGTTCGCAGATAGAAATAATTTACGGATTATGAATACCTTCTTCCGCAAACGAGCAAACAGGAAGTGGGCCTGGAAGAGCCCCAATGGTGAGACTAAAAATGAAATAGACTTCATACTATGTGCACACCCTGGCATCGTAGAGGATGTGGATGTCCTCGATAAGGTACGTTGCAGCAACCACAGAATGGTAAGGTCTCGTATAACCTTAGATTTGAAGAGGGAACGGAGGAAACTGGTGAAGCGAAAGGCTATTAACGCGTTAGCATTAAGAGGGAAGATAGAGGAATTCAGAATGTCGCTGCAAAACAGATTTTCCGATTTAACTGAAGAAGACGACCGTAGTGTTGAAACAATGAATGATAATCTTACAGCTATCGTTGCAGAGTGCGCCGCAGAAGTAGGTGGTAGGATGGTACGACAGGATACCAGCAAGCTATCTCAGGAGTCTAAAGATCTGATTAAGAAACGTCAAAGCATGAGGACGACTAACTCCAAAGACAGGATAGAACTAGCAGAGCTATCTAAGTTTATAAATAGGCGCAAGGTAGCCGACATAAGAAAGTTTAGCATGGAGAAAATCGAGCATGCTCTGAGGAACGGAGGTAGCCTAAAATCAGTGAGGATAAAACTGGGCATAAGTAAAAACCAGATGTATGCGCGAAAAGACAAACAGGGCAATGTCATCACCAATATGGATAAGATAGTTGAATTAGCCGAAGAGTTCTACAGCAATCTATACAGTAGGGAATGTAATCATCAAGTTACTCAGGGAGGCAGTCGAGCACAGCAATGGGACATCCCGCCAGTAACGAAGGAGGAAGTAAAGAAAGCCTTAGGAACAATGCAAAGAGAGAAAGCAGCTGGTGGGGATCAGGTAACAGCAGATTTGCTGAAGGACGGAGGAGAGATTGTGCTACAAAACTAGCCACGCTGTATACGCAATGCCTTGTGACCTCGAGAGTACCAGAAGCTTGGAAGAACGCTAACATTCTCTTAATTCATAAGAAAGGAGACGTCGAGGACTTGAAGAATTACAGACCGATCAGCTTATTGTCCGTTGCCTACAAGGTATTTACTAAGGTAATCGCTAATAGAGTCAGGACAACCTTGGACTTTAGTCAACCAAATGATCAGGCAGGCTTTCGTAAAGGATACTCGACAATAGACCACATTAACACTATCAATCAGGTGATAGAGAAATGCGCAGAATATAACCAACCCCTATATATAGCCTTCATTGATTACGAGAAAGCATTTGACTGAGTGGAAACCTCAGCTGTCATGCAGGCATTGCGGAATCAGGGTGTAGAATAGTGTTATGTGAAAATATTGGAAGATATTTATAACGATTGCACAGCTACTATAGTTCTCCATAAAGCCTGCAATAAAATTCCAATACGGAAAGGTGTCAGGCAGGGAGACACGATCTCGCCAATGCTCTTCACTGCCTGCTTACAGGAGGCATTCCGGGGACTGGAATTGGAAGAGTTGGGGATAAGAGTTAATGGAGAATACCTGAGTAATTTGCGATTCGCTGATGACATTGCCTTGCTGAGCCACTCAGGACAAGAACTGCAAAGCATGATCAATCAGCTAGACAGGCAGAGTAGAACGGTGGGGCTAAGAATTACCTTGCAGAAAACCAAAGTAATGTTCAATAGCCTTGCAAGGGAACAGCAGTTCGCAATTAGTAGCGAGGTGCTGGAAGTAGTAAGAGAATATGTCTACTTAGGGCAGGTAGTGACCGCAGATTCGGATCATGAGAGGGAAATAACTAGAAGAATAAGAATAGGGTGGAGCGCGTATGGCAGGTTCTCTCAGGTCATGAATGGTAGCTTACCAATATCCCTGAAGAGAAAAGCATATAACAGCTGCATCCTACCGTTACTCACCTACGGGGCAGAAACCTGGAGGCTAACAAAGAGGGTTCAGCTTAAAGAACAACGCAGCGAGCTATGGAAAGGAAAATGATAGGTGTAACGCTAAGAGATCGGAAGAGGGCGGAGTGGGTGAGGGAATAAACGCGGGTTAATGACATCCTAGTTGAAATCAAGAGGAAGAAGTGGGCTTGGGCAGGGCATGTAATGCGAAGGCAAGATAACCGCTGGTCCTTAAGGGTAACGGAGTGGATTCCAAGAGAAAGCAAACATAGCAGGGGACGGCAGAAAGTTAGGTGGGCGGATGAGATTAAGAAGTTTGGCGGCAACTAGCAAAGGACAGGGTTAATTGGAGAGACATGGGAGAGGCCTTTGCCCTGCAGTGGGTGTAGTCAGGCTGATGATGATGTACCACGCGGCACAGAGATCCCTTGGTCACGTGTGCTGAGGGAGTAGTCGACTCGATCCCTCTTTATTGTGGGAAGGCGTACATCGGCAAAACAGGCCGATGTACCGATGAACGATTAATGGAACAACGAAGGGATCTATCTGGTTCATCACTCAGAAACTTGCCAGCCCACTGTAAGAATTGCAAGCGTAACAAACCAGGTTCTAATGAACAATGCACCCCTATGTTCGAAAGAACAACCATCGTGAAGGAATGCCCCTACCAGCTGACTCGCGAAATAATAGAAGCAGCCAAGATTTCCAACCTCAAGAGCGAATGCGTTAGTACGCCTTCAGTTTCACTTTCAAACGAAGAGATAGCGTTCCTGTCTGGTTTTATGTGATTTTAACCTGGTTTTTTCCCGTAGTTCTTCCTTCGTTTTATTTTTGCTTTTACTCTCCTTTTTTTTGTACCTCTGTTTTATCTCGCTTAGTCTTCGTGTTAGCACTTTTACTTCTCATTTACGACCACTTTTTGTTTAGCCGTGTTAGTTTTTGGCTGTCATGCACTTCAGATGTTTCGCCTCGGTCATCTTCATGCTTCGTTACCGCGATTTGTGCTTTTACCACTTTTAAAAACGATTTCTTACCACTGTTTGTTAGGCAGACAAATGGGCAAGTGAAATAAGTTCTTCTCGCTGCTTCTTGTAATCTTTCTTCTTTTTTTGGGGTCTTGTTTAGCTGTCTACTGTACGCTTAACGCTTGAACGTTTTATCTTGCTTGTGGCTTGACACGTGTTGTGATTTTAGTTTTACCCTAGTGGGCGGTTCCTTGAGGGTGTATATTGTAGTTGTTGGTGCCTCTCTCAAATAAAGTTGCAGTTCAGCGCTCGCGTGTGTGTTTCCTCGTCTTGTGTCCTTGTGTATCATGCGCTGTTGAAACATTAGCAAAAAAAGTGGAAAAATCAATAAGTGGATGCCTTGAAATGTTCTTCTCAGGCAAGACTCATAAGCCTGATTGTCCGCTATGACCTATAGTTTCAGAAAAAGGCACCTGGCAGGAACACCTTGGGCATTTTCTTCGTGACAGCTTGAACCGCTTGTCTGGAGCTGACCCGTTTCAAGTACGCAGCTCTTTGGAAGTTGTCGAGGATCTACGCCAAGGATTGCAAGGTGCTGCTACGGCCTTTGCAATTGACGTAGAAGACCTTTTTTACTCCATTGGCCATGAAGGACTTTTCACAGCTGTTATCCAAAGGAAAGACAAGATGGGAGCCCTAATCTTTCAGAATGCAACCGGAATAGGTCAAGACAGGTTCATCACCCTACCTGCAATCCACAGGAGTTTCCTACAGTGACCAGCTCTTGATACAACAATATGGAAGCTGCATTGGTTCGTCCGTTCCCCGATGCTCTCGGACTTTATCTTTTCCACCATGGACAGGGCAGTTCAAGAACGTCTACATGACAAGCACATCGTCAAGATCTATCGTTACGTGGACGATTTCCTCATCGTGTTAGACAGTGCAGCGGCTGTTGACATGCCACAAGCCGTCGAGGACATCGTCAGAGTGTTCAAGGACTCTTCTGGTGGATTGAACTTCACGTGGGAAATGCCAAAAGGGAACAGGATCCAGTTTCTAGATCTATTTTTACTGGTGAGTGGTTTTTAGTGGTGAGCGAGTGTCTTGGTGTGCAACGTTAATTGAAGAAAGGTTTACTCCCCTTCGACAGTGCGCATTCCAAACTTGTCAAGCGGGCACTCGCAACTAGCGCACTTCATGCGTCACTAACAAAATGTTGCGTACACATGGCTGATTATAGCGTAGATAACCAGGTTCAATGCCTTCTTTTAGCTGGCTACTCACCTTTCCGCATAGCAGGCCTGTGCGAAGCCTTACTCCAGAAAATGAGGCTAGGAGAAGGAGGGAAAGAGCCCAGGGAAAGGAAACGTTTGGCCGTTATTCCGTATATCCATAAGCTACCGCACAATATCAAAAAGGTTGCAGCCAGGTACGATGTGAACGTTGTGTTTTCTGCCCTATGTAAGTTGGCAAGAATGTGTCCGATGGTGAACCGGAAGAAGCGGGCGACCTGCACAGTAAAACATACCTGTCAGTACACCGAATGTCGGTCCGCAGGTGTCTACCAGATTCCCCTCACATGTGGTAAAGTGTACATCGGCCAGACTGGACGCTGTTTCAATGACAGAGCAAGCGAACACTTCCTCAACGTAAAAATCAAGTCTGGGATCCACATGGCACTACATTGTAACCAACCCCGTCACGATTATCGGCCTATGTTATCAGACACCAAGTTTCTGGCGACCGCAAGGAGTAAAATAGAAAGGGAGGTTATTGAAGGTTTTTTGATTGAAAAGGCTGGGGACGAGTGCATCAGCAGCTCATCTGTCTGTTTACAGGAGAAAGAAAGGTCCTTCGTGGAACGGACGCGATTCTTGCGTTTTAACCGCTAGACATCAAGACAAACGGTTTTCGCCGCATCTCACATTATTGTGTTAGTTTGTTGCCCTTATGCAGAACGTTTCTCCTCTGTCTCTTAAAGACTTTTAATGGTTTAGCCGTCTTAATTGCTTGGTTGGTGGTGATTCATGTTGTTTTCTTTATATAGTTTCTCTTTTTAACGATTGTCACATTTACCGTGTTATTTGTTGGGGTCGGTTTTTTTGTTTTCGCTTTTAACCTGCTGACTGTGCCTATTTCCTAGCAACTTTTGATTTTTCTTCTCCTTTTTTCATCGCCATTCTCTCATGCTTGTTCTCATGCTTTTAGGCTTTCTCGCCCTCTTAAATGTTTTTACGCACCCCAAAGATTCCGCTTGCTTTGATGTACTCATTTTCTTGCCTATCTGAGCTGTAGTTGTGGAATGCTGTAGCTGGGTCATGCACATCTTTTATCTGTTAGTCCTTTTATCATTAGATAAAAATGCTGTAGTTTGATAGAGCATGCACTTTCCATGAGTTCTTTCGAGCTGTGTTGTCACTCGCCAAACGTGTGAGGCGTTCCTTCGGTGTGTCCCGCGGCTGACAATGTATCACGTGGTCCAGAAAAATAGTATAAAGCTGTGCTGTTTTTTCACGCAATAAAGAGTTGGTATTCAGCGCCCGTCCTGTGTTTTTCGTGTTCCTTCTGTCCTCGTTCCGTAGCGCTGTGTGAATCTGTTTATTAAATGATTAACTAATACCGACAAGTTAATTTTAAACTATTATTTTAGGCCTAATTATTAGCGGCGTTTTGCCCGGGTTATATAATATTCATACAAGTTTTTCGACTTTCCAGAACGCTCTTACCCTCGACGCTGTGGCCCTAAAAATTTTGGCTAAATCGCGCCAAACTAAGGCGCTTTGGAGAAGCTTGCAGGCAAAGCAACATCTCCAGTGCACGTAACTCGCCGAAATAGCCAAAATTTGTTGGGCCACAGCGACGAGGGTAAACCGCGTTTTCAAAATTCTAAAACTGTGCTGATATTAATGTTACGTACTGTGGGCTGCACGTCAGCAGAAATAATTAATAAGTGAAGTATTAAATATTAGTTAGCCAGCCTGCTTTTTAGCACGTCGTAGCTTCGCTACGATTTACTACACCATTCACAATACTACGCCGGAAAAAAATGTTTCTTTGACTAAAAAATCCTATCTTTAAAAAGTGCTTAATGCCTTAGGCGGAATACCCTTTGTAGGCAGTGTTCCCTTTATAGGCACTGTAGAGGGAAAATGAAGCCCGTGCACAAATCAACAAAATCCACGCAGAAACGTGTCTTTTTTTTGTATTATGCCGGATAATAGCAGCGTTACGTACGCAGTACTCCCCTTTTATATTGACGTGGTGCACTTCTAGCAGCTCACGGAAAACTTAGTCTTTGCTCATACCGATAATCTTCTAGGAGGAGAATGTTAATGTTCTTGAGCCGGGGTACTCAACCTTGAATGTAACGCAATTAGCCGGCAATTCTCCCCTTCGCGTTTATTAAGCATGAAATGCTTTTAGCCCCCGTTGTCGGCAGTGTGGTGACGTCACGCCGAGACCGAGATCCACTCATCCGGGCATTGAAATCCACTCATCCGGGCATTGAAATCCACTCATCCGGTCACTGAATTCCACTCATCCGGGCATTGAAATCCACTCATCCGGGCACTGAATTTCAGTCATCCGGGCACTGAATTCCAGTCATCCGGGCTCTGAAACGAGAACATCCGGGCACCGTACGAGACTTAACGAGAATTAACGAGACTCTGTAAGCCCTCCTACGCGACCGGCATGCAAGCGCCGGTTGGTCTCCAAAGGAGTCACAAAAAATAACTACTGCCAGTGCCTTCTCAATGTTTATCAAGATATCAATCGCTGTGCGTTTGATAATGCACGGAATTATAATTTCCGATTTCTAATAACGCGTGCAAAAGCACATAAATGCCACGATACACTTGGTTGTCGTACGCGATCTCTTAGGGGCTTCGCGCATCGAAGCAAAGCCGCGCAGGCGGACAGGGGCCCGGGGGAGAAGCGCTGCGTTCAAAGGGCAAGGCATCGCGCCGAACGGGTGGTGGCGTTCCTCCCTTCCTTTACGGTGCGGTTCGGGTGTCCACCGAGATGGCAGAGAATTACTCCACAATTTCCTTTCCTCAAAAAACCTTGCGTTCAAATGGCAAGGCATCGCGTTGAACGGGTGGTGGCGTTCCTCCCTTCCTGTACGGTGCGGTTCGGGTGTCCACCGAGATTACATTAGGCCCGTAAACATTTCATGCCTACTCTACTCTCGGTTACGGGAGAGGCAGAGAATTTTTCACACAGCGGAATGTTTGGCCAAAATTCACGCGACCGCACTTGAGCGGGATCTGACATACGCCGTAGACAAATTTCACGAATCTGAAATGATTTATTACTCGTCTGCTTTTTCGAGCTCCTTTGGTGCAGTTACTGGGGCATAACCCAGCGAGCTTCTGTGGCGCTGAAAGACCACGCGGATGTCACCCTTTTTTGCCACTTTTATTGCGAAAGCAATACTACTCGCACTTTCAAGCCTTCGCGTGACCCGGCCGCATTTACGTTTGAACTTTAGCGGAGTGAATATGGGCGACCAATCCCCTCCTTCAGATAGCCCGGCTGCAGTTACGCCGCGCCGCGCAGTGTGGCCCTACTGCCGCTGTGACGTCATACCAGCTGTAAATTATGGGCGATCAACTCGCTCCTTCAGAGAGCCCGGCAGCAGTTACGGTGGTGTTTGCCGCGCTGCGCACCTGTGGCGCTACTTCCGCTTTGACATCATACCAGCGGTAGATTATGTTTTCTTTCTCTCAATCGCAACAACATCACAAACAAAATATAAAAAAATTACCGAAGACGCTTTGAATCGTCGCGCAGCGCACTGCGTTCTCGAACGCGGCGTATTGCCTTCCAAGACGCTTTCAGTTGTTGCGCAGCGGCGGCCGGTAGCCACGCGTGACCTGTAGACGCGGCGCACTGCGTTCCTTCAGTTGGAGGCGCTGCGCTTTTGCTTTCGCAACCTACCAGACTTAACCAAAGCTAAGCCACCGGCAATTTCTTTTTTAATGTTGTGAGCGACTTTTTGCATATAGGCCACAACCGTGGCCTTCTTTCTGATCTTACGCTCATTGCTATTGACATGCTTTGCTTTTTTTACTCTCCTTGCAGGTTCTCGGCCACAGCTCAAACAACCTCGCCAGGGAAGTCCGCTGAAAGCAGCCTGTTAATCGTGTAGCGACCCAAGCCGCCGACAGTGACAACATGCCGAAGAAGATGAAGTTGCTTGTACGCGCTAGATAGAACGCTGTCGGAACTAGAGTCCATAGCTCAAGGCCTTGCTGTGCGTTTTCGTGCTCGCACTACCTTTCCATCAACCCCGTTTCATTTGGGTGGAGACTTCACTATGGTATCTGTATCTGATTTAGCGTCTGCAGTTAATTGCCTGCAATCTGCTGCCCCTGGGATTGACGGAGTAACAGTTGGCACGCTTAAAATCCTAATGCAAGACTTTGCACCGTACCTCTTGCAGATTGTGAACTGGTCTTTGGAAAAAGCCTGGATTCCACAAAATTGGAAAGCAGCAAAAATTATTTTACTGCGGAAAGAGCAGGGGAAGGGTTTTGATCTCGACAATATTCGGCCGATTGCTCTCACATCAAATTTGGTTAAGCTTGTGGAGCGGGTAGTCTTCAGCCGCCTCACGAGTCATATTCTGAGTCTTCAAGGATTTAGCGAGGCTCAGATTCGCTTCCGCCGGGGGTGTTCGATTTGGACCGCGCACACAGACTTGGAGAGCCGTATTAAGGTTGCTATGAGGCAAAATAAGGTACAGCTCTGGTTACTTTAGATATTGCAAAGGCTTACGACAGCGTTGAAGACAGCATTTTGCTTCATAAACTGGCTAATGTACAACCTCCTTTGTACTTCTTTGCGTGGATAGGAGAGTTCTTAAAGAATAGAGCGTTCTTTTGTTCTAAGGGTACGTTAACTTCTACAACATACGCCCGGTCCAGGGGTGTCCCACAACGCTCCGTTCTTTCACCGTTATTGTTTAACATACTAATGCGTGATGTCCCTATACACCCCGCCGTCAAAGTTTATGTGTACGCGGATGATATTGCTTTTTTCGCTTCTGCCAAGAGAGAGAGACTCTTTAATGAAGAGCAGAGAATTTAGCCGGCGCTTAAAAATCGCTGGCATGCTACTCTGCGTACGGAGGGGAATTTGGGAGATAAAGACAAAAGGAGAGCAGAGTGGAAGAGGTAAAAAAAAACGAAGATAAAATGCGGCCATGAAATGGGTACTAAGGATGCAATGGCGAGAATTGATGTAACCTATGGAGTGATGGAGTGCATAGTCCGTCAAATGGGCTGACGAAGTTCACTGCATGAAGAATGCATGAAGGTGACGTGCAAGTGAGTTTAAAGCTTATCAAGATGTCCAATGTCTTTTAAATATGTGAATAGAAAAGTCATTGCAAGTCTCTGTTGCCTAAGGCAGGCTAAGGGACCTAAAACTTTGTCCATTGTAAGGGGCACTGAGCAGAGCTTCTGCATGCAATGTTCATAGTACGCACGCTCGTTGGCATATGCAGGGCACTCAAGCAAGATATGCTCCACAGTTTCTATCGCGGCACAGTTGTCACAGTGCGGACTGTCCATTTGTCTAAAACGGTATCGTAAGCCGTTTGTATATGCAGCATTAAGACGAAGTCGATGATAAAGTGTTTCCAGATGTCGAGGAATTCTGGGTGAGAGTCTTGATCTAAGATGTGGGTCGACTGAGTGAAGAAATTGGTACTGATATGTCGGCAAACTCCAAAGCCGATACATTTCTTCGGAAGCAAAACTTTTGGCCACCTGGGACGCATCAGATTTCGTAAAAAAAGTTCTAATGTATCTCCGATGTTGGTGGCCCTTACGGGCCGCTTCATCTGCTTTTTCATTAGACTGAATGCCACAGTGAGCAGGTACCCACTGAAATGTTATGCAGTGGCCTGCGGCAATAGCTAAATGATGTAGATATCCGATGTCCAGGGAAACTGGCTGGTGATTCGTTTTCTTCAGCAGGTTGGCCAGGATCTGAAGATATGCTTTCGAATCGGTGAAGATAACCCAACGGTCGGCGGTTCGGCGCAGGATGTAAGAAACAGCTTCCTTAATGCCGTGAAGCTCAGCTGTCGTAGAGGATGTCCTCCGCTGCAGCCGGTAAGAAAGGGCATGGCCTATTGAGGGCACATAAAGGCCACATGAAGAGGTTTCTTTACTTGTTGAACCATCGGTGAAGATATGGGTGTGCTGCCTATAGTCCTCCGTTAAGTAGGCGAGAGTAGTTTGCAGAAGAGCTGCCTGTGGCATGCGGCTCTTTGCATTCACACCTGGAACAAACTTCTTCACCTTTAGAGGAGAGAGTGTCCATGGAGGAAAGGTCAGAGGTAGTAGTTTCTGTGGCTGATTAATAGTAGGGATGGGCAGGAGCTGCACTGCTTGGCCAAAGCTAGAGTTGCTGTGAGTTAGGTGGACACGGTGCAGAAAGTGCTTCTTCCCTTGAAGAACATGGCGGAGATGGGTACGCATAGTTTCCTGGGCGGCAATCACCTCTAGTGGGAGACATCCTGCCTCCGCTACTGTTCCTGATGCAGAGGAACCCTTTGGGAGGCCAAGGCATATTCGCAGGCAGTTGTTCCGTGCGGCAACGAGAGACTTATTGCTTGATGTAGATAATCTTTGAAACACTGGTAGACAGTAGCGCAAGGTTCCTTCAACGTAGGCTTTTTCAAGCAGAAGCATTGATCGGCAGTTGCTACCCCACCTTGTTCCCGCCATGAACCTAAACACTTGCGATGCTGCAGTGATCCTCTCGCGGAGTTTTTTGATATGAGGTGTCCATGACAGATTATATTCGATTACAACACCCAGGAATCGCTGAGATTGTACATATGGTAGCGATCGTCCGCCTAGGAGCAGCGGATATCGGGTCATCGTTTTTCTTGTAAACGCCATTGCAACACTCTTTTCTGGCGAGAGACGAAGACCTCTGGAAGCCAGGTACATCGAAATGTGCAATAGCGCTCTCTGTAGACGTTGCTGGGTGATATAGCGCGAACGTGATGCGGTCCAGATGCAGATATCATCAGCATAAATTGTTATACGGACCCCTCGCGGAAGGTTTCTTCTTATGTGTATAAGGGCAATATTGAACAGGAGAGGGCTGAGCACCGCTCCCTGTGGTACGCCCCTCTCTACTGCGTGAAAGCATGTTGGACCGTTTGGAGTGGTCATAAAAATTTGCCGTTCTTTCAAATAATGCCCAATCCATTTGTATAGCTTTCCTCCAAGGCCAAGACTGGCAAAGGCGGCGAGTATTGCATGGTGAAAGACAGAGTCAAAGGCGGCCTTGATGTCTAGGAAAACGGCTGTCGGGATGTACCCAGCATGAAGGTACTCCTCAATTGATGAGACGAGGGAGATGATATTGTCAGTCGCAGACCTGTTTTGACGGAACCCGTTCATTTCTTGGAGGAACTCATTTCGGCTTTCTAGGAACCAAGTTATGCGTTTGCAGATCATGCGCTCCATGAGCTTACCTACACAGCTCAGTAAGGCAATGGGCCGGAATGATGCGTAGCTTGTTGGCTGCTTACAGGGTTTCAAAACAGGCACAATTTTCGCCAGCTTCCATTCCGTGGGGACCTCACCAGTCATCCAGGAAGAATTGTAATACTCCAGGAGTCGAAGACGGGAGGTGTGGGGTAGCTTTGCAATGGCTTCATAGGTACCTTCATCATGACCCGGAGACGTGTGTCTATTTGTCTCCGCGATAGCTGTGGATAGTTCTTCCATTGTGAAAGGCAGGTCTAACGCTGGCACTGCCGCCATTGGGATGCCTGATTGACCATTTGCGGAGAGTGTCGAATGCCCTGACCCTGCCGACAGTAGCCTGCAGTATTCTTCTGAGATTTCTTTTATAGATTTTTGTTCGTGAAGGGAGAGTGCAGCGAAGGGGTGGAGTTGTTGAGGTGGCGTGCGCATACCTCTAACTATCCGCCAAATATTGGTTACTGGTTGGCGCACATCCAGCGTAGAACAAAAGTCACGCCACTTTTGCCGACTGAGTTTATCCATATAGCGTCGAATGTGACGTTGTGCCCGTCGGCATGCACGTAGGTCATCCAGGCTTTTTGTGCGCAGAGCTTTCCTTTCAGCTCGCCGGCGTATAGCGCAGAGCCTTTGAAATGTGTCATCATTTGAAGGTAGGCTATCATTTTTAGTTGTAATTTGCGTACTCGCTCTCAGGCAATACGCCATTGTTTATGCTAATTCCTCATTGCGAGTTGCCGCAGTAATTCCTCTGCTTACAGCGCCCTTGTATGCGTCCCAGTCTGTAGATTTTGTAAGGAATTTCTTTGGGTTCCTCTGCGCATGGAAAGCCGATATGAGGATTGGGTAATGGTCGCTTCTGCGTGTCTCCAAATCAGTGCACCAGCCAAAGTTGTGGGCGAATGAACTTGTGACAAATGTCACGTCGATGCTGCTGGTAGTCGTCGGGCCTCGGAGGTAGGTGATGCTGCCGTCATTTAATGGCTGAACTGAATGCTTGGAGAGAAGTTTTGCAAGCTTGGCACCTCGGGCACATGTATGTGAGCTGCCCCAAATTTCATTATGAGCATTGAAGTCCCCGCAAATAATATGCGGTGAGGGCGTACTTGCTATCAAGTTATCAAGTCTCATAGCATAAAATGGCGTGCCTGGCTCAAGATATACTCCAATCAGAGTGTACTGTTGTCCGGCAATAACTGTGACAGCGCACACGTATTCATTGTCGCTGTGAGGCGGGACATCAACCGATGAGGCCGGGATATCCTTGCGAAAGCCTATCAGCAATCTGCTGACGTTATCTGGTCGTTGTGAATGATGGAAATAGTATCCGTGGAGTCGGAAAGTTTCCTCGACGCGTGATTCACAGATGACTATGAAGGGGAAGCGGTACGCTCGCACGAGCTGTCGGAAATCTGAGAGTTTAGAGCGTAGCCCGCGAGCGTTCCACTGGAAAATGGTGCATGTACGAAAGATGTTGTGGATTGTCAGCTGCGGCGAAGTTCTCGCTGTGGAAGCCATGATTACTGAAGTGTGGTATTACGCCCGTGCGGAGCGTAGGAGAGCGACACCAACGGCTCCATTGCAAGGACAGCTTCTACTTCTGGGAGTCCTCCTGACGAGGGGTTTGCACGGATAAGAGCCTTGATGGCTGCAAACAGCATCGGAATGAGTAGGCTTGTGATATCTTGTTCAGAGTTTCCGGTTTGCTGCTTGTCGCTGATCTTCCTGTCATGTTGTGGCGCCTTAGGCTCAGAGCGAGCGACGCTGTTTGTCGGGTCTTGTGTAGTGCGCTGCAGCAGCTTTGATGAAGGAGAATAACCAACGGATTTCGCACGATTCTTTTTTACTGCATCAGCGTAGGTCTTGTCAGGTGCTTTCCCACGCTGTGTTGACTGATTCTCGGAAAGAGCTGCCGTAGTCGTGAAAACCACGTCGGGGTTAGGTGGTGGTTCATGGCGCTTAGGGGGTTTCCCTTGTGTTTGCTCTGCCGTGCGAGCAACTGTGGCTGCTTTCTTTTTATAACACCCTCCGTAGGAAGCAGGGTGAGGGCCACCGCAGTTAGCGCATTTAGGTTGTGCTCTCGAAGTGCATTCTTTGTGCGAGTGGGGGCCAGCACACACTTTGCAGCGCACGGGGCCGTTGCAATGTCTTGATATGTGGCCATGCCTCTGACATTTATAGCATTGAGTTGCTGCTCCGACGTATTCAGTTATAGGGTAACTACAGAACCCAAGCGTTACTCTTTTTGGTAGCGGCGCATCTTTTGCGAATTCCAGTATAACTGCGCGACGGCGTACCTCTTTGATCTTTCCACCATCCTCAGGAGTGTAGGCGGTGAGCCTCCTTGCTGAAAGGACACCTTGGTCACGTAGATATTCCTTCAGATCTTCGCTTCTGCCAAAGACATTCATATCCTGTACCAATTACTGCAAGAGTACTTAAGTGCTCTGGAAGTTTGGCTAGACAGCATAAAGTTAACTTTAAATGTGAACAAGTGTGCCGTCCTTGTTTTCCCACAAGCAACCCCTCTTTACATCTCTCTGTCGTATCACTGTATCCTCATCCCGCAAGTTGATTCAACAAAATACTTGGGTATAATATATGACCCGCATTTAGAATGGCGGCCACACATTAGAAGCATTGCGCTTAAGGGTGAGCGTGCCCTCGGCCGGTTGGTGAGGATCAGCAACAAAAAATTCGGTATGCGACGAGACACTCTACTACTTCTTTATAAGACCTATGTACGGCCAATCCTTGAATTCGGCTCCGTTCTCTTTTCTGGGTGCCCAAAGTACAAGCGTGAACCCCTGTTTGTTATGGAGCGACGCGCTCTGCGCCTTTGCTTAGGTCTGCCTAAATCAGTAGCTAATGCTGTGTTGTACTTGGAGGCGCGAATACCTGATCTCAATTCCCGGTTTAAGCTTATCACTGTGCGGACATTTTTAAGGTCTTTGGAGCCTGTTCCTGGATTGGCTAACCCTATATTTACAACGAACCCAACTCTCTTCTTTAGTACTCCCTGGCCTCGGTATAAGCTCCCTCAGGTGGTGTTCACTAACTCCCTGCTGTCAAATATTTCCGTATCAATGAGACCTTTAGTACTAGTCAACCACAGGCGGGCTGACACGGCAGTCTTCTTTGACAACACCCTCCCAAGGAATGCTAAGAACCTGCCCGCCAATATGTTAAATGGGCTCATAGAGGAGTACCTAGACAATTTTCCTAACCATATTGTCGTCTATACAGATGCCACCCAGCAAAATGCTATTGGTATTTACAGCAAAACCGGTATTGGTATTTACTCAAGGGCTCTTGATTGGAGCTACTCATTTCAGGCCCCTGACTATACCCCTATTTTTGTAGCTGAGTTTCTAGCCATTGAGTTGGCCTCAATAAGGATTCCCTGTAGTATAACTCGGGTTATTATACTCTCAGATAGCCTTTCTGTTTTGGCAGCGCTCGTAACCTCGAGTGATACTCCTATGAGCCGTTCCTTTCAATTTTTTATTCCTCCACATGTTACAGAAGTACGCTTTCACTGGGTCCCTGGGCACTGTGGCATTGTTTCTAATGAGAGGGCTGACTTTTTAGCAAAGTCTGCCCTTGATGCTCCTATTGTCCCTTTCGTCCCAAATACTATTTACTTGACTCTAGCACGCTTTCAGCGATTCCAGCGTTTCCACACCTTGAGCCATGAGCCTCTTCTCGCTGCAGCATTGTCAACACCTGGCATTTCCTTGGAGTGTGCGGAAGTGCAGTTCGAGGCAATGTGAGGCGTCCATGACCCTTTTGCGCTGCAGGATACCGCGGCTAAATCTTTATTTATGCCGATCAGGGCTTTCGATATCCAACCTTTGTGAGTCTTGTGACGAAATTGAGTCTATATAACATTTTTTTTTCCTCTCCTGCCGGCGGCTCGCTGCTCTCCGTAGAATTTACTTGGAGATCCCCCTCGCTAGGCTTGGGCTTCCTCTATCTATTCCGATTCTCTTATCCTTCGGGGCAAACGCCAAGGTATATGCCCTGAAACCAGTGTTCCATTCTATTCACGATTATATAATTTCATCTGGTAGATTCCTCCTCTAGAATGTGAATTCACAACTTTTCTTTCTCCGTATTTTTTATTTTGTACAAATTCTAGCTCTGCGTCCCAAAATTTTAAATTTAAATATACTCCATTCCATGTACATGAGTGCGGTTGTATCCGCTATGCACCCTGGCCAATCCCCCGCCGTGGGTATGTGCCATTCAGCCTGAGGACATCATCATCATCGTCGGACTTTGTACTCGGGCGGCCGCTGCCAGCGTGGTTCCTCCAGTGCGCTTCAATAAACCTGAATGCGGTCGCCCCTTCCCGGCGACCTCAACAAGTGGTGTCCTGGCGAGCCGCGCCTTCTATCGCAGCGGCGTCCCAGCACTGCAGGCTGGCAAGACCTGGATTTCAATCCCCCGCTCCCAGCGTTCCGGCCTGCAGCAGTCGGCGGGTGGTTCGCCCAACTGGAGGCTGCGATGTACTTGAACGGCATTACCCTCCAGCCATTTAAACACGCAGACTTTTGCGCCATTCTCCCGCCCGACCTCCCCTGCCGACTGGCCTTCCCTACCCCAGGATGCCGGCCCTACAACGAGTTGCGCGCTGCCGTCCTCGCCTACTACGGCGCATCGTACTACCCGCTGCCGCTCTATGACGAGGCGGACCCGCCTTTGCCACCGCCTGCGCCGGCACCAGCATCGCACTCGTCTACCGCTACATCCTCGGGAAATAGCACGCCGCAACCGTCACCGGCCAGTACTCTGCCGCTCCACTCCAGAGTCTCCGGCCCTGCTGCTTTTACACTGACCGCAACAGACGCTGCTGCATCGCTCCCGGCAGCACATCCTGCTACCCCGTGTACGATAGCAGCACTGTGCGTCGACTCTACGGCCCCAAGTCCGCTGAAATTGCCTCACCAGCTTGGTGAAGTGCCTGGCCCACCGCGGGTTGCCAGTCAGCGAACGCAGCGACAGACGCGCCTCGCGCCACCCTGTTCAGCGCCTCCGGTCATACCCCCTCCAAGAATGACACTACAGCGTCTTCGGCACAGCCCGGCGAGCGACTTCTTTCATCTGGAATAGTGCCACCGTCAGTCGAGCTCTACTTCGACGAGTGCCCCACTTCGCCAATTCTGTAACTTACTGGGTAGCATCGCTGCCAGCCGGAACCTCGCCTGCCGCCTCATCGCTCATTCCACCAAAGCCGTCAGTCAGTGACCTGAGCGAACGTGCTAAGGGCGAAGGGAGTTTGCCGGCACCGCAGCATCTGTCCGATGCCAGCCCCGCTACCCAGGTTTCGACCCGCCGCTTCCAGCGTTCCGGCCCCATGGCGTTGGGTTGGCGGGTGGTTCGCTCAGTTTGAGGCTGCGCTGTACATGAACGGCGTCACTATGCAGCCGTTCAAACACGCAGTCCTCTGCGATATCCTCCCGCCCGCCCTTCTGCGTAGACTCACCCGCTCTGCCTTGGGCTGCCGGCCATACAATGAGCTTCGTGCGGCTGTCTTGGCAGCCTTCGACGCCCCGCTGCCGCTCTACGGCGCAGCAAGCCCGCTTTCATCGCTGCCAGCCTCTGGCTCAGCACCGGCCTCGCTAGCGCCCACGCCGCCTTCATCCGAACCCTGCCCGCCTTGGCAGCCTCTGTCCGCTTTCCCGCCCCTCCTTCACGGCGTTTCCGGCCCTGCCATCCTCGTCGATAATACACCAGGTGGGTACAGCACGAGCTTTGCCTCACGTCCTGCTCCCACTGCTGTCCTACCCGCGTCTTTGGCCCTGCCTTCTTGCGCTTCACTCACGTTGTCGCCAGAACCTCCTGCAGCCAAGGAAGACTCTGTGGCAGTAGCAGTGTCGTGGCTTCCGACATGACCATCTCCCTCCTCACTGCCGCTAACAGTTCCACAGATCTTTGCAGCAACGTCGACGCCGCGGCCCACTGATTCTCACGAGCTCTCGGCCGAGACCGAGCCTTATGGCCACAACACCAGCCCTTCCAACCATCCGCACCACCCTGAAAGTTCCACGCAGCAGAATGAGAAGGCGAAACCGGCCCCAGCATTACCACCCATGGCGATTGTCACCCGCCCTACATTGCCTGAAAATGACCCTGAACCGGTGCCACCGCCTGTTGCCAAGCCAATCCAGGCCACTGCTGTGGGCCCTTTTTGCTCCCCGCCGGTGTTAGCATCTTCTAGGAAGCCTGACACCGATGGCTCGGCCGCCACTTCACGTCAGTACGCCAGGAGACCACTGACCACACCATATCAACGCATCTGAGCCTCCATATCAACTCACTCTACAGATGAGATTTCTGTCGCACTGTGATGTGGATTACCAGTTGGAGGAATAGACAAAAGCTGTGA
The DNA here is from genome assembly GCF_055824585.1 of Amblyomma mixtum. Taxonomy (NCBI): domain Eukaryota; kingdom Metazoa; phylum Arthropoda; class Arachnida; order Ixodida; family Ixodidae; genus Amblyomma; species Amblyomma mixtum. The sequence goes on from NC_143016.1 coordinate 197,522,806, forward strand.
TTGAGTCTCACACAGTGGATTGGCAGCCACGGACCCAGAAGGTTGGGAAGGTGCAACCAACGGTGAAGAGATTGTACAACAAAGAGGAGCAGTAGAAGCTGCCAACAAAGCGGAGTTTGTGGAACGCGGCTCGTCCCCTGCGGTTCGCTTCCCCGCAGTGCACCTTCAACTCGTCCCCGGTGGCTCGCTTCTCAGCCGTGCACGCTCCTTTGTTTTACTTTAACGAACGAGGGAAGGCGCTGGCGTCACAGCGACACGAGCGCCACGGATGGCGTGTTTGCTGCGCGCGCGCGTGGGAGAGAGGGTCCTCCTCTGCTCGGGACGGGGAAGCGTGCTGACGTTCGGCGCGAGGCTCCGCTCTTCACCTGCTGGCGAGAACCCTCGTGGGGAGGAACGTTCACCCCGCATCTCGTCCTGCCCGGCCTCGGAGTTTTCCTCTGCCCTACCGTGGGCGAACATTAAATCGTAATCGTGCTGGTGAGTCGGACGTCCTCGATTACTCAGCGTATTTTGTTGCTAGCTGGGGTTATTGATGTTGTAGCAATAAATGCCTTGTTTGTGTCAGCCAGTGTGTCATTCCTTTGTTCCCTCAGAGCAAGTCCCGGCGTGGTCGGCGTGCTCTCGCTAGCGTACGCGATCACGGGGTGGGGTCCGCGCGGTTTTGAAATGTGTCAGCCACGGTTAAACAGGCAAAACGTACTTATCTCCCATATTAAAACCCCACATCTGGGATATCATGTCCTGCAAAATACACGCTGAGAGATTTTCGACTGTACGATCCATGGCACTGGCCATTGCTTTCTCCACCGCTGCAGCAGCCGCTTGCGACAAGGAGGAACCCACAACGGTTGCATGCCGCGTTGCCACACTTGCATAGCCATATGCGCTATGTTTGATGACTGCAAATTCCTCACGTCTTGAGCACCTGCGCTTGTCAATCAACTCTAGCACTTGTTCAGCCCGCGCTGGGCATTCAGAATGGCTTGCTGAGTGTCCACCAGCACACAAACAGCCTTTCTCGTGTTGAGAAGAACACCCAGCGGGGTCGTGGCTATCTCCGCACACACAGCAACGGAAACTCGATTTACAGGCCTTGGCACCATGGCCAAACCTCCAGCAGCTGCACTGAAAGGGCCGAGATGTAAATTGATCAACACGGAAAACCAAAGGCCACACATTAACATCAGATGGACAGGTCAGCCCCGCAAATGTAGCTATAACAGACTCCGTCGGTATCATTGTTCCGTCCACCATACAACTGCATCGGTGAATGGCAGTCACGCCAGCCGAATTGAGTTTTTTTAGTGTCTCACACGCACTTAGCCGTGGGTCTACACCACGGACTAACCATTTGGAACACGCCAGATGAGCAGGCATGAACGCGCTCACCGGGTGGTGATTGGCAAAGGAAGAACACTTGTGTAGGTCAGCCGCGCATGCCTGGTCTGGCGATCTGCAAACTATCCCGCCACGGCCGAACTGCAGGACGTCAGTGATCCTCATGAAATGAGGGATGGTCGATTTAAGAGCTGCCTGTACAGCCTCCGGGTTATTGAGCTTGATGGAGCCCTCATCCACGGGACGAAAGCAACCGGAATGCTCCTTACTCCGCCAAGGAAGAAATAATCAAGGGGCAACTCATCTGGGGAGAGACAAGCCGACCAGGGTGAGTTACCCTGGCCTGGAGAGCTTGTGAACATCAGACCATGTTTCCGCGTACAGTCACCCTGAAAAATAAGAAGAGAACGCAGGAAACCAAGCAGAAATTCGAGAAATAACGCAGCACCGCCTAGTGTTTAGCAGCAACCCAGCAGAGAGCAGCGTCGCCTTCGTTTCATAAACACTTCGTCGTCCTCCCAGCGTCCGTATTAATATATAAGAGAAGCAGTACTCGCCCCAGGACGCTTCCCTGGGGCGCACCAGACGTGACGGGAAGGAGCCGGATTGCTGCCCGCCAAGAAGTCGTATTGCTGTCGTTTGCTTAGATAGTCACTTACCCAAGAAATAATGATCTGCAGGAGGCCACATTGCTGTAATTTGGTTTTTAGCCTATTATGAGGAACTACAACAATAGCTTTGCTAAAATCTTAAGAGTACGTCCATCTGCCCATTATTATAATGTTCTGAGGCGAAGAATCGGGCTGCAGATACAAGTTGCGTCATTGTGCTATCCTTTCCGGGATCCATGCGGACAGTTTGATTGAATTGCTCTCTAAAAACTCTTGAATGCGAATGGCGGTATCATGTTCCTGAAGATTACAGCAAGATGACAGTAATAATATTTAACAATAGTCTTTTTAATACCAGGCGATCACCTTGCTTAAAACCTTCAGGGGGCACTTTGTTGACCTAAAGTGCGGTGAGGGGAAAACCTTAAGCGCGGTGTTGCTGTTTGTGGCACTAATGTGTGGTTAATATGTTAATTAAGTACACAACTGTTTTAGAATTTTAAATGCTGGAGACACTGGAGGGCGTTCGGGAGGCATTCGTCTGATTCGACGCCTTTCTGCAAACACTGTCCAGCGCCCTAGACAAGGAGAACTACATATGCACTGGCAGGAAGTAGCGTAGCCATTAGCATGCTGGACTGTAGAATGAAAGGATGGTGGTTCGAATCCAATTGTGCACAAAGATTTTTCTTCTGGTCTGACTAGAAAAGTGTGACACCTCTGCTGACAACCTTCTGTCGACAGCGATGGCTTGTTTTAACAAGCGATGGCTTGTTCTTCCATTCATCGGGTACTTTCCTTGCCAACAAAGTTGTACAGAAGATAATGAAGAGGAACTGGGCGAGTAATAGGCCGTTCCTACGGTTAAACATGTTAGGAGCATTGTCACGCAGTGGCGACTGCCTCCGGCGAGCAGCAGTGGCTTCCGGACGAAACTCTTTATTTGGGCTGACTTGCGCCCGCAAAGAAGTGAATGACTATGGAAGCGTAGCAGCAGGCGTGCTCGACGGTCGTCAGACAGCATGCCCGCCGCTCTTGGCCGTGCTCAATGTGAAGCTGAAAGCGAACTTTCGAGATAAAAAGCCGAAAGTGAGTAGAACATTTTGGAACGACGTAGTATCCGCTCCGCCTGAATGCGATCAATAGAGATAATTATGGTCGCTTCCTGAATCCCAAAGAAAGCGACAAAGTGATATGCCGGCAGTCTTGAAGAAAGAACAAACACTACGAAGATTCGAGGCATTACTCCCCTCTCAAAGAAGCATCACGCGATCATCGACCTGCGATCCAAGCTGGTCACACTTTCTACGGGAGAGGCCATCTGTTCGATGGGATCTACCGGAACATCACGATGTCGTGAGTGTTCAGGAGGAACAAGTGAGCGTATTACCGACGATTTTTCAAGAAGTTCCCGCGCATCGCCGAGCCTCTGATGTCCTCCGGTGGCTGATTTGGCTGTAACGCAGAATGGCTTGCGTCAGTTCCGCCGGGAGTGCTGTTCCACTGTCCGTGATGTGCACATCGGGGACGCCGTGTCGCATAAGAATGCACTGAATGAAAAATTTGGCGAGTTATAATGCTGTTCCGTTCGTTAGGGCTTTCGCTTCGGCGAAGCAGGTCAGGTGGTCGGTCGCTATATTGATCCCCTTATTTCCGGACGTGACATAGGAAAAGGGTCATGCACGTCTGTTTACACTTTTCCGAAATAAAGTGAACCTTACCTCTAAAAAAAAAAAGTCCACGCCAATCTAGTGAAAGGAACTTTAGGGGGGTTCTATTCGGTTCAGCAATCCTGCTGGTCGGCTGGGAAGGGTTTTTCTTCACTGACAATCATGGCAGTTTTTCACATAATGTGCGACATCGGCAGACGGTCCGGGCCAGTAACACTCGTCTTGAATGCTGCGGCGGGTACCAGCAAACCCGAGGTGTCGAGCTGTCGGCTCGTCGTTTGAAGTATGAACTCTTCGCGCAGACTTGCAGGCACAACAAGGAGCTAGGCTGTTTTGTTCGCTGCGAAGTTCTTCACGAGGACATCATTCTGTACAGCAGAATGAAGACAATCCTACCTTGAACGAGGCGGGGTTTAAGAAACCTTGCCTTCCAAGTACACGATGAGGCGTTTTAGGTGGGGGTCCGAGCATTACTGCTGTGCGAAAAAGCTAGGGCTGGATGGACGGACGGATGGATGGATGCATGGAAGATAGGAGCGTCCCATTTGAAACGGGGCGTGGAAATTGCCAGCATGCTCGGCTTTTTTTCCCTTTATTTTTGTTTAATTGTGCTGTGAATTGTCATTAAAATTTGCCATTTTCTTTCACTATGGTTTTCTACACTTCTAACCCTATGTCCCCTTTCTGCATTTATGCCGCCGCGGTGGCTCAGTCGTTATGGTGCTCGGCTGCTGACCCAAAAGACGCGGGTCCGATCCCGGCCGCGACGGCTAGAATTTCTTTGGAGGAGAAATTCTAGAGACCCGTGTACTGTGCGATGTCAGTGTACGTTAAAGAACCCCAGGTGGCCGAAGTTTCCGGAGCCCTCCACTACGGCGTCTCTCATAGCCTTAGTCGCTTTGGGACGTTAAACCCCATAAACCAAACCATAAACCAAACCTTTCTGCATTTCAGCCACCAATCTTCCAATCGCTTTTGCTAACTTCAACCGCAGATTTATTCATATGACCATTGTTATCTCTAAACTCTAGGGCCTCAGGAAGAGCGACTGTGACTGCATCGACATCCGGATGGATGCCATCACATTTGAGTATGAGTTATTCAATTATTGCGAAAGCAATACTACTTTCAGTCTAAGCTCCTCGCGTGGCGAGCCCGCGGTAGCTACCATTCACCTCTAGCTTGACCTCTGCTATGATGTCATACCATCTGCCGCAAAAACCAGGAGCCCAAATTCTCCCGTCGCGAGGCGAGGCCGCGCTTGGTAGCTGCTGCCTAACTCCTGCGCCCGCCGCGCGCGGCACGCCTAGCGGTGTGACGTCACAGCTGCAAGAGCAGGGCTCAAACTTGTGCCGTCGCGAGGCGAGGCCGCGCGTGGTGGCTGCTGCCTAACTCCTGCGCCCGTCTCGTAGCGTTCTCAGACACCGTGACCTAGCTTCAAAGAGTAGGGCACTGCTCTTGAGTTGTCATAGAAGAATTCCTTCCTGTTCTAGCTTTTCCAGTGTCGCTATAGCTCTACACTATGCTTCTTTTCCATTGAATTAATCCAATTTTGAACAACCGTGTTTTCAAGCTGTCGTTTAATGCCCTACCTTTCTTCGTCCTCGTGTCCGCCATACTTACTAGTTAGTTGCCTAGTCCTTTTCCCACACTGTGAGCCAATGCTCTTTCTGTATAACCATTTAAATGCCTCAGCTGCCCACCTGTTATCGTGCAATGTTCTCAGGCGTTCTTTAAATAGTATTTTACTCTGAGCTTCCAGCGCTTCGAACGATGCCCAACGCATACCCCCCTCCTGTATTGCCTCGCTTGTGGTTTTGCTGTGGGCGTCTAGTGCTAATCTTCCAACACCGCTCTGATTTACTTCTAATCTCGACGGAACTTCTGCACTTCACTTTAAGACCCTCGTTAGAGGGTATTACTTCAGGGATGGGGCAAACCGAAATGACAAACAGAATAAATAACACATAAGTTGAAGTAAGTTATACAAATAAAAGATTTTCAGCCCCGCCGCGGTGGCTCAGTGGCTATGGTGCTCGGCTGCTGACCCGAAAGACGCGGGTTCGATCCCGGCCGCGGCGGCTGAATTTCTTTGGAGGAAAAATTCTAGAGGCCCGTGTACTGTGCGATGTCAGTGCACGTTAAAGAACCCCAGGTGGTCGAAATTTCCGGAGCCCTCCACTACGGCGTCCCTCATAGCCTAAGTTGCTTCGGGACGTTAAACCCCAATAAACAAACAAACAAATAAAAGATTTTCACTGAGCAAGTACATGCGTAATACTTTCGAAGAACAAAGATTGGCATGTGATAGCGTCCAGTTCTCGAGGAAGGCCGTTCCAGTCATTTGCAGTCCGGGGGAAGAATGATGAAGAAAATGTAGTGGTGCGGAAGCGAGGTCGTGACACTTGCTGCTGATGGCCGGTGCGGAGGGAGATGCGTGGTGGTGGTGCGCAGATGTAGGGTTCCTGTCGTAGCTCAGAGAAGAAAACTTGTGAAACAAACCTAAACTAGCAATGTACCGACGATGAGCAAGGGTAGGTAGGCTGGACTGTGATTTGAGGGGTGATATGCTGATATCAAAAGAACACGATGAATGAATGAATCTAGTTGCTCGGTTTTAACGGCTTCAATTGAATTACAGAGATATGCTTGTTTCAGAGACCAGATGGGAAATGCATATTCAATTTTTGATCGCACTAATGGTTTCTATGGGAGGAGCTTGACATGCTGAGATGCAGAGCGTAGGTGACGCTTTAAAAATCCTAGTGTTCTGTTAGCGGATGTTATTGCCACGAATCATTGTAGCGTCCGTTCGTTCGCGCAAGGCCGCAGAAAAGGGGTGTTATCATTTTTGTTCGTGACGCGAGAAGCGACCGGACTAATCTCGATTGTTCACAGCCATGAACAGCTGCATCTACGTGTTTCTAGATTACTCTAGATGATCTCGACCTGTTATAACGAAGTTTCCTTGCCGGCCTTAAATTGAACGATGCCGCGAGCAGTGGGCATTCATAGTTCGACGACCGCCGAGCACGCCTGTTGCTGCCCGAGCTCGTCCAGAACCAGCGAAGTTTTTTCGGCGCTGGCTTCCTGAGAAGTTTCAACGAGAAGTGCAGGCGGGCCCCGGATCCACTGCGACCCGGAGGTACCGCAACCAGCCTCCCTGCCCAGGCGCCGTGCCTTTGCCGGTACTCGGGCAAACTGCGTGAAGTTCGTGCAAGCAGCAGCCCAGCCGGCCACCCGTGACGTCATGGGAGGCCCGGGACCTGCTGCCCCCCCGGTGTTTCGTGCGCCGCCCCCAAAGGCGCACTGTTTCCAGTTCGAAGTTACTTCCGACGCGACTGCTGACGACATCGTCGAGGGCATCGAGTTGGTTGTCGGCCCGAAAGGGCTAGAGAGCCTCCAGCACCATGGAGGCATGAAGTTCTGCGTCGCCATGGCCTCGGCTGCGGCGGCAGAGAAGATGCTACTGGAAGGCGCCTTCAACGTGAATGGCACTTCCGTCCCAGTAGCCTGCGTGGGTCCTGCCGTGGTCCACGTGACGGCTTTTCGTGTGCCGCTGTTCGTGGGAGACGCGGCGCTGGCGGCGGCACTGAGCTCCTACGGCAAGGTGCTTGACATCACCCACCCCGTCCTCAAGGGCCGTCGTCACGTCGGCAACGGGACGCGCGTGGTCCGGATCGAGATGAAGCAGGCGGTGCCGAACTTCTTGACCGTCCAGGGCCACCGCGTCATGTTTGACTACCGAGGCGTCCGGAAGGTGTGTTCCCGCTGCAGGCAGGACGGCCACATCGGCGCGGCGTGTCGAACGCCGCGGTGCGCTCGCTGCGAGGTATTCGGCCACGACACGGCAGGATGCGGAGCGGCTTGCAGGCGCTGCGGTGGCAGCCACGCCACAGCGGACTGCCTGCGGCCACGGTCGTATGCGGCGGCCGCCGCCTCGAGGAAGGCCCCGAGCAAAGACAACGTGGCCGCAGAAACACGGAGCACACCAACCCTCCGGACGCCTGTTGCCGACGTGGTCCCTACGACCAGCAGCCCGAGGGAGCCCGAGCCCGAGCCCGCCCCCGCAACGGAGGTGCCCGTGAAGGAGCAGCTCGAGGGGACGCCTTCAAACGAGGTGGAGCCGTTCGGTGCTGTTTTCGCGGAACCCTTGCCGCCGCTACCCCGCACAGCTTCCTTCAACAGCGAGAGCAGCAGCGGCGATGAGTCGAGCGTGGCGTCGGGCGACCTGGTGGACGTACCGGACAAAGTCACGCCGCTTCGCCTGACAGGCGACTTGACGTGCGGCCAGGTGTCAGGACCGACGACTCCTGGAGGTGCGGACGACGCGCGCTTCCCGTCACCAGCCAGCCACACCCTCCCATCGGCGACCCTGGCGTCGGCATCGGCTTCAGCTGCGAGCGTCGCCAATACCACGCAGCAACCGGTGAGCGAGGCCACAAGCGCCGACGGCCCCGAAAACATGGACTTTTCCCGACCAGACTTCAAACGTGCCCACCCCCAATCATCGGAATCCGAAGGTACTGTTAACGAACGTTCTAGCAAAAAAGTGGCGCGCGCGCCAAGCGCCGCCCATGGCAGCGCTCTTTAGGTTGTATGCTATGCCGTCGGTGCTCTTGGCAGTCATGGCGGTTGTGCATCTCCTCTCCCTGAATGTTCGGGGATTTCAATCCGTAGACAGACAGAGAGAGGTGATGCACTTTGCCAGGGCTAGGGGCGTCGACATCCTGTTTTTACAGGAATGCAACTTCCGTACTTCACTTGATGTGCTGAATTTCACCACCCGGTTTTCTGTTTTTGCTTATTTTTCGTTGACTGATTCTCATATGTGCGGTGTTGGTGTCGTTTTTGTAAACCCCTGCCTGCGCACGGGTGCGCATTGCACTTTCGGGCTGGACGGCCGCACTCTTGCGGTCGACTTCACACTAAACCAGCGGCGGGTACGTGCGTTGGTTGTATATGCGCCAGCACGGCAGACTAGTAGTTCTGATTTTTTTGAGCGCCTCGACTCATTCCTCCTTGATCCCTACCCCACTTTCATCGTCGGTGACTTCAATTGTGTACTTAAAATCGACCGTGACGTCCGCGGACAGGGTCGCGGTCGCCGTTATTGCGGTGCCCCCGCGCTCCGCGATCTCGTGACTCAGTTCCGCTTGTCTGACGCGTGGGTGCAGCTTCACGGGGATGCCTTTGGAGCGACGTTTGAGAGAGCACAGTCAGCGAGTCGGATAGACAAATTCTATTTTCCACCAGAGCTCGCTTCTTTTGTCGTTAGCTGCGAAGTTCTCGCGTTCCCTGCAGGCACGCCGGTGATTTCCGATCACCACCCCTTGTCAGTCAGGCTCGATTTTGGTGAGGACACCCCACGTACTGTTACGTGGCGCATGGACACGAGCCTACTGGCGGACCCGGAAAGCGTGGCGTCGCTGCGTACGGCGTTGGCAGCATCGTGCAAGAGCTTCGTTGCGACTGATTCATGGGACACACTCAAGGCTCGTTGGCAGGCAACTCTGGTGGCGGCCGGTCAAGACCGCAGACGCCGGGTAACTCATGCACTGAATGACACCCTCAAGCGCATCCGTATAGTGCAAAGAGGAGCACCCTTAACCTTTGCCATGAGCGATTACCTGAGTCTACTTAAAGCACGCTACCACGTGTTGCTCTGCCAGCCATCACGGGCAGCTAGTCGTGCACACAAGCTCGGGCGGCCTATATCAGACCCGGCTGTGCTACGACACGTACGCGCAGGCAGAGGAATTAGCTCCCGCTACTGTGCCTTTCGTGACACTCCCAGACGGCACCCAAAGCAAAACCGCGTCCGATATCTGCACGATCTTTGCAAGTCACTTCTCGAACCTGTTCTCTACGGACAGTTGGCTAAATCTTCAAGATGGTTATGACGGGCTTCTACAAAGTTTTTTTGGAAACTTGCCACGAGTAGCTGAAGAGCTGCATGAAAACCTTTGCGCACCAGCCACAAGCCAAGAGCTGCACGCCATCCTGCAGAGTATGAATGCAGCCTCTGCCCCCGGTCCAGACGGCATTCCAACAAGTTTTTATTCAACGTTTTCTTACCAGATCCAAGGAGCACTGCTGAAAATGGTCAACGGCTTTCTCGCGGATGGGTTACGTCCAAACTCTTTCCGCGAATGCCGCATCATACTCATTCCGAAAGCGGGCGGTGACCCCTCCGACCCGCAAGCATGGCGGCCCATAAGCCTCTTAAACACAGACTACAAGATAGTCGCATCTTTACTAAACAGAAGAATGCGGACGACCCTGCCTCACCTAATCCACCGTGCTCAAACCAGCAGCGTGCCTGACCGCTCTGTGTTTTCTGCATTGACACTCACTAGAGACTTGTTCACATTTGCCAGCAGGACGGGCTTCACCGGGTGTTTTGTTTCACTCGATCAGGCGAAAGCATTAGATCGGGTGGAACACTCGTATTTGTTCGGAGTCCTCGAAGCCTTCGGATTCCCACCGCAAATTGTCAGCAGGCTGCGCCTACTTTACGCAGACCTGAACGCTCATCTCTCCGTAAACAGCCACCAGAGCGCTCCCTTCTCAGTCACCCGGGGCATAAGGCAGGGATGCCCTCTCTCCCCAACATTATTCGTGTTATGCTTGGATCCACTCATCCGGCGCATTAACGACAGTCCATCCATACGCGGCTTCCCTCTGCCTGGCCAGGGCCAAATCAAAGTTTCGGCCTACGCCGACGACGTGTCGCTTTTCCTCAAGGACGAGGATAGCTACGCCGCTTTTTCGCGGCTGTTTCTCGAGTACAGCGAGATATCAGGGGCCCTATTGAACAGGGGAAAAAGCAAGGCACTAAGGTTTGGCACCTTCACACCGAACCTTGCGGGCGAGGTGGAGTGGGTGCAGGGAGTGAAAGTCCTGGTAGTAGTATTCCTCGCCAGCGGAGAAGTAGCCCGCGAAACCTGGACTAACCTCCGCACGAACGCTGAGAAACGCCTCTCGGTGGCATCAACGTTCCGCCTTTCAATGGCAGAGCGCTGCTATATAGTTAAGTCTACAATCCTAGCCGCATGTTTTTTTGTCGGCCGCGTCGCAAACCCACCGCGCACGTTTGCTCGCAGGCTAACCACGGCCTGTGGCTCTTTCGTTTGGGCGGGCAAAACCGAACTTGTGTCACGAATGTTCATGCGCCTTCCATCGTACATAGGTGGGTTTGGTATACCTTGTATCCGCACTATGTGCAATGTGCTCGCCTTGCGAGGAGTACGGGATCTTGTACGCAACCCAGACTATCCCGGGAGAACACTCCTCACATACTTTCTGGGTACAGCGCGTAACGTGTTTTTTACACAACGCGTGGTTGGCCCTACAGCGGAGCGGCCGCCGGTATTTTTCGTTAACGTGCGTCGCACACTGGCGTCGGTGTCTGCCAGCGTGCCCGATCTGGATGTTGATGAAACCCCGCCCTCCAGGATGTGTGAAGCACTAACGGTAGCTGAGCTGACCCGCGAACAACTCCAGAAAACGAGACGGGCACGCTGGCGCCAACTGAACTCAGCTGCGCTTCCTGCAGATGTCAGGGACTTCGGCTGGCTGCGAGGCTGGCGGGTCCTGCCCACAAGCTACCGCCTTGCGGAGTGGGGCGTGGCGCCCTCCGCCCGATGCCCGCAGTGCGGTCTCCTAGAAACATTGCGGCACGCTATGTTCGACTGTGTAGTGGCGCGCACCTTTTGGGTACTAGTGTCACGAATGTTCGTAACCCGCCTCGAAGCGCGCACTAGTTCACGCGAACTGTCTACAAATATGCTTTTGTGTGTCGGCATGTTCGTTACGTGGCGGCAGCGTGGAGCGGCTTCCTTAAATGGGCGTCCGCAAAGAGCAATGTTTCCAATGTTGCAGCGCCTCCGCACGCGCCTCTTTGAGCAAGCATGCGTGGACGCACTGTCAATGAGCGAGGCTGAATTTTTGCGCAAGTGGTCGACATACTTCATCGTCCTGCGCGGCGGTCGAGTATCGGCTTTCTTATTGCCCTACTGACGTGCTCAGTGCAGCGGCACTGCGCATGTGCATGTAACATCCGACCTTTGAGTTCAGCCGTTTTGTTTTGTATTTTTGTTGATATTAGAAAAAAATACACTTCTCTTTCTACGCCCGAGACCCAGCGAAGATTTTTCGGCGCTGGCTTGCTGAGAAGTTTTGACAAGTGCAGGCGGGCCTCGGATCCACTGCGACCCCGAGGTTCCGCAACCAGCCTCCCAGCCCAGGCGCCGTGCCTTTGCCGGCGCTCGGGCAACTTCGAGACCTTCAAGCAGCAGCCCAGTCGGCCGCCCGTGACGTCATGGGAGGCTCGGGACCTGCTGCCCCTCCGGTGTTCCGTGCGCCGCCCCCAAAGGCGCACTGTTTCCAGTACCAAGTTACTTTCGACGCGACGGCTGGCGACATCGTCGACGGCATCGAGTCGGTTGTCGGCCTGAAAGGGCTAGAGAGCCTCCAACACCATGGAGGCATGAAGTTCTGCGTCGCCTTGGCCTCGGCTGCGGCGGCGGAGCAGATGCTAGTGGAAGGCGTCTTCAACGTGAACGGCACTTCCGTCCCAGTAGCCTGCGTGGGTCCCGCCGTGGTCCACGTGACGGCTTTTCGTGTGCCGCTGTACGTGGGAGATGCGGCGCTGGCGGCAGCACTTAGCTTTTACGGCAAGGTGCTGGACATCACCCACCCTGTCCTCAAGGGCCGTCGTCACGTCGGCAACGGGACGCGCGTGGTCCGGATCGAGATGAAGCAGGCGGTGCCGAAATTCCTGACCGTCCAGGGCCACCGCGTCATGTTTGACTACCGAGGCGTCCGGAAGGTGTGTTCCCGCTGCGGGCAGGACGGCCGCATCGGCGCGGCGTGTCGAACGCCGCGGTGCGCTTGCTGCGAGGTGTTCGGCCACGACACGGCAGGGTGCGGAGCGGCTTGCAGGCGCTGCGGTGGAAGCCACGCCACAGCGGACTGCCTGGGGTCACGGTCGTATGCGGCGGCCGCCGCCTCGAGGCAAGCCCCGAGCAAAGACAACGTGGCCACGGAAACACGGAGCACAGCAACCCTCCGGACGCCTGTTGCCGACGTGGACCCTACGACCAGCAGCCCGAGGCAGCCCGAGCTCGCCCCCGCGACGGAGGTGCCCGTGAAGGAGCAGCGCGAGGGGATGCCTTCAAACGAGGTGGAGCCGTTCTCTGCTGTTTTTGCAGAAGCCTTGCCGCCGCCACCCGGCACAGACAACTACGACACCGTGAGCAGCAGCGACGAGTCGAGCGTGGCGTCGGGCGACCTGGTGGACGTACCGGACAAAGTCACGCCGCTTCGCCTGACAGGCGACTTGACGTGCGGCCAGGTGTCAGGACCGACGACTCCTCGAGGTGCGGACGACGCGCGCTTCCCGTCACCAGCGAGCCACACCCTCCCATCGGCGACCCTGGCGTCGGCATCGGCTTCAGCTGCGAGCGTCGCCAAGACCACGCAGCAACCGGTGAGCGAGGCCACAAGCGCCGACGACCCCGAAAATATGGACTTTTTCCGACCAGACTTCAAACGTGCCCATCACCAATCATCGGAATCTGAAGGCACAGTTAACGAACGTTGTAGTAAAAAAGTGCCGCGCGCGTCAAGCGCCGCCTATGGCAGCGCTCTTTAGGTTGTATGTTATGCCGTCGGTGCTCTTGGCAGTCATGGCGGTTGTGCATCTCCTCTCCCTGAATGTTCGGGGATTTCAATCCGTAGACAGACAGAGAGAGGTGATGCACTTTGCCAGGGCTAGGGGCGTCGACATCCTGTTTTTACAGGAATGCAACTTCCGTACTTCACTTGATGTGCTGAATTTCACCACCCGGTTTTCTGTTTTTGCTTATTTTTCGTTGACTGATTTTCATATGTGCGGTGTTGGTGTCGTTTTTGTAAACCCCTGCCTGCGCGCGGGTGCTCATTGCACTTTCGGGCTGGACGGCCGCACTCTTGCGGTCGACTTCACACTAAACCAGCGTCGGGTACGTGCGTTGGTTGTATATGCGCCAGCACGGCGGACTAGTAGTTCTGATTTTTTTGAGCGCCTCGACTCATTCCTCCTTGATCCCTACCCCACTTTCATCGTCGGCGGCTTCAATTGTGTACTTAACTTCGACCGTGACGTCCGCGGACAGGGTCACGGTCGCCGTTATTCCGGTGCCCCCGCTCTCCGCGATCTCGTGACTCAGTTCCGCTTGTCTGACGCGTGGGTGCAGCTTCACGGGGATGCCTTTGGAGCGACGTGGGAGAGCGCACAGTCAGCGAGTCGGATAGACAAATTCTATTTTCCACCTGAGCTCGCTTCTTTTGTCGTTAGCTGCGAAGTTCTCGCGTTCCCTGCAGGCACGCCGGTGATTTCCGATCACCACCCCTTGTCAGTCAGGCTCGACTTTGGTGAGGACACCCCACGTACTGTTACGTGGCGCATGGACACGAGCCTACTGGCGGACCCGGAAAGCATGGCGTCACTGCGTACGGCGTTGGCAGCATCGTGCAAGAGCTTCGTTGCGACTGATTCATGGGACACACTCAAGGCTTGTTCGCAGGCAACTCTGGTGGCGGCCGGTCAAGACCGCAGACGCCGGGTAACTCATGCACTGAATGACACCCTCAAGCGCATCCGTATAGTGCAAAGGGGAGCACCCTTAACCTTTGCCATGAGCGATTATCTGAGTCTACTTAAAGCACGTTACCACGTGTTGCTCTGCCAGTCATCACGGGCAGCTAGTCGTGCACACCAGCTCGGGCGGCCGATATCAGACCCGGCTGTGCTACGACACGTACGCGCAGGCACGGCAGAGGAATTCGCTCCCGCTACTGTGCCTTTCGTGACACTCCCAGACGGCACCAAAAGCAAAACAACGGCCGATATCTGCACGATCTTCGCAAGCCATTTTTCGAACCTGTTCTCTACGGACAGTTGGCTACATCTTCAAGATGGTTATGACGGGCTTCTACAAAGTTTTTTTGGAAACCTGCCACGAGTAGCTGAAGAGTTGCATGAAAACTTTTGCGCACCAGCCACAAGCCAAGAGCTGCACGCCATCCTGCAGAGTATGAATGCAGCCTCTGCCCCCGGTCCAGACGGCATTCCAACAAGTTTTTATTCAAAGTTTTTTTACGAGATCCATGGAGCGCTCCTGAAGATGGTCAACGGCTTCCTCGCGGATGGGTTACGTCCAAACTCTTTCCGCGAATGTCGCATCATACTCATTCCAAAAGCGGGCGGTGACCCCTCCGACCCGCAAGCATGGCGGCCCATAAGCCTCTTAAACGCAGACTACAAAATAGTCACATCTTTACTGAACACAAGAATGCGGACGATCCCACCTCACCTAATCCACCGGGCTCAAACCAGCAGCGTGCCTGACCGCTCTGTGTTTGATGTATTGGCACTCACTAGAGACCTGTTCACATTTTCCAGCACGACGGGCTTCAGCGGGTGCTTTGTTTCGCTTAACCAGGCGAAAGCATTCGATCGAGTGGAACACTCGTATCAGTTCGGAGTCCTTGAAGCCTTCGGATTCCCTCCGCAAATTGTCAGCAGGCTGCGCTTACTTTAGGCAGACCTGAATGCTCGTCTCTCCGTGAACGGCCACCGGAGCGCTCCCTTCTCAGTCACCCGGGGCATAAAGCAAGGATGCCCTCTCTCCCCAACATTCTTCGTGTTATGCCTGGATCCACTCATCCGGCGCATTAACGACAGCCCTTCCATACGCGGCTTCCCTCTGCCTGGCCAGGGCCAAATCAAGGTATCGGCCTACGCCGATGACGTGTCGCTTTTCCTCAAGGACGAGGATAGCTACGCCGCTTTTTCGCGGCTGTTTCTCGAGTACAGCGAGATATCGGGGGCCCTATTCAACAGGGAAAAAGCAAGGCACTAAGGTTTGGCACCTTCACACCGAACCTTGCGGGCGAGGTGGAGTGGGTGCAGGGAGTGAATGTCCTGGGAGTAGTATTCATCGCCAGCAGAGAAATAGCCCGCGAAACCTGGACTAACCTCCGTACGAACGCTGAGAAACGCCTCTCGGTGGCGTCAACTTTCCGCCTTTCAATGGCAGAGCGCTGCTATATAGTTAAGTCCACAATCCTAGCCGCATGTTTTTTTGTCGCCCGCGTCGCAAACCCACCGCGCACGGTTGCTCGCAGGCTAACCTCGGCCTGTGGCTCTTTCGTTTGGGCGGGCAAAACCGAACTTGCGTCACGAATGTTCATGCGCCTTCCATCGTACATGGGTGGGTTTGGTATACCTTGTATCCGCACCATGTGCAATGTGCTCGCCTTGCGAGGAGTACGAGATCTTGTACGCAACCCAGACTATCCCGGGAGAACACTCCTCACATACTTTCTGGGTACAGCGCGTAACGTGTTTTTTACACAACACGTGGTTGGCCCTACAGCCGAGCAGCCGCCGGCATTTTTCGTTAATGTGCGTCGCACACTTGCGTCGTTGACTGCCAGCGTGCCCTATCTGGATGTTGATGAAACCCCGCCCTCCAGGATGTGTGAAGCACTAACGGTCGCTGCGCTGACCCGCGAACAACTCCAGAAAACGAGACGGGCACGCTGGCGCCAACTGAACTCAGCTGCGCTTCCTGCAGATGTCAGGGACTTCGGCTGGCTGCGATGCTGGCGGGTCCTGCCCACAAGAGACAGCCTTGCGGCGTGGGGCGTGGCGCCCTCCGCCCGATGCCCGCAGTGCGGTCTCCTTGAAACTTTGCAGCACGCAATGTTTGAGTGTGTAGTTGCGCGCACCTTTTGGACATTAGTGTCACGCATGTTTTTAACCCGCCTGGAAGCGCGCACTAGTTCTCCAGATGTGTTTCAAAATATGCTCTTGTGTGTTGGCATGTTCGTTTTGTGGCGGCAGCGTGGAGTGGCATCTTTAAATGGGCGACCGCAAAGAACAATGTTCCCAATGTTGCAGCGCCTCCGCACGCGCCTCTTTGAACAAGCATGCGTGGACGCTCTGTCAATGAGCGAGGCTGAGTTCTTGCGCAAATGGTCCACATACTTTATCGTCCTGCGCGGCGGTCGAGTATCTGCTTTCTTACTGGATTACAAACGTGCTCAGTGCTGCGTCACTGCGCATGTGCTTGACTCATCAGAGCATTAAGTTCATCCGTTTTGTTTTGTATTTTCTATGTCAACATAGAACAAAATAAACTTCTCTTTCTACGCCGTCGCCGAGTGATTCCGTTCATTTGCGGGCGCAAGTCAGCCCAAATAAAGAGCTTCGTTTCCAAGTCTTGTTGGTGTTTTCGTGACCGCTGGACTGCCGTCACTACAACGTGACATCTGGTGGAGGTACTGGGTGGCCTTTCATGTTCCGGACACCCCCTAGAAGTCGTGACGCCAGCCCTCTGAGTCATCCACCGCACGACCTGAGTCCAGTCCACCGCGCAAGCCGATGTCTGCAAGGGGACGCACCAGAGTTGGGGATTCTGCCGGACCCTACCCGGAAGCGGAAGCCAGCAGCAACGTCCACCATGAGCTTGCCCCAGACGACCACTCTAGTCATTCTTCAGCAGCCCCGGGTGCCACCAACCTTCGGCGCTTCGCCTGGCGGCGACCCCGAAGAATGGCTGGAACAGTTCGACCGTGTGGCTGTCTTTAACAACTGGGACGATGCCATGAAAATTAGGTACGTCTTCTTCGCCTTGGAGGGACCAGCAAGAATCCGGTTTGAGAATGAGGAAGCTAGCCTTACGGATTGGGAAACCTTCAAGGAGCAGCTTCTCAAGACCTTCACAAACGTCGTGAGAAAGGAGAGAGCCCAGCAGCTGCTACAGTCCCGCATACAACACCCAAACGAGACCGTTGCAGTTTACACTGAGGAGGTGAAGCGTCTCTCCCGGCGTGCCGACTCGAGCAGGAAGGAAGAAGAAAAGGTCAAGCTGCGTATGCGAGGAGTTAAAGAGCAACTCTTTGCGGGCATCGTACGGAACCCACCTAAAACCGTCGCGGAATTCGTAGAAGAAGCATCCACTATGGAAAAAACTGTTGATGCCCGAGCCCGCCAGTATGACCGCCAGCAGCGCATTTTCTCAGCACACTGCCTGGACACCGCTAACAACGATAACCTGCGGGAGGTTATTCGTCAAGTTGTGCGAGAGGAGCTCCGCCGATTGCTGCCGACGGGAACGCAGCCGCAGCTTTCATCGCTCAGAGACGTCATCCGAGCTGAAGTTCAACAGGCCTTGGGTGTGACGCCGACCAGCACGCATCCTATGGAGCCCCCAGCCATGACTTACGCCGCAGCTGTGCGCCGTCCTGCACCTCGACGACGGGACTCAAGCCCCTATCGCCCTCAGCCAGCTGCGGTGGACCGCCGCCTTCTCGCCCCAACCCGCCCGTCCTACGAGCGTCGCACACAGCCGAGGAAATGCGATGAGTGGAGAACTCCCGACCAGCGCAGCCCACTATGCTTCCACTGCGGCGAAGCCGGTCACGTCCTCTGGCACTGCCCATACAGAAGACTGGGCATCTGAGGGTTCTCTTACGACGCTCCACGACCCCGACCTGGCCAGTGACCAGCCGAAATCGAGGAGTTTTGCGTCGGGAAGAATACTCATCGCCGAGCCGCCTATCACGTTCCCCGTCGCCATCGTCCGCGCGCTTTGTTTCTCCTAGCCGAGGTTACGCCGAACGTGGACGCTCCCCCAGCCCCGAAGGTTAAACTGAATAAAGCAGCCTCTGGAGGTGAGGTTGCTTCTGAACGCAAGAACTAAGATCCTCCATCGAGGAAAACGCAAGATCATGCGCCGCCGCGGTGGCTCAGTGGTTATGGTGCTCGGCTGCTGACCCGAAAGATGTGGGTTCGATCCCGGCCGCGGCGGTTAGAATTTCTTTGGAGGAGAAATTCTAGAGGCCCGTGTACTGTGCGATGTCAGTGCACGTTAAAGAACCCCAGGTGGTCGAAATTTCCGGAGCCCTCCACTACGGCGTCTCTCATAGCCTTAGTCGCTTCGGGACGTTAAACACCATAAACCAAACCAACCAAGATCATGCCTCTACCACGACGACTACAACGACGACTACAACGACGAAAACTACGACAACACCGACGACGACGATGACACGGCCGGACTTGAAGCTTTTACCGCTGCCCTGAAACCTTATTATGGACGCTAAAGGACTTGAAGTTTGCATTCTCCGTGTTTATTTTCATTTTAAAGCATCGCGACGATGCTTCTTTGGGAGAAGGGTAATTCCACGTATCATTGTAGCGTCCGCTCGTTCGCACAAGGCCGCAGAAAAGGGGTCTTATCATTTTTTTTTGTGACGCGAGAAGCGACCGGACTAAGCTCGATTGTTCACAGCCATGAACAGCTGCATCTACGTGTTTCTAGATTACTCTAGATGATCTCGACCTGTTATCTCGAAGTTTATTTGCCGGCTTTAAATTGAACGATGCCGCGAGCAGTGGGCATTCATAGTTCGACGACCGACGAGCACGCTTGTTGCTTACGCCGCCGCCGAGTGATTCCGTTCTTTTGCAGGCGCAAGTCAGCCCAAGTAAAGAGCTTCGTTTTCAAGTATTGTTGGTGTTTTCGTGACCGCTGGACTGCCGTCACTACAACGTGAGAGTATGATGTTTGAAATATGCGCATTCCATGTAAGGTCGTGAGAAAGATGGACACCGAGGTATTTGTATGATTGGACAAGGTCGAGAGGAACGTTAGATATACTGTATTGGAACAGGAGGGGGTAACGGCGACGATGGAATGACATATATTTGCATTTACTTGTTTTAAGTGTTATTAGCCATTCACTGGACCAGTCTTGCACATGAGTTAAATTATTTTGAAGGGATTTTTGTTCGAAAGTGTTAAGGTCTGTTCTGTAAATAACACAATCATCAGCAATCATCCGAATATGGCAATCTAATTTCTCAGGTAGGTCATTAATATAAATTAGAAACAAGAGTGGCCCAAGCACTGATCTTTGGGGCACGCTTGAGCAGACTGGTAGGAGTCTAGACATTTGGTTTTTGACAGACTAATGGGAAGCGGTCAGTTAAGAATTTTTTTTATCCATGCTAGTATGTGGGGATGCAAGTTTAGGTGAGAAATGTTTCAGAAATAAGTAGTTATAAGGTACCTTCTGAAATGCCTTAGCGAAGTCGAGAAAAATTGAGTCTGGAGGTTCGCATCAATGTTGGCATGCAAGTCATGAACGAAAAGTGCTTGTTCACTTTCACAGGAGTATCCTTTGCGAAATCCGTGCTCGAATGAGTGAAAAAAATTTTTGGAATCCAGAAAGTGCATCGCTAAAGAGTAAATGACGTGTTTCATGAGTTTACATGGTATGCTGGTGAGTGATATGGGTCGGTAATTAAGTGGTGAATCTTTGTTACCCGACTTGTGGACTGGAACGACCTTCCCAACTTTCCAGTCAAGGGGTACGACACCTGTAGAAAGATACTGTGAGAACAGCAGGCATAAATATTTGGCAGCAGTCGGTTTAACGTTTTTTAGTGCCTTGGTGTTGATTACGTGAAACTATAGAACCGCATTCCGGAAAGTAAGCCCGGTATCATTATTTCTTTCCAAATACCTCTCAGTACTCCATATTAGTTGTGCCCCCATAATGCCCAATGTTTAATTATCGCGGCATCTCTTCGCCCTTTTGCCTTAAGAGAGTGTTTGTGCTTTTCCGTGTATATCTGCAGTTCGTTTAGCCATATCCCGAGACATTTGTATTAGACCACTCTGGGTATTTCATGGCCTTGTACTGTAAGTACCTGATCACTTGTATCGTTGAAAATCATCACACCTGACTTAATTGCGCTAAAACTGAAAACGAGAGCGCCTCCCTCGTTTCGAAAACAATTAAGCACAGCTTGAAAATCTTCCTGGCTATCTGCTGATACTGCATTATCGTCCGGATATATTAAACCCGGGAGCCATTGTTCAGCGACGTTTCGGCGTGATCTGTACGACAGATTACAACCTATATTACTTTCTCGTAGCCTTCTTTCCATATTTATCACATAAAACATAAGCAGCATTGGTGACAGAGTACAACCTTGCCTTAATCCGTTGTGTACCTCCACAGATGTTGTACTTTTTATGCCTTCCAATGCAAATTCAACGTTATTATCTCGGAATATTTCCTGTAGAATATGAGTTACCTCATGACCGATACCTTCATCGTTTGACATATTACACAGGAATCCCCTCTTCACGTTGTCGTATGCACCGTTTATGTCCAGAAAGGCTAAATACAGAGATGTCTTTCCCGCCTTAGCCCTTTCTATGCATTGGGAAAGCACGAACAGGCTATCATCTAAGCGTCCACCCCTTCTCAGCCCGTTCTGAAGTTCACCGAGTATATTATTACCTTCTACCTGTGACTGTATTGTTAATTTCACCGCCTGCATTGCCAGCCTGTATATAAGAGGTCGGTCGAAAGGATTTTATGTTGATGTTATCTTCTTTCCCTTTATAAATAAAATTGATTTCACTCTGTCTCCAGCTGTGCGGAATCTGCTTATTTGTTATGACTGTCTTCAATGCTTTTATCAGCGATTCCTTGCTTCTTGAGCCAAGTCCATTAATCAGCTTAGTTGGAGTTTCGTCTATCCCTGTGGATGTGGATTTAGGAATATTTGCTTCTGCCTTTTTCCAGTTAAGACTAGTCAGTTCAAAGCTGCCCTATATTGTGCGGTCCTGTGTTGCTTCCTCACTTGGGGAGATTGCTCTTTCGTCGTTCCTAAATGACGCAGCTATAACTGACGTCATGTAGTTCACAGCGTCGCCTCTGTCTAAAATATTCCCTCATTTTCTTGAATCTGTTCCTGCTTTCTTTGACTCATTTTACCCAGCCAGATTAGATGGTTTCATAATTTTCTTGGCCCCCCTTTATTTGCATCGCGAACTTCAGCCAGCCATTGATGAGAGGACTGCTTTATTTAAGCTTGGACGAGGAGCTGAACTTACTGCTTTTTTTTTTGTCGATAAGATTCCCACTTTTGGCCTATTTGCTCTTCAGGTAACTGCGCCCTCTATGCTTCTCTGTGTTATCCTGATGCCACCCATCGTTGTTTGGTGGCCACCTTAATTTCCATGTTCCACCAGCTTCGTGGCTTCCTCTTTCCTCTCCATCTGTTTACACCATTTTACTGTTTCATTTTTTTCCTGATGAGTAGTTCTAACTGATTATAATCCCACTCTTCTATGGGGCGTTTCTCGATTGCTTCCTCTATGTTTGCTGCT
The DNA here is from genome assembly GCF_055824585.1 of Amblyomma mixtum. NCBI lineage: Eukaryota > Metazoa > Arthropoda > Arachnida > Ixodida > Ixodidae > Amblyomma > Amblyomma mixtum. The sequence goes on from NC_143016.1 coordinate 197,544,670, forward strand.
ATTAGCGCTATTTCTTCCTCGTTTAATTTCGCGTTCTTGTTTTCACTCTTCTTTGCTTTTCCCTTTTGATCAGGGCTCCGAAATGTAGACTAATACGTTTATAATCACTTCCTAGGCTGTACTTCCCCCCTTCGTCAATTTACATTATTGCGAGCTAGCGGTAGATGCCCTGCGAGATTAGGTAGGGGCCAATGGTAGTCGGCGTGTTACGGAATTCCCGCGTGATTTGTCCTTGACGTTTAGGTCCTCTGTTGACAATAACTAGGTTGTGCCGCTCACAAGAGTCTAACATTAACTTCCCGTTACAGTCTCTGTATCCATCCAGATCATCGACGCGGCCATTCATGTCACCAAGAAGAAATAATATCGGCACCGTCTCCAAACTGCCTTGTATCGTCATAGAGACACTTAAATAGATCCAGGTTTGCTTGCCTGCATTTGTCCCCTGTCCCTAATTAAACTACCCCTAGCCAAGTCATTTTACCGGAAATAATACCTGATACCCAGACATGCTCTTTGCAAGTTGATTTTATTATTTGCCAATTTGTTCCCTGGCGGATCAGCATACCTATCCCTCCTCCCTTCTTCTCCGCTGTTGTTCTGTTGCACCCTTCCCAGAAAGAGCCAGCGATTAAAGGTGGATCTTCTAGATCCCTGAGATGTGTGTCGCATAAAGCGTACACATCTACTTCCTCGTCCTTTAACTGCTGTTCTATTCCTAGCCATTTCGTTCTCTTTCCTGCCCCTTGCATGTTTATGTAAATTCTCCTGGCGCTAAATTTCTTTGTAGTAGTTTTTTTCCTGGTCCTCCTAGTGGTCATATTGTACAGTTCGGCCGCCATTGTTACACTTTCTACTTCTCTTCGACCAATCCCTATGCCCCGAGCACCCGTGGACCGCCTAAAAAAGCTACCGCCCGACCTGCCAGTCGCCAGCTGATCTCTGTTCCTACCCTTCCACTAAAATGGATGCCATCTCGTGTAAAGCCTCTGCCAAAGCATGCTCTGTGCACTTCCCTGTTAGTGTCTGCCACTTTAAACCTTTCTCCAGGCTTAACTTCCTTACCTCTCGATTAAGATTCACAGCGTCGTTGGCACCCTCTTCGTTCCTTCCTTGCACCTCCGGCACTGCGCACACCACGATCTGCACTTGCTGTGCTATCGCCCTTATACCGTCAACTCCCTCAGCTAATCTCTCCACTACTTGTGGGGTGTCACCATTCAGCACACCATTCAGCCCCGCCTCTACCGCTATCAAGTTACGCCCTGCAACGTTCTCAGAAAGTTCACTTTTTGCCCCTCTCAGTACCTCGTCCATTGTACACCATAGGAATACCCCGACTGCTACCCACCTATCACCCTTTTTGCGCTTCATTATACTTCTTTTGCACCTCCTCACGTTTGAGTCACTAGCGATAAGCACTAGGTTACTCTCTCCCTCCATCCTAACTTCCGGATTTTGCTGCCTCTTATCAGTGACTGAGACATCATTCTTTGGGTTTAGCTTGGTCCCATTCTCTCCATGGCCTCCCTACTTCCTCTCTGCCACCTCTGCGTAGCTGTTACTGTCTGAACCTGTCTGACTTCCTGTCTTATCGCTGTCCATGCCAGTGCAAGCCGCATTTACGTGGCTGGGGCTGCAATATCCGCCAATGTGGCTTCCGAAGGCGCTGTCAGTTATTTTTACTTCAAACTGGGCAATCTGTCCTTGAAGTCTGCGCTTCTCTGCCATATTTACCTGTCGCTCTCTTTCTGGAGCATCCATACGTAACCGTAGTTTCGTGTTGGCTTGGTTCGCCCCGTCCAAGTGTGCACCTAATACGCAACATCTGCAGAAAACATTTCCGCCTTTGGCCTCCTATACCAATTCGAAGTGCGTTTCTTTCAAGTTCACCGACACCTCACACTCCTTGCATTTAACCTTCATTGTCTTGACCATCTTAGCAAACACTCGATTATTGCTCCCTCATTAATGGTAGAATACTTATCGGCTCACGACAAAAACCGTTTACAATCACGTGCACAAGTAAAATTCTGTCTACCGCAAATGACGATCACCTAGAAAAGGAATAACTATCTTTCCAAAAAATTAATTCCCAATTGAGCGCTGGAGAACTGTAGCTTCCGGCCAGAAAAATACCGCCGTTATATGTCACTGACCTAAATTCTGCGCGCTAGCCTGCACTTCTCCTAACTAGTCTAAAACTAAACACACCCTACTCCCAAAATATTAAGAGAAAGTACTCATCTATTTGACGAAGCCACGTCTCTCTCGCAGTCGTCAGTCCGTCCGGTCCAGGTCACCATGCGTGATCCCAAGAGCACCTAAACATGTGTCCCCACCGCACAGCCGTCAGCTACAAACTTGGGTCCCTTTAAGGCGTCCTCATCGTCGTCCGGCGGCGGTGCATCTTCAGGAGTTGTGACAGGCAGTCGGCTTCAGAGTGGTTGTGTCCGGACTCGTAAACGACAGTGGCGACACACTCCTGGAGGCGCTGACTCCATCGAGTGAGGTGGCCAGAGAGGTCCTTCAAACTGTCAAGCCAGCACAGTGCGTGGTGATCGCTGACCACCTTGAACGGTCTTCCGTACAGGCAGGGGCGGCATTTCGACGCAGCCAAGATGATAGCAAGGCACTCCTCAGTTGTAAAATAGTTAACCTCGGCCTTGGAAAGGGAACGGCTAGCGTATGTGGTTACCATCTCCAGTCCGTGAGTTTTCTCCACGTGGACAACGTTTTCATCTAAGTACGCGAGGATCGGTGAAGGCTGCAAACGACGCTGGCTCGCTGTTACTGCGCTTCCCATTTAAATGACACGTCTTCCTTTGTCCGGTGGGTCAGAGGCTCGGCGATGCGCGAAACCTTCTTGACAAATCGTGGGTAATAGGCGGAGGGTCCGCGCTTCCTTATCGGCCGGCGGTGGAAACAGCGCGATAGCAGCTGTTTCCTGCGGATCTGGGCGTATTCCCTCCTTGCTGACGATGTGGCCTAGAAACAAAAGCTCTTCATGAGCAAAGTGGTACTCCTCTGCTTTCAAGATTAGGCCGGACAAATTGACTGCGTCTATTATTGTTCGAAGGCTTTTCAGCTGCTCTTCGAACACAGCTCGAGAGGAAGACAAAAACTTCATCTAAATATACCAGACAAATCTGCCACTTCAGGCCTGCCAGTTTTTATCCATTACTCTCTGAAACGATGCTGGTGTGGAACAGAGACCAAATTGCATCACCTTGAAATCAAACAGGTCATCCGGGCTGATGAATGCAGTTTTCTCGCGATCTCGTTCATCGATCACCATGTGCCAGTAGCCGCTCTTGAGGTCCATCGATGAGAAATAGTTAGCGTCGCAGAGCCGGTCCAGTGTGTCGTCGATGCGAGGGAGGGGGTAGACTTTCTTCTTTGTGATGTTGTTCAAGCGGCGGCAATCAACGCTGAATCAAAGTGCATTATGTTTCTTTCTTACTAGAATAACCGGTGCCACCCAGGGGCTCTTTGAAGGCTGGATGACGTCGTCACGAAGCATATCTTCCACTTGGTCCCGGATGGCTTGCCGTTCTCGTGGTGACCCACGTTAGGGGCTTCGGGGAAGGGGTCGGACGTGCTGGTCGGTTGTAACGTGATGCTTGCTTGGCAAACGCCGTTTGTCGGACCTTCGGCGACGATGAGAAACACTCGCTGTAGCTTCGAAGCAGATTGGTGATCTGGTCTTGTCTCTCCCGGGGCAGGACTGGGTGAAAGTGGGCGAGTTTCCTTGGTCAGGCGAATCTTCTGCGGATGGGTCGGAATGGGTTAAGGTGTCTGGTACGTCGGATATTTAGGCGAAAAAAAAACATTGTTAACGAGCTGACGAGCCTATGTTAACGAGCTGATATTCCTTGGTGAGTTAGCAGTACTTCGGTTTGGGCATTGCGGAATCGCGCGGAGCCTCTCGCAATGCCGATTCATCGGTCAAGAAGCAATGGCATGCTCTCCTCGATAATGGCTTCATTGTTATTGGTTTCCGTGGCTCCTAGGTGACGCTGACGCTTGAGCTGGGTGAGACGCTCAAGGCAACGTGACCTCCCAGCCGTAATCGGCTTGGATTGCAGGTCGATGATCGCCCGATGCTCATTAAGGAAATCCATGCCCAAGACCCCTTCCCGGGAACATTGCCGTAGCAGTACGAAGCTAAGTGCAAAACCAGCGGAAGGGACGCTTTCACAAGCAGAAGAACACAGGACAACGCTGGACATCGTTGTCCTGTGTACTTCTCCCGCTTGTGAATGCTTCCTTTCCGCTGGTTTTCCACTTACCATGCACCAACAGGCTACGCTTCTTCAACATTACGAAGGACCCGGCATAGGTGCGTTCCATGATAGCCACTCACGCTGTGTATATATATCGTCCTGGTGGCGCAAAGAGGCGGTCTCCTGCGGTATGGTTTTGCAAACCGTCCGAGGCGGTCGTTACTTTCCTGAGCTGCACCACGAATGTGCCATCAATCCCCAAATAATCGGATGCTGTGTCGACTAGAGCTTTAACTTTCGAACCGTCGATAACCACTTCTAAGTAGAATATCTTGGCCCTGGCGTTGCACTTCGTCCTCGACGTTGTGTCACCGCTTTGTCGGGCATGTGAATTCTGGGTTAGGTGTGCGGTCGAAGCTCTTCTGGATGGCGGCATCATTTTGAAGGAGGTTGGCGTCGTGGTCGGGGTTGTCATTGTATGCGACTGTGATGTGCGCGCACAATGGCTGACGCAGTGTACCCTTGCACCCGGCGGCAGTGGATCCCACCACCGGTTTTGAGGAAACGCTCGACCTAGCTAACAAGCAACATCACTGTCCCTAAAGCACCTGCAGACTCCCGGCGAACACAGGCCAATGCACCCAACGCAGGGAGCCTGCATGTACCTAACCCAATGGGACAGGCGTGACGACTTCGTCCTGATGGTGTGATGGATGGCCGCGCGCGTTGACGGGCCCTTTTGTCGCCATTGTAAACCAGCACGTTTGACGATGAACTTTCCCAGGGCCAGTGCCCGATGATTACCGCGATGGAGCACGGCCGTCTCGTTGGCTGACCAAGTCGGGGTGCCAGCGATTAATTTTAGGAACGTGTGACTAAACAACGCATTTCTCAGGATCGTTAACCAAGTGCAGGTGCCGAGCGGCGTGGACTACGGCCGAGCGTGACGCTAAGGCCAAGCTGGCACGTGCAAGAACCAACGGCGAGGCGGGGAAAGGGATATCCCAAAATGAACCCTAGGCCTGCACCACTGGTGCGGCGGGGAAAGGACGCTTGAGGCGCGTTAATTGGCCGCAGTATGGAGCGTTGTTGGTCCTTGACACAAAACCGCAAGTCTCGCGAGCGAGGCGAGGAACCGCAAGGGTCAAGGTAGTTCTGTCCGGGAGACCGATATTCACCTCGACCTACAGAGAACGAGGCCCTTGGGCTTTCTCTGGACCCCGAGCTACCGAACCCTTCCGTGATGAAGATGACGCCGTCCCTGCAGTCCAGAGCATCCGTAGCACCGAAAGCATGACGACGTCCTGCGACCACAAGGAAGCGTCGTCTCGCCACATGGTGAGCCGACAATCGACCCCTCCGGGCAGCCACAGCTCAGGAATAAATAATCTTGCCTTATCAGTCAGTTGTGGTGTTAACTCGTTGGCTTCCACCGTCAGCACGAATACGAGTTTGGCAACTTACCAGGTTGCGAATTTGCGACCCCTCATTAGGGCCGTCGCAAGTGGTGGCAGCGGTGGGGTTCTGAGGATTCGGTATGAGCCCGTATACCTTCGTGCCGGGGGACGAACGAGTCAACTTGATATCAAAGCAGTTACCTGACTCTCAGACTCGAACACTAGGCGCTAATGCAATGATTCTGGGAGGAATCATTCCGCCATTCACCGGGGACGGTACGAGTCCAAATATCAAGGACTTCCTCCAAATTCTAGAGCAGGTTGGCGCAATGGCAGTATGGCACGCTGATCGGTATGGCGTGGTGTAAATTGGTCGGTGCTGCTCAGGCATTTGCGTGGAGTTACGAGGATCTGAGCAACACCGCCACTTATGAGGCATTCATGGGACTGGCCCTGAAACGCTTCCACACCGAGCAAGCCAGTGTAAATCTGGAGCGGTTCATGAACGCCAGACAAGAGACAGGCAAGGACGCACGTACTTTCGCGGCGGGTTTGCGGTGTTGGGCACGGACACGCTGGGGAATAATGCCACTGAGGACGCCGCAAAAAAGGCAGCGAGGAGCGGAATCCTCAAAGAACCGCTCCTTGCGCGCTTTCTAAATGGCCTGCGCAATCCCGTTAGGCGTTTCACCCTTACACGCGATCCCAAGACTTTCAAGGAGGCCGTAGACGTAGCAGCTAAAGAGGAGGAGATCGAAAAGGTCACGCGGCCTCGGGGCGTGGCTGTCAGACCGGGGGAAACAGACGAAGCAAACGAGTTAAGGACGCGACAGGAACGCATCGAGAGGCTGCTAGAAGAGAATTTAAAGATTGCCGAGCAGCGTGCACAAGACCAGTCGAATGGCAGGCCACGGCGCTGTAACACTGGGCGCTGTTATTCGTGCTGGAAGTAGGGTCACTTCGCCCGTGCATGTAGCTTTCGGCATGCGCCCACCAGAAACTCCCATGCGGAGAGTAGCCCACGCGACCACACTCTAGCTGAAGACAAGGCGTGCCCTAAGAGTTCGGGAAAGTAGGGGTGGCCTCCGTCGAGAACAACTGCAATAGGGGGCCTTCAACGGCTGTACTAAGTCTACGTGGAGACACAAGTCCCATTGTGGAGGTAGAATTGGCAGGCATGAAGGGGCAATGTATGGTAGGTACACGGTCCAAGGTGAGTCTTTTCAAGTTGGATGCGTTGTCGTGGATCAGCAGTGGGTGGGAGCGGGCGTTCAACAGGTACGAGAGTAGTATGACGCTGGTGGGCACCACCGGGAGCGGTTACGCACTCTAGACTCGCTTCAGATCCCACTGGTGCATGGCAGACGCGAACGCGTGGCGGGATTCTTTGTGTGCCAAGACGATCTAATGCTGCCGGTTGACTGCTTGATCGGTCAGGATATCTTAAAGAGGGAGCGGTTGACGTATAATAACGCAGGGAATACTGAGAATGGGCGATGACTGGGTGCCTATAGTCAATTGGTCCCACAAAGAGAGCGCGGTAGCCGATCCAGAGAGCAACAGTTCCATGTTGGTCGCATTAACCAAAGTAACAGCAGTCCCTGCAATGACTGAGTGCGTTTTGTGGTGTAAATCACTGCGAGATCTGCCGTCTGGGGGAACTAAACTGGTGGAAGTGAACCGCCCCGAGACAAACGGCCTCGTAGGAGCACCGACATTGGTACCCATGCGCAAGGGCGCCAGTCTCCCAATTAGGGTGGCAAACGTAACTCTCCAAGGTTGACGCAGAGCTTTCAAAACCGGTTCGAAAGGTAGATACGGCTGCCCTCGGTGTAAGCACTGAAACCTTGCTTAAGATGTTCAACCTATCTCATGTGAACGGAGAGCAGACATCCAGAATTGAAACCCTCATCGCGAGGCATAGCACAGAGTTTACTGCCCACAGGACCAATCTAGGACTCTGTAAGGCCATTAAACACAATATATACACCGGCGAAGCCTTTCCTGTCTATCGCCGGGCATATCGGATCCCTTTTTGCTAAGAGAGAAGAAATGAGAACCCAGGTCGGCAACCTCCTGAACCCGGGGGCCATTAAACATTCAACCTCGCATTGCGTAGCGCCGGCCTTGTTAGTAGCGAAGCCCGACGGCAGCTACTGGTCCGTGGTGGACAACAATGACCTCAACAAGTTCAGAAGAGAAGATCTTTATCCCCTGCCCAATATACACGAAACCCTCTCCCACCTTGGGAGAGCCAAGTACTTTTCAGTTGGATATTGGCAGATAGAAATGGACGCTAAAGATAAAGAAAAAAACGCATTTAACACGCCCAGAGTCCACTATGAGTGGAAAAGGATGCGAATGGCGCTCGTGAACAGCGCGGCGGTCAGCCTTTTCGCCCGAATTCACATCCAGCACACACAATTCACAGAGGAGCGATGCCGCCTTCCCGTACACTGGAGACGCACCCTCCACGTGCGGCCTCTCCCCACCAATGTGTCGAAAGAGGATCATAATGGCAGGCGCCTGGCGCGGGCGGAAACTTTGGACCGCCATTTTCGGAGCAAACCAGGAGTCTTCAACGTGGACGCGTCTGGCCCGGACCCCAGGGGATGGTACACAGCCGCGGTCGTCCACGAGGGTAAAACAGTAGACACCCTTACTTTCAAGGCCCCGTCAGCAATTCACGCAGAAGAGATTGCCATCGCTTTGGCAGCCTCTGACACCTACTCCAAATACATAATCACCGACTGGCGAGGGGCTTGTCGAAACGTCGAGCAAGGGTGGGTTACTCCCCTAGCTTATCGCATGTACCAAAATTGTAGCCGACACTCGGATCCCGCACAACGATCTCTCGCTTGGGCTCCAGGTCACCAAGGCGCCCACGGAAATCAGGCAGCCGTCACCGCCGCCCGCGCGCTCTCTCTCCGGGCATTTCCCACGGGACCCCACGCCGATTTCCCACGGAACCCCAGGACTTCGATTTCAATCCGGTCTACACTTTTAAGGAAATATGCCATTATTACAAATCCACGCACCGAACTCTTCCCACCCCGTGCAAAAGGCTGGGGAAGGCCAACGAGCGGGTACTCCTGCGCCTGCTCACCAACACGATGCTGTGCCCGGCAACTCTGCAGCATTTTAATCCTCAATTCGACGGGCGGCGCTCACACTGTGGGGAGGTGTCTGACACCTACCACATGATGTGGGCTTGCCAGCAGAACCCATCTCTACCCCCTATCCCAAACCCCACCCGAGAGAACTGGAAGGCGACCCTGACCGGTTGGTGCACCCTCGAGGCCCAAAGGGCCTTAACGCAGCGCGCCCGGCTGCGGCATCCCGGGCTGCGGCATGGGGTGCCTGACCAGGCATCCCACCTAGTGGTTGTAAGGGCGTGACCCTTCAGGTCACGACCCCCAACACCTTTCCCTATGATAAAATAAAAGTTTTCAGCACCACCACCATGGCAAAGGACAGCTCGGAAAGCTGTGTCACGTATACCTTGACGACATTATTATATACAGCGAGTATTTCGAGGAGCACTTGCAGCACATTGAACGAGTGTTCAAGAGAGTAGGGGCAGCCTGCCTGAAATTAAAACTAGCGAAGTGCCAATTTCTGAGCCGGAAGTCAAATACCTGGGACACATTGTCACAGCTAAGGGCGTGCACCCCGACCCCGGAAAGGTAAAGTGCGTGGAGGAATTCCCAACCTCTGCCAGTAAAACCGAAGTCCGCCAATTTCTGGGACTGGTCACCTACTACCGCTGCCACATCTCAGACTTCGCTGCGATAGCTAAACTATTGACAATGCTAACGAGAAAGGGCATTTGGATGGACGACTGAGGCAGAGGCCCCTTTCAAAGCTTCGAAAAGAAAGCTAACTGAAGCCCCCATTTTGCGGTTCCCCGATTTTGGTCAACCTTTCGCACTCGCGACCGATGCTTCTAAGCACGCAATCTGAGCCATCTCGTCGCAGATCCACGACGGTGTGGAATGCCCGGTCTCATACGCGACTAGGCAGCTGAATCCAGCTGAAAAAAATACAGCGCAGCAGAGCACGAGAGGCTAGCAGTAGTGCGGGCAGTGCGTCACTTGCGCTGTTACCTATACGGCCGCCATTTAAAGATTATGACAGACGGCCAGCCATTGAAATGACTTGTGAATGTAAGAGACCCCATTTCGAGGTTAGCCCGTTGGAATCTGCTCCGGCAGGAGTATATTTTCGAGGTCATCTATCACGGAAGAAAAACAAACCAAAATGCGACTGCCCTCAGCCGTGATACAGTAGCCGGCTTGTCCGATCTATTTCCCTTGATCGAGGAAGCTATATTTCAAGATGAACAAAGGAAGGTGCACTTCCTATTTAAGGAGATAGGGGACTGCAACAATTCCGCAGGCAGGATTAGCGCTCGCTATCATACCGACCAGAACGGCACCCTTGGGTTTCGGTACAGGGGAAGCTCAGCGGAAGGTCGCGTGGTTTTGAGCATAGATGGTTTGAGGTTTATTAGGGCTTAACATCGCAAAGGGGCTAAGGCTATGAGGGACGCCGTAGTGAAGGGCTCCGAAAATTTCGACCACCTGGGGTTCCTCAAAGGTGCACTGAAGAGGAATCTGCACTCGTCTTTTTTGCCGCGGGAACTCGATCTACAAGTTTCTAGTATTTTTAGAAACTTCTATTTATTGCCCTGTGCGGCCGATTTCTCTAATTAGATCGGATTAACGTCCGGCTTCCAACCTTTCTTTTTTTTTTGAATTCCCCGCATGCGGTGAGAGGAGTCGACCAACGCATGGAGTGTCTTTCAGGCAGTCGCGTGGAGACTTTGCTTTAGCTTTTGTTTTGTTTCTTTTCGGTTTCCGTGAATAAGTAGGTCTACTTAGAGACTACATAGCTGCAAATTAGGCCAATGGAAATAAAAATACACGTGCACTTTTTGCTTTCGCTTATAACTAGGTATCACTCTGCCGATGGCAGAGCGCCAAGCCGCCACGGGACTGGGTGAAAGGTCAGTCGACTCCTCCCACCGTTGGCGAGGAATTAAAGAAAAAGGCGGAAGCCCGACGTTAATGGGATTCAAATTTGGGAAATCGGCTGCAGGGAGCAATAATTCCAAGTTTCCAAGAACGCTCGGAATGTGTAGATGGAATTCCAGCAGTAAAAATACGAGTTCTCGATTCCTCTCCCATGTACCTTTAACGTGCACTGGCATCGCACAGTACACGGGCATATAGAATTTTGCCTCCATCAAAATTCAACCACCGCGGCCGGGATCCAACCCGCGTCTTTCGGGTCAGCAGCCGAGCGCCGTAACCACTGAGCCACCGCGGCGACCAGTAAACATGGAATACCTGTGGATGTTCACACGGCTAACTGCTTGGCGAACTATTTTACTGTGATTGGGTATAGCTGATCGTGTGAAAGAAGGGCGCAGTTATAGTGAAATGAATATTTTAAAGCGGCCGTGGTACGGGAGGTAAAATAAAAAACCTTAATCTAGGGAAGGTTCTACGATGCGACAGTGCAAATCTTCTCGAATGCTTAGTTGGCAGCTCTAGTTTCCGCGCGAGCAATCTCAGTAAACAAACCGTGCTGCTAAATTCTGGAAGAGCTCTAGTTTGTTAATTAATATTTTTTCATAGGGGCGCCTGAAAAGACCTTGATATTCCAAGGTTAGTCTGATAAGTCTTGTATATGCTTTGAGTTTAATATGAGCAGGTGCGTGACGTAGTTTTCTCCGTATAAAATTTAGTTTGCCTTCAGCTTTGGGACAAGTGGATTTGATGTAGGGTTCCTAATGAAAGACAGATGCTAGCGTGAGGACCAGAGATTTCACTTGATCGTATTTTTTGACCTGTGAGTTACCAAGCGTGTATGTAAGATTTGGAGGCTGCTTCCTATTACTGAATGTAGTGTTCTTGGTCTTTCTCGCATTTAACAGCATTTCCCATGTCTCACACCAAGCATTGATTGACTTCAGGGAATAGCTGAGGAGAATTTCGTCTTGTAATTTTTTGACGCTTTTGTTCACAACACAGCGTCGGAAAAGAGGCGAAGCTGAGGAGCGACACAGAAGTGAATACCATTGATATAGATCAGATCAGACCTTCAGCGAAAATGGCGTGCAGCGGCAAACCTTCAGAACGTGCCGATATCGCAAGGAGCAATTTAACAAAGCATGCTCTAGGGCCAGTTGGTCAGGCGTCTTTAAAAAAGACGTGGTGTAAAGACGGGACGAAGGAAGACGAGAACAGGGCGGTGCTACACTTACAACTGCACGTTTGCTGAGTGTTTGCACTTTTCTGAAATAAAGTGAACCATATCTATCTATCTCTGTACGAAAAACTTCCCATCACTCTGCAACAACACATGGGCATGAGCAGATCTTCAACAATGCTCGCACCCCCCCCCCCCCCCCCCTAATAATCTAAAAAGGGGCAGTAAAAGAATACTAAAAACGTCCGAAAAGAAACTCAGAGACCCGCCGCGGTGGCTCAGTGGTTACGGCGCTCGGCTGCTGACCCAAACGACGCGGGTTCGATCCCGGCCGCAGCGGCTGAATTTCGATGAAGGCGAAATTCTAGAGGCCCGTGTGCTGTGCGATGTCAGTGCACGTTAAAGAACCCCAGGTGGTCGAAATTTCCGGAGCCGTTCACTACGGCGTCTTTCATAATCTCAGTCGCTTTGGGACGTTAAACCCCAATAAACCAAACCAAAAGAAACTCAGAAAGAAATGTAAAAACGAGGAGCGCCCGCTCGTGTTGGCCATCGTGCAAACTTAGATTCGTTCTAAAGTCTTTTGTTCCTTTTCCATGAGATGAACAGATGTTGTGATAATGCACCTGTCACTACTGCACTTCGCTATTTCTTAGGCTTCCAAGATTTCCCTCGCCAACTGATCGTTACCACCTCCTAATAACTGAGTACGATTCAGAAAGGCGTAACAATCTTTGCAACCCTTGCAGTGCTCTGGCAAGTGTTCACCTGTTTGCTGACGAAGTGAAGAGGCATGCTCATTTAGTCTCACGTTTAGGCACCTGCCCGCCTGCCCAATGTACTATCGGGGACAAAAGTGGTATGCTCCACGCGGCGGGAGCCGGAGCAACAGAAGACCGCGTTGCAACGCCATCTACAGGCGGCATCTGGGATCGAGACAGCCAATGCGGGACCTTTATTGCCAGGAGGCATGTCGCTTGGCTCGTTTCAATGTTTCATGCTTTAGCTCGCCAAAATGCCGCAGTTTTTGGTTGCTCCGGCTACCGCCGCGTGGAGTATACCCCTTTAGTCATCGATATACACTCTCCCACAGCTAAGAGGGAACTGGTAACGGTGGCGCATGGGATATGCTGCTTCCGATCTTTTGTGCCACATGCTGAACTCTTAACCCCCTAATGGTCTACCAAAGCGCATAGCCTTGCAAGCTTAAGGGGTGCTGAGGAGACGATGTCAGCCCCAAATTTTGCTGCCAGTCTCTTTAAGCAGTAAGAGCCTATGTACGTAGGGCATACCCTCAAACTTTGTTATGTTGCTCTGCAGGCGCATTTTTCTGTGGTGACTGGACATATATATCCTTTTGTAGTTTCTTCCCGAGAGTCTCTGCGACTGACCTTAGAACATAAGCAAGGAAGTCTGCTTTCTTGTGTCATTGAACCTGAGTATCGAAACTTATTCCCATTATGTGAGGACATGAGTTGAGAGTGCTGGCCTAAGACACGTGGCCCCGGTGCCTCGCTTAACGAGCTTCGAATATGAAGAGTGACGAGGCAGTAGTGCTTTCTTGGACAGAAATTGTGAAAATAGAGGAGAGGGGGAGAAAGAAAGAAAGGAACGGAAAGGAAGGGAGGTTAACCAGGCGATGCCCAGTTGGCTATCCTACACTTGGGGAGGGGAACAAAGAGGAAAAAAGGAAAAAGAGCAGCAATGAAATAAGTTTTCTAAGTGTCCAGCGACCACTATGTCAGGGGGCAGAGGGCGCGCACTGAAAACTGAAAGATTATAGACGTGAATACAACCCCGAGTCCCTTAAAAATCTCAGGAGCGCTTTAACCGCTTTCCTTTGTGAGAAATGTTGTGTCCAAGGCCCCAGAACGTTGGACTCTGTTAAAGGACGCGAGTCCAAGCGGTACAGAGTAGCACTCAGGAAACCGCGCTCTCGCTCAAAACGAGGGCAATCACAGAGGAGGTTCCATCACAACCGCACTGGTCACACGCTAGAGAGTCAGCCATAGATGGGAACAGAGCGTCCCGGTGGCTGACCGGCCCGAACGCAGGTCGAGTTCGAGAGGACGCCGGAAGCTCAAGTCAGCGAGGAGCTGAAGGAGCTGGGCGAGACAGCAAGCTGCTGAAAGGAACCAGGCGTCCACATCGAAAGCTTCAGAGCAAGAACCAGGCGACCAAGGGAAGGAAGTTCCAAGGCAGTGAGCTGCTGTGGGACGCACCCGTGTGCGTCTACCTTCCCGGGAGTCCGCTGTCTTAATGCCGAGTGCGACAGCAGTGCTGTCGACGGAGCATCGAGAGCGGTAGGACACCTTTCTGCTTTCTCCGAAGTTGCCATGTCTGTATAGGGATTGTAAGCTATAGATGCAATGACTGATACAGCGATGGACGCCGCAGGGAATGGTCTAGAGCCTAACAGGCAACCTGCGTCAGCAGAGCAAGTGCCAGCGACAGAACACGCACTAGGAAATATGACACAAGCGTTGCTTGTAGACAAGGAGGATAAGGTTCAATTGTGAGAAATTGAAAAGTTAAAGCTCCAAATTGAGCTGGAAAAAATAAAACTGACTAAAATGCAACTTCAATCAGTAGAGGATGCGCAACATAGACAGAGGTCAGGTACAAAGCTGGGCGATTATGTAAAAAGAATTGAAAGCGGTGCTGGCGCCTATGCCATAAAAGGATCCAATGGTGCCCGCGTGGTTACAGAGAGTTGACACAATGATGGAGACCCTTAAGATTCCAGAAGAAATTCGTGGGGCTATTGTGTTGCCATTTCTGACTGAGAAAATGAGGGCGTTTGTAGCCAGCGAATCAGATGGGAGGGTCATGCCATGTAAGGAGCTTAAGGAGAGAGTTGTAAAAGAGCTCCGAATGACTCCGATTGAGTACAAGAGGTTGTTTATGGCGGTACGCAAAGAGTAAGCTGACTCATGGCATCAGGTAACGACCAGGCTCGAAAGAATGTTCACGTACTATGTTAATATCCGAGAGGTCGAAAGTTTGGAGGATTTGAGAGATTTCATGATAGCAGATCGTTTCAAACAAGTGCTGCCAGACGAAGTCAGGACCTATGTCATGCAGGACGAGAACCAGAGCTGGCTGACGGCCGATGAAATGGCCGGATTAGCGGAAAAGTTCGAGGAAAGCCGACGGGTAGGCAAACCGCGGGAGCGTTTCGAAGGTTCTAAACCACCGCAGCAAGGTGGGGAGGAAGCGGGAAAAGCAGCCGCCAACTCCAAGCCCTAACGCTAGTGGGAAAAATAGACATACAGGTGTGAAATGCTTTCGCTGCAAGAAATATGGGCATATCTCTTCTATTCACTGCCCAAGTGCACAGCAAAAGCAGGACGCCACAGATTCCAAAAGGGGCACGAGCAAGTTAGTAGCCCGAGAGGAATTGCTTGTCCACGATAAACTCGCCTCCGAACTGGAAAGGAAAGGAAAACCCGATCGGGTTGGTGAATCAGACTCCCTGACTTGGGTAAAGCTGCAAATCGGAGATAGTCCGACTGAAGCTTGTGTGGACTCAGGGGCAGAGATTGCAGTATTGAGGGCAGCGACGGTACCCGCATCGTGTCGAGATGACTGCTCCGGTAAAAAAAATTTAGGGGGCACTTTGGCTGCAAGGCGAAAGCGTTTCCTGGCGCACGGTTTGCTTTTATTTACTTTTTATTCTTCATATTTTCTTTTGTTTTATGTTTTTATGCTGCCTTTCTTTTCTGTTTTTATTGTTATTTTCACATCTTATTTTCATTTTGTTTTATTTTTGTTTATTTCCTTATTTTTATTTTTTTTCCTTTTCTTGACTTTATTCCTTTTATTTCATTTATGAAACCCATGCATTCACTAGATGCCCCTTTATTCATGCTGGAACCTTGAGCCTTCGTGGCGGAGTGGTAGCGTCGCCGCTTCAAATGCCAAAAGCCCTGGTTCGGTTCCCACCCTCGGCGAAGTTTCTATTTAAGCAGTGACGTCGAAAGGCGGACAAATCTGCCGACGCGTCTGTCGACACGGCTGCCGACGCGTCTGCTAACAACAGTATGAGACATTAAAGGCTTTCGCCTTAATAAAACTGAGAGGTGCTTTTGGACAGACAGTGGATGCAGCCCTAAGGTCCTTAGTACCGGAAGGATAAACAGTCAATCAGCAGGTGCTAATACTATGCGCTGTAACCGCAGAGCTAGCCGAAGGTGTAGGTGCGTTGCTGACACCCGAAACTTATTCACTGTTTCAAAGAATCGAAAAGCAGCAGATGGCAGATGCAGAAGAGAGAGCTGTTTTCGAACAAGAGCTGAGCTCTACGCACGGGGTGGATGAGGCCAAAACAGAGGCTACACTCGAGTTCGAGGAGGAAGATAATGCGGAGCCGATAGTTGCCTCAGCTTTTGCTATAGGGAAGGAACGAGCAATATCAGAAACTACATCCAGGGCTCAAGAATTTAAGGTGGAGCAGCGAGACGATATATCGTTACGAGAAGCGTGGAGACGCGCGGCCGTCAAGTCCTGCTCAGGAGACGCGGCTGTTGGAGACGCGTGGCCGGGGTGCGGAACGAATCATTGTTGCATGGCGCATGGAGCTCGAAGTTGTGAACGCGCACTTAAGCCCTTCGGCTTTTGTCGCGTCTCGGCGGCTGAAGCCGCTGTTCGTCTGCGACCCCGCAGGGCGCGGCTGAAGAATAGGGAACCCTTTCGATTCACGCCTTGGGTTATTAGCGGATTCGAAGAATGAAAGTCCCTGCTGTTTGCTTTTTCTTTCGCTACTGCGGAAAAAGTTTTGAGCATGCATAGTTTTTGGATGATCTTTGTTAACTTTGGCAGTCATAGTGGTAATTGAGGTATACAGGCCAGCATGGCAGATGACATGGAGAGAACGGACATGGCAAGTTCTGGAATGTGCTGACTGGTGTCCTAACCCTCTCTGCTCGGAACGAACTGATTCTGTGTGTGAGCGTAGTGATGCATGAAACTTTAATTGGAACTGAAATCTCACACTGACTGCCAGTGTCCGTGTGACATTCTTGATTGGGAGGTGTTAATTTCGCTGAATTTTCTGCGGTGCCATCCAGCCTCCAGCACAGTGCCCATGTCCCCGGTTGAGCCGAACTCATGGACCCGAATTCATGGAGCCGCGGACGCACGGTGCGACGCGCGTCGGTGGCTGCTATGTTGTTGCTGGCGGCGCCGTCGCCAGAACGCTCGTTCTGTCTCCGTCTTGCCTCCCCGCCACAAGTACTTTCTAGCACGCAGCGTTCTACAGTGTAGTGTTTGAACGCCTGCAGTCGTCGTGTTTGTTGCCACTGGACGCTGGACCCCTCAGCGACAGCCTTTCCTTTTTTGTTGTTAAGGAACCTTCGTTCGGTGATTGTTCGGGTGGCATACGTGTGTCCCGTATGCAAGTGCGCGGAGAGAGAAACGACGAGGAAGGCAGGGGTTCGGAACGCAGCCAGTTCAGTCCTGTTTGTATGCGTGCTCGGAACCTCTGCTTTCCTAGGTATTTTATTGGCTGGCATCGTTTCCCTAGTTTTTGATTGGCTGACGAAGGCCTTGTTGTCCTTTCCCTGGGCGTCGATTGGGGAGAAGTGTCGCCTGATTATTATTGGTTGCTGTCCCCGCCAAGGGCGGAGACAGAAGGCTTAAAAAGGAACTCTCCCGGTTAAGTAGGGCTGATTTCGTGTAATCAACGGTTCAGTCTTGTTGTAGATGCTTTTCTCCTTGCTTGTTTCTTCTCGTTTATTCATGTGTTAATAAATAGTTAACCTTCTTGTCCCGCCATCGAGTAATGTGATTGTTTGCGAGTCCGAACCATCATCAAGTGTTTCCTCACATCTCCACCTGAAGGGGAAACCCAACTGGCGCAGTCGACACAGGTACTCAACTATACTTATTCTTCCTCCTCCTTTCACTCGTTCTCTGCACCTCTTAATTCACTTTTTTCTTTGCTTCCGATTGTTTCGTTCGGCCTTACTGCTGATTTCTATTCTAGTTTATCCAGGTCAGCCCAACTAATCATACTGTTCCTCCTGTCCCCCCCCCCCCCCCCCCACCAAGGAGCGGACTATTTCCGCAATCTCTCCACCCTCCCCATTCCTAATTTTCTTGCTGGCGTATTTCTTTGCGCCGTTTTGCAGGTTAGCCGATTAACCCTGTTTAGTAGCCATCATGCCTGCATAGTATTCACGCTCCAAACCCAAACGCCCTTCCCACTTGACACCCTCACCGGGCCTTCCTCCTTGGAGCGACGCTGTTCGTGTCTCTGTGTCTTTTCTTCGTGGTTCGTCCCGTGGTTGCGCAACCTACACCTTCACAACGTCATGTACCAGCTAGGCCCAACCCAAGTTTTATTGACGCTGTTTAAGCCCGCCGGTGGTGAACGCTTAGCCCAGACGAACACAAGCCTCCTTGTCGAAACGTTGGTAAGCTGCGTAAGGTGTCTCCCTTCCTTCTGCACTTTGTATTCGCATGAAACCCATCTGCGCGCCCTCTCCGCTGGCATAGGGCTAGTGCGGGCCGAGATTGGTTCTTCGCGCCGGCATCAAAGTATTACGACGCTTTCGGCCTCCACCGCACACTCTACCCCTACCCTCGTCCTAGTCTTTCTGTCACATCCTTCCCGAGGTACAACTCACCAAACTTGTCACACATGCACGACTTTATCTGCACAAGCCCCGTCGCGATCCTTCATGTCCCAGCTACCCTGCCCCTTATGCCAACCTTTCCCGCTGTTTATTCTCCTGTCAGGTTGCTCTGAAATCGGGCTTCTTTCCCACCCACTCCCACAGTGTCGGAACATTGCTGGACTGGCTTGGACCTGAAGGACAGCGACTGCTCGTGCAGCATCGGCGTCTTAGGCGCCTGTGTTGTGCCTGAATAAAGTCCCATAGTACTACTACTGCTACTATGTGCTGTCTTACCAGTTATTTTGTGTTTTGTTTTCTTCAAATTGGATTTGCAGCATATCATCGCAATATATTGTTACGCCCAATGGTTTATTAAGACCGGGACGGAGGATTGAAAGCAGCTCGGTCCGCTTGCCGAGCACGAGACGCCACCAACCTCGTTCTCCTCATCCTCGCCTTAGTCAGCAACGCCGGCCATGCCGAATAGGTACCGCCTTTTCATGGGCGTCACACTTCCCCCTACGCAGCCCAAGCCCGCTGGACGACTTCAGCGGGGCAACGTGAGTGACTGCAGTCCGCGCTGAACGACGGCCGTTTGCCGCGAGACGCGGCAATTGCTCAATAATGACATAGGGTCCATCGTAGTGGCACAGTCCTCGCTTTCTGATAGTCCTCCACAACAAGACCAAATCACCAGGGCTGTAAGTGACGTGACAGCGGCGGGCATCGTAGCGCGCTTTGCACCGATCTTGGGAGGCGAGAACACGAAGGCGAGCAAGGCGCCGGGCTTTTTCGGCGAGATAGAGTGTCTCAGAGATGGAGGGATCTTCAGGAAGTTCGTCAGAAAATGGTAGTATGGTGTCCAGGGTGTAGCGTGGCGGGCGAGCATGGAGTAAAAAGAAGGGGCTGTAGCCAGTAGTCTCATGGCGCGCGGTATTGAACGCATATGTGATGAATGGCAGGACGCTGTCCCAACTCGTGCCTTTTAATCAGCATGCATTGACAGCAGGTTAGTAATCGTGCGGTTCATGCGCTCAGTGAGCGCATGCCCTTGGCTATAGCGTGTTAAGGTATGGTATCTGCTGTTTCCATAACTGTTCCGGCACGTGGAAAAGCAGAGTGAATAGCCTCCTGAAAAACATAGCTAAAAGTGTCCTTTATAAATCCGATAAGCAACGACTGGAAAGTGTGTTTAAAGCCAAAAAACTCCCCTCATTTGACAATCTGTTTAAGCAAGTTGTAGTTTTAAAACACTTTTGGGACAGCCCTTACAAAACTGAAACAATAAAACCCAATCCTCTAAGACAGATTCCGCGGTATGTTGTGCCAAGAGTCCGCACTCATTTTGGGGAAGCAATGAGGCGCTATTACATTCCTTCTATCTTTAATGAGTTGCCAGAGTATGTATTCTCCTTAACTTCTCGCACAGAGCTAAGAAACGCAATATTATCGCTAGTAATGTAACTGTAAAGAGCATTTAAACTTTCTGCCTATTTTTTTCTTTCTTCTTCTTCTTCCCTCCCCCTTACGAAATATTTTTTATCTTCTTTTCGTTTCCTTGTTTTTTACATTGGTATCTATAATCAATTCATTCTTTATTTTAGTGCACAAGTTCAGTGCACGTGTACTTAGTTATGTATTCTTTTTTTCTGTGTTTCGTTCGCTGTTGTATAAATTGTGCATTTGGATTGTCGCTGCTGCCGGGCGACACCCTACAAGCCCTCTTGAGGCTTTGGTGTGCCTGTACGAGAATGTAAATATTGCATGAATAAAGTTTATTATTATTATTATTATTATTATTATTATTATTATTATTATTATTATTATTATTATTATTATTATTCGTCTGGGGATGGTAAGGCGAGGAATGGCGAAAATGCGATGCTCAGGAACGGAGAGGCTGCTCCACGACGTCAGCGGTGAACTGCCGACCACGGTCACTGATGATAACTTTTGGAGGTCCATGACGCAGAACTATGAATCGTAGCAGAAAAGAGGACACATGATACGCTGTAGCCGAGGGCAGAGCTGCCGTTTCACAATACCGGGTAAGGTAATCGACGCAAACCACTATCCAGCGGTTCCCATGATAGGATTTTGGAAACGGGCCCAGCAGATCTATGCCCACTGGCTCAAACGGTGCTGCAGACGGTGTCACAGGGTGAAGGTGACCAGATGCAAGGCTAGTAGGCCGCTTGTATCGTTGACACTGAGTGCAGCTGGCGACTTACCGCTCAGTCGTGGCCCGCATTTTCGGCCAATAGAAGCGTGCCTGGGTACGGTGCAGCGTCCGCGCCGAACCAAGATGTCCAGATGTGGGGTCATCGTGCATGGCCTGCAAGACAGAGGAGTACAGGCTCTTCGGAACAACCAGCAGGAAGCGGTGGCTCGTAGAAGAATTGTTTTTCTTCCACAGAAGACCATCTCGCATACAAAACTGGCTGACATTGGAAGTGTCTTCAGCCTCCGCAAGAAGAGATCGTAGAGTTAAATCTTTCTGCTGTTCCGCTTTGAACACCATCTGCCGGGCTAGTTGGTTGCGATCCATATGCATCAGCAGCGCGAACACAACACAGGAAGAAGAAGCAGAAGGTAGTACAGAGCACTGAACTTCCAACTTGTCTTTACCTTCGCTTCCAACTTCGCTTACCTTTTTACCGTGTTCGCACCGAGATCCTTTTGTGCCTTGTGCGGAGGGTGTTCTTAACTCCATACCTTTAGCGTGTGGTAAGGCTTACATAGGCCAAACAGGAAGATGCTTAAACGAAAGGTTAACGGAACATAACGATCTAACTGGGGTGCCGTTGAGGAACCTGCCCGCCCATTGCCGCGTATGTGACAGCGAAAAGAAATGCATTCCTTATTTTAAGAAAGCAACCGTCTTGAAAAAAAAAGCATAAAAACCAACTAACGCGCGAAATTATTGAAGCAACCTACATCTCAGGACTCAAAGAAGGTTGCGTGAGCACCCCTTCCATCTCATTAGCTGAAAAAAAAAGACCTTTCTCTCCGGTTTTATCTGATTTTACCTGGTTTTTAGGGGCGCACTGCATTTTCGTTCTAGCCGTGTTAATTGTTGGCGCTCACCCTTCGTATCGCTTACCGTTTTACCGTGTTCTCGCCTTCTCGTGTCTTTTTTAGCAAAATTCGCGCCCTCAGCTCTGTTTTTCCATTTTTCCATTTGCGCACACTCAACCCTGTTTTTACATTCTCTTGTTTGCCGCATGTAACTCGTGGTTAATTTCATGGAAGTCATTGTATAGTGCGATTCTAGTTATATTTTTGATGCCCTGGACATCGTGTTCGTCCCAGTTCGATCGCGCGCCTTGATTACCCCGGCTGGTGGGATTTTACCTGGTATGTGTATGTGATTGCGGGTTCAGTTTTGCTCAAACAAAAGTTGGAAGTTCAACGCTCTGTACTATCTTCTCCTTCTTCCTGTGTTGTGTTCGCGCTGCAGATACATGTGGACAGCTTTCAACGTTGCGACATCAGGAAAAGCAGGTGACACTGACGCGACGCAGTGGTCGAATGTATCGATGTTTAGACTCTGACTCAGGAAGGGGTAGCCTCGAAAGACAGTCCGCGTCAGCGTGACGGCGAGCACTCTTGTAGACGACTGTGTAGTCGAACTCTTGTAGCCGGAGAGCCCACCCCTTGCACGGCGCCCGCACGGGTCACGCAGGTTAATGAGCCAGCAGAGGGCATGATGGTCGGTGACGATAGTGAACGGTCGTGTGTACAGATAGGAACGGAAACGCTGCGTGGCGAAGACGACGGCCAAGCATTCTTGCTCGGTGACTGCATAATTGCGCTCCGGCTTGCTGAGCGAGCGACTCGCATACGCAACAACGTGCTCTTTGTTGTCGCATCGCTGAACGAGAACCGCGCCGAGGCCAACACCGCTGGCATCGGTATGATTCTCTGTGAAAGCGGAGGGATCGAAGTGGCGAAGTACAGGGTGAGACGTCAGAAGGAATTTTAGTTGGCGGTAGGCGGAGTCGAACTCAGGTGTCCACTCGAAAGCCACACCTTTCTGAAGTAGACCTGTCAGGGGTTAAGCTACGTCCGCAAAGCGATGAATAAAGCGGCGAAAGTAAGAGCATCAGCCCAAGAAACTCCACAGCTCTTTGACAGACTGTGGTGGCTTGAACGACTCGACAGCTGCAGTCATGCCTGGATCACGTCTGACGCCTTCTTTATCACCGAGGTGTCCAAGCACCAACGCTTGACGCGCACCAAAGTGGCACTTTTTAGAGTTTAGCCCATGGCCAGCTTCGCGCAAACAGTCCAGGACGAGGGCTCAACGCTCGTTGTGCTCACTGAACGTCTTTCCGAAAATTACAACGTCGTCGAGGTAGCACATGCATATTTCCCATTTCAAACCGCGTAGTATAGTGTCCATAAATCTCTGAAAGGTGGCGGGCGCATTGCAAAGACCGAATGGCATCACATTAAATTCATAAAGGCCATCAGGCGTAATAACGCTGTTTTTTCTTTGTCCGTGGGCTGCATAGGGATTTGCCAATACGCCGGCCAAAGATCAATAGACGAGAAGTAGGAGGCTGAAAAAAGGCAGTCGATGGCATCGTCGATTCGAGGTAGGGGGCATACGTCTTTTCTCGTGACGGCATTCAGACGACGGTAATCCACGCAAAAACGCCTTGACCAATCCTTCTTCAGAACAAGAAGTACTGGAGCAGCCCAGGGACTCGACGATTCTTGTATAACATCTTTAGTTAACATTTCCTTCACTTGCTCATTGATCAGCTTACGTTCAGACGGGGCCACTCGGTAGGGCTTTTGCCGGATCGGATGTGAGGCGCCAATGTCCACCCTGTGAAGGGTCCGAGACGAGAGGATGGAAGATGGGCCACCGGGCTGTGAAAAGTCAAACATGGTGGAGTGTCGCAGAAGAATGGCCAAGAGAGCACGGCGCTTATGTGTCGAGAGCGAGTTGTCAATCATGATAAGTAACTTGGACTCGTCAGAAAACTCTGGCGCTTCCGTGTGCAAGACGTCGGTAACCAAGGAAACGGACACTTGTGAGTCCTGGCTGAACGACGCAAGCTTCTGGCCTTCAGGCAGAACGACAGATTCTGAAGAACAATTCACTGCCCACAGTTCAGTGCGACGGTTGGTGACGGAAACAATGGCATGAGGAACCAAAATATTCTTCTTCATGCAGGTAAGGTAGTTCGGTTCCACAGTCGCATCAAACACGTCGACAGTGGTATCGCGGCAGAAAACCGCTATGCATACGGCCGAAGAAGGAGGGACGACAGTATCTCGGGTAACAACGAGCACACTGTCTCCACTGCAAGAGCCTTCCACAAGGCCCGTGGTAGAACATTTGCCGACGCTGAGCTCACCGGTGCGCCAATCGACGTTGGCGCCACACATCTGCAAAAAGTCGAGCCCAAGAATGACGTCGTGCGTCGATCGGGCGAGCACGGCCATTTCCGTGCTAAACACTTCACCACTGAAAGAAACCTTAACAGTACACACTCCCATTGCAGGCAATGGTTCGCCACTCACACCACACAATTGAACATTTTTGTCCCACCGAAACAAAACTTTTCATCCAAGGAGACACTTAAACGTAGCGCTCATAACGGAAACAGTAGCACGAGTATCCGCTAAGGCCATCACAGGTACACCATCCAGTAGCATATGCACTTTGTTCCGCAACATAACTACAGGCAGGGGTATCTCTTCCGGCAGCAGACTTCCAGCGACCTCACCCCCATCGGTCGCGCCGACTAGTTTTCTGGCAAAGGCGAGGAGGAGCGGCGTCGGGGTGATGGAGATCGACGAGTGCGGGAAGCTGGAGGAGGAGTTGCGCTTCTATCCGATGCCGGTGAACTATTCCGGATTTGTGCAGGCCATGGGTTGTCGGCATCAGGCGGGTAGGACGGGCGCAGCGAAGGTACAGACCCCGTCAAGCCAAATCCGTTTGGCTTTTTGCCTGCGCTCCCGTCATCTGTACATGTATAGATGCAAATAAACTTGAATTGAATTGAATTAATCTGGCCGCAGAGGATAGCCTGTGGAGCCGTAACGCGATGGTGGGCGGTGGGGACAAAATCGCGAGATGTTACCGGGCTGACCGCAGCGGTAACATAAAGAGGGACCAGGAGCCCGTTTAGCCGGCAAATAGTCTTCGTGCCTAGTATTGGGCCAAATGGTCTCGTCGTATGTGGCCGGCGGACGTTCGTAAAAGCGGGGCCGGTGCTCTTGAGGCGACCGCGGTATGTTGCTCGGCCGCAGCCGTCAGGGCACCCGGTGGTGCTCAAAGTCCGCTGCGTTAACTGCGGCTGGCCGAGGAGGGCGCGTGAGATACTCAGGAGGGGGGGGGGGGGGGGATGGGGGGCACTGAACAATTACGAGTGAGTTCCAGCGACCTGGTCAACTCTTCGCGCACGATCTGGCGGATCGTGGAAGCCAGATCACACGACGATGTTGTCTCTACGGCTGCCACCGTAGTCACTCCGGCCAAATGTCCGAATTTCGGTGTGATGCGACGCATCTTCAATGTCTCAAACGTGCGGCAGTGCTGAATGACGTCAGACACGGACTCAAGACTTGCTTTGCCGATAGGAAAATTATAAATGTCTTCTGCAAATCCTTTAAGTAGGTTGCCAACTTCAGCCCCTTCTGTAATGCCAGGACAGGCGACCTTGCATAACTTTATGATTTCTTCAATGTACAGTATGGTCCACTGTTATAGGGAACCTCGCGCAGCGTGGCCGCCGCGCTCCGCGAAGCGCCCCTTTTGAGAAGCGGCGAGAGTCGGCGACACCAGGCGCATGCGCACTAACCGCGGAAGGTGGAGCCAGCACCGCGTCGTCCGCTACGGCGCTCTTTCGGCACTTGGCTTCCTGAGGTAGAAACTCTGGAACGCGCCGTTAACCCTTTATTCCAGTGTTTGGTACGTGCAGCCTAAAGTTACTGGTAAAGTTGGAGCCTGGCGTTCCTTTCCGGAATTCTATCATGTAATCCTAGGTTGCTCAGGATCTTTCTCCCCGGGGGTGAGGTCGCAAGCCTCCTTAATTGCGCAAATATATGTGCCTCGCATAGTTCCGTGGTGGTGTTGTAGATCCCCAGTTTAAGAAGTATTTCCGTAGGAGTGCAGTGGGGCAGCCCCAATGCTGCTTTATATGCCTGCCTTTTGATCCCATCTATTTTGTTCTGTTCCACCAGCCCTAGCTTGAGGTAGGGAACGGCGTAAACTATTCTGCTTATCACGAAAGCCTGAACCATTCGGCAGAGATCTTTCTCTTTGACTCCCCGTCTTTTGTTAGCTATTCGCCTTATGAGCCTGGTTGTCATGTTAATTGTGGACTTAAGCCTGTTTATTGTCTCTGTGTTCTTTCTATTGTCCTGTATTATAAGTCCTAGGACCCTGATTTTGTCAACTCTGGCTACCGGAGTCTCATTTACCAGTACGTGAATGTCTCCTGCGTTGGTATCGCGTTTGCTAGCCCCCCGGATCACCAGAAGTTCGGATTTGCTGGCGAGCATTTTACTCCTGCCCATTCCGCGTAATCCTGGACAATATCGATCGCGTGTTGGAGATTTTGTTTTATTTCCCCATCGTTTCCTGTATGCGTCCATATTGTTATGTCATCCGCATATAGCGTATTGTTTATACCTTCGACAGTCTTCAATAGCGGCCGTAGGTTCTTCAACGCCAGGTTGAATAAGAAAGGAGAGAGCACTGAGCCCTGCGGAGTTCCCTTGTCTCCCAGCTTAATAGTTTCTGACTGGATGTCTCCTAGATTTATTTCTGCTGTTCTGCCGGTTAGAAAGTCCCTTACGTAATCGTAGGTCCGCTTTCCAGGGGCAATCTCCGCCAGATTAGTTAGTGTGACCTCGTGTTTGACGTTATCGAAGGCTTTATGTAGGTCTAGGCCCAGTATAGTTTTGGCGCCCCCTTTGTTACAGGCAAAATTACAGACCAAAGTTAGAAAATTACTCACTATTAAACCACTTCCAAAAAACATGCACCCTGCTTTTCACGAAGGCAGGAGGAGAGCCAGAGCAAAGGCCCTTGAAGCCAAGCTCGAAGGCTCGGAATACACAACCTATGTAGACGCGGCGGAATACGAAGGAGGCGACTCCTTTGTGGTCGTGGCCGTGAACGACTCGGGTGAAACATTAACGGCCGGTTCGGTCAAAACAAAAAACTCAGGGACAGCGGAGGAGGCGGCTATCGCCATGGCAATGGCCAGCACCAAAGCAGTCACCATAATTAGCGACTTCAAGGTGGCTATCAACAATTTTGCGCGGGGTATGATCTCCCAGGAGGCAGAACAAATATTAAGACATAAAGACTGGGACTAAAGAGAGGTGGAACTAATATGGGTGCCGGCACACTCGGGGAACAGGGGAAACGAGTTGGCTCACAGTATAGCTCGAGGTTATGTCAGCCGAGCAGTGAGCCGGGTTGACTCCCCAAATTTCACGAGAGATGCATTCATATCATTTCACGAATACACCAATCAGTTTAAACTGGAAAGGAGGATCTATCCGCCACCAGACAAAAAGCTCGACAAAAGCCTGGAGGTAACGTGGCGTCGGCTCCAGACGCGAGCCTTCTTTAGCCCGTCGAGACTAGCACACATGTATCCAACACAATACAACGCTACTTGCAAACAATGCGGCGAGATAGCCGGATATGACCACATTTTATGGAGCTGCAAAAAGGCGCCGCCACCGGCGCACCTACTACCAGTCCCTTCTCTAGAGCGGTGGGAGGCTATGCTGGCCAGCTCAGACCCGTTGACGCAAGTCCGGGTCACTGAGTGGGCTCCCAAGGTCGCCAAGAGCCATGGGCTCGAAGCCACCTAGTATAATGCCCACTAGGGCTCATTGCTGACAATAAACGTTTTCCAATCCAATCCAATGGAGCCTGGCTTGTGGCAGGGATTCAGACCGGCGATCTATAAACAGGGAACCGGCGACCTCTAAGTGTCTTGTGAGAAAAACCAGCGAAAAAAGGAAGCAGGACCATTACAAGACCCACACAGACTGTCGCCTTTTCTCATCTGAACATGTGCTAACTCTCCCAGCAGTTGAGGCATTAAGTACCATGCGCTGTCCGGGTTTCTACCACGACAAGTGAGACTGCCAGTGCGTCATTTCCTTTCCTAAAAAAAATTTTTCGATTTGTCCAACGGGAAAGGCGTCGCACCGAACGGGCGATGGCGTTCCGTGGACTCCCTGGCAGCGCTGCACCACGCTCTTAAAGGCGAAGCTTAAGCAACCTCCAATTTTTTTAAGGCGAAAGCCTTTAATGCCTCACCGTTGTAAGCAGCAGCTGTCGACAGAAAATGTCACGCTTTTCAATTGGTCGAAATGGCCGTGACGTCACAGTGGGCGAATTTCAAACCGGGCCAATTGAACTGCAACCAATTGAAGGGATCCTATAGTGATGCTCCAAGTAAGTGGGACTGAGCTTAGTTAATTGCTTAATTACCAAATTAGCCTAATTAACTTTTCTAGTCAGGCCATATAAATAAATAAAACCGATTAAGAAATTGGTCGAGCTCAGGAATCGAACCCCGGTCTTCGGCGTGAGAGACGAGCATGCTATCCACTACGCCATGCCAGCTCGATGGTTTGGAATGAACAAAGGTGCGTCTAGTGAATACGGTGTCTTCGCTCACTCCCATCCTCCTCCCTTCCCTTCCGGAGAGGTTTAGGTGTCCACCGAGATATGAGACACAGATACATTTCCTTTCCTAAAAAACAATTTACCGACGAGCGAGGCGTAGAACCGAATGGGCAATGGCGTTCTATGGACTCCCTGGCAGCGTTGCAAGATGTGGCGCGTTCCACTCTTACAGGCGAAGCTTAATATCTTAACCACACATCAGTGACCACACTTTAGGTAAAAAAAGTGCCCCCCTGATTATTGAAGGGTGTTCACCGAGATATGTGAGACAGTTACTGCGTAATTTCCTTTCCTCAAATACAATTTTCATTTCCTTCATTACGGGCCCTCTTTGTCTTCTTTCACTCCCACTTCCTCCCTTCCTCTAAGGTACGGTTCAGGTGTCCACCTAGATGAGAGAGAATTACTGCGCCATTTCCTTTCCTCAAAAAGCGTTGCGTTCAAAGGGCAAGGCATCGCGCCGAACAGGTGGTGGTGTTCCGTGGACTCCCTGGCAGCGCTACAACACGCTGTCGCGTTCCACTCCTAAAGGCGAAGGCTGAGCGTCATTAATTAGCAGTTAATTAGTATCCAGGCATTCATTAGTAATTAACCATTAATTGGTTTGGTTTATGGGGTTTAACGTCCCAAAGCGACTAAGGCTATGAGAGACGCCGTAGTGGAGGGCTCCGGAAATTTCGACCACCCGGGTTCTTTAACGTGCACTGACATCGCACAGTACACGGGCCTCGAATTTCTCCTCCAAAGAAATTCAGCCGCCGCGGCCGGGATCGAATCCGCGTCTTTCGGGCCAGCAGCCGAGCACCATAGCCACTGAGCCACCGCGGCGGCAACCATCAATTAGTGATTTGTCATAACTTAGTAATTACTACTCAATTATATGTGATGCCACCAGTGCCACAGAAGCAGCGAAAGTGGTTCGGAAAACGCTTTCGCCTCTACGCAGTTTAGACAGTCAAAGTGCCCCTTGAATTTTTTTAGATAATGGAACAGCTTGCGGAAGCATGGGGTGATAGCTAAATTTCCTTACTTACGCATAACCTCTTCAATCAATCAAGCAGCCAATCAATCAATGAATCAATTTCATTTTTCTCAAAATAAAATATACATGGCGAAAAAGGGCGGTAGGAGAAAAAGCTGCAAAATAGCAGCTTGATAATGCTCCACTCACCCTGGCAATAATGGCAGCAATGTAACAGATTAATTTTTTGATCATTTTACAAGGAAAAGAAAGAAAAAGAAGTCACAGTGAAAAAAAAAAGTATAAAAGAATAGACTCTTGTTACACGAATGGTCATTACCAAACAACTGCATTGTGTCATCTTTGTTAAGTGCCGTAAAGTCTATATCTTGCTTCGCGAAGTCGTTGAGTGTGTGGGGCTTGTGTATTCAATGCGTTGGCGGCCATAACTTGCGCGCGTAACAAGAACTTTCAAAGGCAGTTTACGGTGATGAGCGTATACGTATTCTTGTTTGTGGAGATTAGCGAGTGACAGGAGTGTATCTAACTTTCCCTGTATCGCTCTAGTGTAACTTTTTCCGACACACCTTCTTCTGAACGTCTTCCACAACTGACGCAGGAAGGGTACCCAACGTTTCCGAGCCGCTTATAGCGGCTGTTTGTCCTTTTCTTCCCTTAGCCTGGTGCCGTTGCGCTGCTGCACTAGATGTGCCAATAAAGCGTCTACGTTGCTCGTCACCCTGACTCTGCGTCATCGCTCTCGACTAAACAGACAGATTCTCTAAACATCCTTCGCTGCGTCACAGGCCTTGGTTAGCTGTTCCGCAGCAGCTGGAAGATGATTTAACGCGAATTTTTCGCGCGCTCTGGGAGCCCGCTGCGCGGGCGCTTAAGCGCCGCGAAATTGCCCCTTTTCTCCCTGCCGGTTTGGCGGTCTTTTTTAAGGCATTATTACACGAGGTGATGCTTTGGAGAAGGCGTCCGTTGTCAGATCTGGCAGCCGGGACCAGGTAGCACCGCGCGCTTCAATTCCGTCTGAATCTGATAATCTTTTTACTGCGTCATCATGGGAAGCAGCAATGCGAGGCACCAACATTGAGCTGTGTACACCACCTGCCACGGAAACAACCCGAGAGGCAGCTACCGTGCAAAATGGGGCCAATCTGCCAGTGAGCGAAGCCAGAGACGACTCTTCACGCAAGGCCTAATCCTCACCCACAGTCAAGCCGCCGCGGTGGCTCAGTGGTTATGCTGCTCGGACCCAAAAGGCGCGGCTTCGATGCCGGCTGGGGCGGTCGAATTTCGATGGAGACGAAGAAGGGCACGTCGCGAACGGGCGTCATCTGTGTAGGTGGTCGCCCTCCACCACGGCGTCCGTTATAGCCCGAGTCGCTGTGGGACGTTAAATCCCACACACCAAACCTAACATATTGTAGTTGAACAATAATAACGCACCTCCGAATTTTTTTTCCGGAGGACTGTGGCGGCACTGGAATTCCAAACACGGCCCTCTTCAGCGCAAAGCGGATGCTCCGCCTCCGCGCCATCGCTGCAAGTCTCGTTCTTCTCATTTTTAACGCGGCAGCGCTAATGGCCCCGCTCTCGAGAAAATCCGGAGTGCGAAGAGTCACAGCGTGGCTCTGGCAGGTGGTCCCCAGAGAGCAACCTAGGAGGCGGGTGGGCCACCTCGGTCACGTGACCTTGCGTCGTCATCCCCCACCGGACAGTGAGAAAACTGCCCCTTATGGCAGTAATGATTGGTCGTTTGGCAACAGCCTGGGCCACACTATGCCTACCAGTGGGAGCACCCGCCATCGCAGGGCAGTGGAGCATCGCTGAAAGACTGCTCCATCGCTTAATGGTTTGGTTTGGTTTATGGGGTTTAACGTCCCAAAGCGACTAAGGCTATGAGAGACGCCGTAGTGAAGGGCTCCGGAAATTTCGACCACCTGGGGTTCTTTAACGTGCACTGACATCGCACGGTACACGGGCCTCTACAATTTCTCCTCCAAAGAAATTCAACCGCCGCGGCCGGGATCGAACACGCGTCTTTCGGGTCAGCAGCCGAGCACCATAACCGCTGAGCCACCGCGGCGGCCCCATCGCTTAATGAGGACTCTCTTGGATATATTAATGTGAATTAGAGACTGACGTTCTGCTTGTCTCTAAGGCTGAGCTTAAGCGTCCGGTCGAAATTTTTTACCCTAAAACATGATGTGTACACATGTCTTTTGCGGTAGTGTGCTTTGTTTTTATTCACCCTGCATGATAATCCAGCAGAATTTTGATTACATCCGTAATGTTTTATGACTGTAAATAACCTGCAGCACATTGATATCGATTTGTAAAGGCTCAGTGTAATTTTTATTACATCTTTCCAAAGAGAAAAATTGAATTAAACAAAAAAAAATAGATATCGCAGTTGACGACTACAAAGTATCGAAACAGAGACGTCCGTCGTAATAATTTCTTTAATGCCCCAAGAAACATTTGTACATGCGCGTTTATCACAGTGTTGTTCCTGCGCAGAATTTCTTTTCCTCTGGCGGAGATGCATTCATGGACTGCACAGCAAAAGAAACCGTTCAGCGCCCAGCTGACATTAAACAATGACGTCTATAACACGATTACGCTAAGGAGAACAATATCCTCTCATTCACCTTGAGCTTTCACTGAAACTGCACGCACTGAGCTCGAGTGAGCGGGCCATGCAAACATGTACACCTAAGGCACAAGAGTTCTGAGCTGTGGCGCGGCAGGAATAACGCTGCCCCTCGCTAAGGCAATTTCCAGAGACCTCGTTCCACTACCATAGACTCGGAAAACCATTGCGTCAGCCGTCACCCCATTTCAACACTACTTTTGATTGCCGAACCTGCGACGAGAGAAGGCGGAGAGAATTACTAGGCTTCGCTCTGCTTCGCTTTCCCGCAAAAGACACCAAGAAACGAAGACACGATGAAAAAGCTATTGAAGCGAATAAGCGAAGAGTATACAAAGAAGAACGCTTTAGTAGAACGAGCTTTTGGGCCAGTTGGTTACTTTGCTTCCACATAACTGCAGCGAAAAAAATGACGAGCACAAAGGAAGAAACACCTACGAGCAGCGTTTGTCCGTGTCGGTCTATCTTCCCTAGTGCTCGTCATTTTTTACTCTACTTATGTGGAATCACAAACACGCCCACGCCTATATCATTCAACACATATGAAACACAACACATTCATCTCCCACACCCAAACGACCTCCTTTTAAGCAGCGCTACCCATAAGTAAACTGTGCCACGAGAGTTCGCTAGTTGTGATGACGAGTTCTTCTCTTCTGGTGTTCCGGTCAGAGGCAGGGAATCAGCAGGAGCGGAGCAGCAGAGAGGCCAGCGCCGAAGCCAGCACAGCGACCAGCGGCACCGTGGGGGCGCTGGCGGCGGCCGTGGCGCACTTGTCGCCGCCGAAGCGCCCCACGCAGGCCGCGTAGGCGAGCACGTGCGGTATATACGACTGGTCGTGAACGCCCGAAAAGAGGTGCGCCCAGGGCCCCGTCGCGTACACGGCCACGTCCTCGCCGCCGTGCGTCTCCTCGGAGAGCTTGAACGCCGAGCGCTGCACGTGGTCCGTCCGCGCTGCATGCGCAGCACACACGTCAGCGGGGGCAATGCGGCCTCGCAAATGGAAAGCTTACCGACGTCGGCGTTTGTGAAGTTCTCGCTGCTGTTCGAGAAGCCTGGGCCATTTCCGTAAGTGAGGACAGTGTACGGCAGCTGGTTTACGTCGGAATAGCCGGCAATGCCTGCGCAAGAAATAACTAATCATTGGCCGGGCTCCCTCGGGTCAAGGTGCCATTATGCGATAAACTACGTACGCCTGCATTGAAACAATTTTTATGCAGTTGTGCAGCAATCTTTGAAAAGTAGCATTTGCTATGACCAAGGCATTGATCCAAGGCATTGATAGTTGTTCGAGACGAAGATGTCATCAGCCACGTGAGTCCGCTCACGCACTACTACGTTCTCCAATTCCTTTTCTCTTGTTCAGCTGCCTACTGGATTGGCCTTACAAGCGTAACGGCCGTCATCTCCTGCTCATCCCTGTTCATTGAAAAGGGAAACATGTTTTATCATTGCTTCCATGAATACAGGACGACGACCAGGAGATAGACGTAAGGAACACGCAGGGGCAGAACACAGCGCTGTGTACAGTACCTGTGTGTTCCTTATGTCGTGTCGCGTTGGTCGCGTTGTAGTCCTGAAATACCTTCACAAACTTACCTCGTCTACAATCGCATTGTCTCCAATCGCATTACTTCGAATTGCAATGTTGAGGCCTTTAAGGCAATAAAATTAAATCAAATCAAAGAGCCAACAGAGCCCAATTCGTTGGCAATTCGCCAGTGTCACGCGTGAGAGTCTTTTCTAATGCTGATTGTAATTAAAACCCGATGCACACGGGCCGGTGCAAGAATCCACAGAAAGAAAAATTTTGGGGCCACTTAAGCAATTATTAAGTGCGTTTTTCCTACAGAGGCCTAGCAGGGGGCGGCAGAAAGTGGGCGGATCAGATGAAGTTTGCGCGTTGGCCGCAGATGGCACAGGATAGGTTCGTCCTGCAGTGGGCACAGTCAGGCTGATGATGATGAAGCTATTCGTCTGATGTGTAATTGCGAGATCATGTGTAAAAGGTTCGCTGGCTAAGCGGGCACCTCAGTCGCGCTGTGACTAGGCGGTGACTAGGCGTACCTGCCTATATATTGAGGCAGGTATACGTGCCTTTGCTTTTCTCAAAACGAGCGCGAGGTTTACTCGGTTGATTCTGAGGAAAGAAAAGATTGCCTGGGTCACTGCAGACCGCAATCGTGCTTTGAGGTACGCGGCAGTGGAAGCGCCGGCGGTCCAGGAGGGGCGATGACGTCATTCGCGTGCCGCGTTTCGGCCACGGGTTGATGACGGTTTTTGTACAATGAACCAAATAATTCCCGCGCATTAGAATGATCGCGCCCTCTCTCTTGACGCATATTTCGACATCATTACCCAAGCTCCCGGTTGTGGAGATCTGTCGAATCCCCTTTCAATTTTGGCATCTTGGGTAATTTGGCCGGGTGCCCTCCTGGCTCGGCACACAATGCGCTCTGCTGCATTTCCCATCATCCCTTCCGGGGAGCAGCGGCGGCTTTCGTTCGTAACCGCCAGGCCGGTAGGGCGCGATTTCGAGGCCTTCCCGGGGGCCGTGTCCCGCTCGCACGTAGTGTATACTTACTGGGGCCCGTTTCATTGACCGATTTCGCCTGGAGCCTTCTCTGCGCTGTGTCGCTGAGTCAACGGTCCGGCCGCTCGTACGCCGCAGAGGGAGATGCTACGCGTTCTATAGGCCTTTGTCAGCTGGGCGCGGGCATCGTCGATGGAATTCCATTATTTCTTTACGAATGCAGCAGGCAGCAGCGCTCCCAAGGAAGGGAGGTTTACGTGTGCTACAGTGAAAAAAGGAAAATTTTATTTAGGGGCCGCTAGCGAAACAGGCGTGACTCATCACGGGGAAGCCTCGAATTAATAAAACATGGTGCTGGGCTAGTTGGTAATTCATACTTGGTAGGAAGACAGCGCAAAAAACAACCACAGGGAGGACAGGCGTTCTTTTGGCTCTTTTCCTCCCCCGTGGTTGTCGTTTTTTGCGCTGTCTTCCCCCCAAGCCTCGCATTAACTCGGTTAGGCCACGAGGAGCGTCGCTAAAGCTGCAGCCGACTGGAGAGAGCGTGCCGAGAAGGAGAGGGTGAAGTCGAAGGTAAGTCATGGCAGAAGGCGGTCCTTAGACAGATTACGAAGCCCCGTAGAAAAGCATAAAAGAAAGAGAGAGGGAGCCCCCCGGACCAGCAACGCATTGCCAGGCTCAGCACCAATTCAAGATGAACGTAAAGAGCTAAATGCCCAAAAGGGAGGAAAAACAACAATTTAAAGGAAAAAGCCATGAGCTGAACGCCAACGCAGAAGAGAGAGAGTAAGTCAACCGATCCGGCAGGCGGCAAGCCAAAGAGGCAAATGCTCAAGGGGGTGCCCCAACAGGCAAGGAGCGAGGAAGGAGGCGAATGATGAAGTCGCCGAAGGACGTGCAGTCAAGAGGCGCGCGCAAGTGGCTACAGTGACCACCGAACACAGGAAACGGCCACTCGAATCAAAACGAGCAGCTCAGGCGCCTTAGGGTGAGAGGAAAGCCTAAAAGCGACTACGTTAACATTTGGGTGAAACTCGAAATTTCAAGCTTATAATTTTAAAAATTAAACCAAGTTAAACAAAGCGAAAGAAGGGCTAGAATGCTACCGCACGCACCTAAATTGCTTTTAGCTCCATCGTGTGAACCGGGTCTAATATTTTCATCCCAAGGTTCAGTAGTCAGTGTATATAAAACAGCTGCACCGGAGCGTTGAGGCGAATGTGCCATTCGGTTTTGGAGAAATTTGGTGCAGTGTATCTGTATGCTCAACCAGAGGCGCGCATAAAAAATATAAGTATGACATGACAGGATAATTTCATTCTGAAAGAGCGTACTGAAATATTCCGATAGTATTTCATCAAATTTTAAAAAGTGAAAGGGAAGTTCTGTTTTGTTTATCCTAATGCGTTTGATTTTCATTTTACGCGCTGTTTATTTGTTGTCATTATGTTCATTTCGCGCGTTCTTGTCCCGCTACATTTTGATACTTTTTGGCTGGTTAACGATTCTGCTTTTCTAGTTTTGTTAACTGTTTAGTTTTTCATGATTGCATTTTTGTTACCCCCTATGTAATACCCTCGCAGTGAGGGCCTTTAGCGGTTTATGGAAATAAAAATGAATAAAAAGAATTTAAGCTCAGCAACTTGACGGCGCACATGAAAAGGTTCCAAACTGAGTTATTACAGCATATTAGTGACTGACAGAAATGAGGCTGTAGCATATTAAAGATTCTCTACTATCGAAGTACGCGCAGAAACGGTCGGACTAGAGAGCAGCACCCTGCCAGCTGCGCCTTGAGCGCAAACAAGAAAAGCGCTGCTGTTTTAAAGCTGGGTCAAGCTGCACATTCTGCACACCTTCGACAGTGGTGCAGAGAAGACGAAGCTCTGTGGCAGCTTTTGAATGCGCAGCACTATGCCTCTCTTTCACCTGGTTTGTGAGACAGCAGCACACGTTCTCGTTTCGGCATGTTTACGCAAAAAACGTACTGGCGCTAAAAGACGAAGACAAAACACACAACAACACAGGACTGGCGCCATTTTGCGTAAACATGTCATGGTACAACCAACTAGCTCAAATCAAAGTATTGCTGTCTCGCTTTGGGTGCGCTTCATTCTGAGCGACTGAGTATTGAATGAGCGGCTCATATCCAGCAGTCATCGAGCTTGACGTTTCAGTCTCCAGAATAGGAAGCGGGCACGTTTATATCAGAGCGTTCTTAGAGCCCATCTTGGCCTCTATAAATTGCCTACATTTAGCAATAAATGCCATTTTCAAGTTAGCGCTTGTCTGCGCCATCCTGTCCGTCTTTCGTCATTCCTTTGCGCTTTATTTTACATCCTGAACGTTGATCAACCTGCCAAAGTTTCCGCTTTACTTAGTCTGATTACTAGTTTAGTGGGCTCTTCTCCATGTAACAACCTCAACTTGTATTACCCTGCAGTGATCGCGACACTCTTCGCCGTCTATGTTTCTAAGGGTAGGACTTTTCATGGCAACTCCGCCACGGATTTTGCCCTCCAGAATGGCAGGCTGTTCCTGGGTTTCTCGAACCATCAGAGGACGACCGCAGAAGAAAATTGGCTGTGGTTTAGCTCTGGTTAAACCTGGAGGATTCTGATAGCAACGAGAAGCGAGAGCGAGACGATGGAGAGCGCGCGGCAGGGCGGCAGTCCCGGTACGCTAGCTATGCGCCGCTACTGCGCAAGCTCAACTGGCGAGCGCAGCAGCGGCACCTCTGAGTCACCCGCGCATCGACGGCAGCGGCGCGCCAGCTGTGTGACGTCACTGCTCCTCGCGCATGCGCACTATGGCCTTTCCTCGGCTCCGCGAAATGGCGCGGCGATTAGCGTAGTGTTGCTTTTTGCAATAATAGGAACTCTTGTTACAGTCTGGGTGGCGGCGGCAGGCCCGGTTCTTCAAGAACAGGCTTAGTGTAGCGTGCGCCCAAACGTGTATGGCAGTGTTTTACTGGAATTCTGTGACCAAGAAGAAAGAAGGAAAACAAGAAGCGAGGGAGCCTCGTCTTCGTAGGCGAGACCGATTTCCCAAAAGAGCACCTGAATGCACCCAACCTTGGATCCGATATTCGGCTTCGAAATCGTGCCTGCCGAAAAGCTGGCAGCTGCCAAATCAGCACTCACTGACGTTCGACCGAGATGTGTTGAAGAGTGCTTCGGCGCCCACGAGAGAACACAAGGCCGGCAAAGACAGGTGAACAGCACCGGGACCCTCGTCGACTTTCTTGTCTTTAGGTGGTTTAAGGGGGCCATGTGCGGACAAAGAAGGATGCTTTGTGATGGTGCCAGAAGGAAGCTTCCGACAGAAGACTGGCCGCTGACATGCGCAGCGGTGTATGCGGATCAAAGGGGGCGCTGCCTGAATGCGAGACTAGGCGAACACCGAAATTCGCTCAACGATAGCTATGGCAATAAAAGCAGCGCAAACTGCGAAAGGGTAGGATGAGACGCTGACGTTGTGTCTCGTCTTACCTTTCTGCGTCCTTCGTTAGTGCTGTCTTCGTTACGGTGGATGTGTCTCGTGATGTGTTCGATAGGTACGGTACGAATTACCCTGAGCATTACCGCGCATGTAAAGATAAAGAAGGTACGGCAATTGCCCTGAGCCATACCGCGCATGTAAAGATAAAGAGGAAGAAAAGAAGAAAAAGTGAACACCTGTATTTCCTAGAACAGCCGTCCGTTCCGAGCAGCTAGTCCGTGAAATTATGGAAGCTTATCACATACGGATCTCTCCAGATAAATGTGTCAGCCAGCCCTTTGTTGCCATGGCAGATTGTGAGTGTCATGTTTCAGTCTCCGCCGTCCAAGGTTATTGACGAAGTGTCTTAACCCTTAAGGGTAGCCGAGTGGATTCCAAGAGAAAGCAAACGTAGCAGGGGGCAGAAGAAAGTTAGGTGGGCGGATGAGATTAAGAAGTTTGCGGGGGTAAAGTGGTGGCAACTGACAAAGGACAGGGTTAATTGGAGAGGGATGGGAGAGGCCTTTGCCGTGCAGTGGGTGTAGTCAGGCTGATGGTGATGATGATGATGTCTTGACGCTAATTTCCCTTCCCCGACACGTGCGGCATGTGTTTCTTTTTTACCGTTGATTGGCTCCTGAGGGGACCCTTTTGTTTCAATCTTTTGCACGATTATATCTATTAATTACGTACATTCGGCCGTAAATCCTAGTTGCGAGTTAGCGCTTGCCGGCGTCGTGCTGTCCGTCCTTCGTGTTTCCGTTGCACTCTATGTTATATTATGACCAACGCAACTATCTGCAATTTATTCTGCGCATTGTGCGTTTTTCACACTCAAGGTTCCGAAATAATTTCGGCCATCTGGGGATCGCACTCACATCGCAGGACACACGGGATATTTTTTCTATTCGCCTCCATCGCCACCGCGGCAGGGTTAGCACCCGGGTGCACCGGCTCAACGCTCTAGCCACTGAGCCACCACGGCATCCATGTCTGTCCAGGTGGCCTTGCCGGCTGGAGGAAGAACAACGTACCGAGTATGTTGGTGCCCCGCTCGGGGTAGCCACCCATGGTGAACGTGTGCGAGTGGTCGGCCGTGACGACGAGCAGTGACTCGTCCTGGTCCAGCAAGCCACGCGTCACGTCCACGGCCTGGTCGAATTCCAGCGCCTCTTCCAACGCCGATCCGCCTTGGCTCTTGTGGTGCGCCATGTCGATGCGGGCACCTGCCATTTGTACGCACATATGTAGTAAACATATTTTAACGTCAGCACCGCTTATGCCGCGAGATTGGATGGCGAAGCGTCTTGCCGTTAGCAAGAAGGTCCTTATTCACACAGGAACCACCACGTCTTAATGACGTCGCGGTGTTTATGTGGATTCATATGCTTTGTGACATGTCCCGTACCCTCCTACCTGATCCAATCCAGTTCTCCTGACATTCCGGGGTTCGCGGCCTGCAAATTGCCCATTGGTAAGGTCTGCGTTACAGTTAAAATTACTTGCAAGCAACTTGTAGTGCCTTGATTGATGCTCTGTGAATATCTCTAAAACAGCGGGCTCTCAGTTACGATTGGCGGTAATTTTAGCGCTCATTATACTGATCGGGGTAGTGACCACTGTGACGCCCGTGGTAGGGTCGTTGAATGCACCGCAGAGAAATGTAACATATCTGTCCTGAACGGCAGTTGTCACACACTTCCACGCGGTTTTCCTTGCTCGAACTGTACAGATCCGACCCTGTGACTCATGGTCTGGTGTCTGCCGTGCCGTAGACCACAGACATTGAGGGAGGCAGAAGTGATCCCCATCCGATACTGTATATCATCCTAGCTACTCTGTCAGGGTGCCAGGCGTAAATACAAACTTACCAATGGGGAAGCAATTCGTCAAAGCATAACTCAGAAAGTTTCCATGGGCATTAGTATTGACGACTTCACTTCACTGGCGATGAGTACCCTGAGTAGTTGCAAGAAGGAAGTCGCCATACCTAATGGTATTGATAGAGACTATGAGCGACTGAGGGCACTTAGAAGAACAGCGGGAAGGGCTTACCGTCGATCCGGTTGTTTAAAATCGTATCATGAGGCTCAAAAGGTACATTCGTGAATGCGTAAACGCCTGCAGCATTTAGGAAGGAAACAATAGCGTGACATCTGCAGTACATTGATCTCCTTAAGCAGGCCCGTGACTAAAAATAGCCAATAGTTTTTCAGCGCAAGGAAGCAGGAACAGAAGAAAGACGAACACAGCGCTGTGTTCGTCCTTCTTCTCTTCCTGCTCCTTTTCTTTGGCCGTGTGCCGTTGCGCTTAAAAACTATGAGTTTAAATCAAGTATACCAACTAGCCCAAGAACTAACTCTACTAAAAATAGCCCTTTCAGAGCTCTTGCAATGGTACAAACTGACCTGGCTAATGAGTTTTGCCTCGTTATTTCTCGTCCTGGCATTTCATTAGATGAGACGAATTTCAAAGATCAGCTAAATGTGCAACTTGCCTATTTGGAGTCTATTCACAATCATCATCATCATCAGCCTGACTACGCCCACTGAAAGGGCAAAGGCCTCTTCCATGTTTCTCCAAATAACCCTGTCCTTTGCCAGTAGCGGCCACCGCATTCCCGCAAACTTCTTAATCTCATCCGCCCGCCTAACTTTCTGCCGCCCCCTGCTACGTTTGCCTTCTCTTGGAATCCACTCCGTTACCCTTCAGGGCTACCGGTTATCTTGCCTTTGCATTACATGTCCTGCCTAAGCTCATTTCTTCCTCTTGATTTCAACTAGGATGTCATTGACTCGCGTCTGTTCCCTCACCCACTCCGCCCGCTTCCGATCTCTTAACGTTACACCTATCATTTTTCTTTCCATTGTCCTTAACTTAAGCTGAACCTTCTTTGTTAGCCTCCACCTTTCTGCCTCATAGGTGAGTACCGGTAAGATGCAGCTGTTCTAGCCTTTTCTTTTGAGGGATATTGTGAAACTGACATTCATGATCTGAGAGAACCTGCCATATGCACTCCACCCCATTTTTATTGTAGTTATTTTCCTCTAATTATCCGGATCAGTGGTCGCCACCTGCCCTAAGAAGACATGTTCTCTTACTACTTCCAGCACCTCCCTACCAATTGCGAACTGCTGTTCCCTTCCTAGGCTGTTGAACATTACTTTGATTTTCTGCATGTTAATTTTTAGCCCCACCGTTCTGCTCTGCCTGTCTAACTCATTGATCATGCTTTCCAGTTCATGCACTGAGTGACATAGCAAGGCAATGTCATCCGCGAATCGCAAATTACTTAGGTACTCGCCGTTAACTCTTATCCCCAACTGTTCCCATTCTAGGCCTCGGAATACCTCCTGTAAACAGGCAGTGAATAGCATTGGCGAGATGACGTCTGCCTGCCTGACACCTTTCCTTATTGGAATTTTATTGCTGACTTTATGGAGGACTATGGTAGCCGTGAGATCGTTATAAATATCTTGCAATATTTTCACAGAACACTTTTCTACACCCTGATTCCGCAATGCCTGCATGACAGCTGAGGTTTCCACTGAGCCAAATGCTTTCTCGCAATCAATGAAAGCTATATAATAAGGGTTGGTTATATTCTGTGCATTTCTCTTCACCTGATTGATAGCGTGAGTATAGTCTATTGTCGAGTATCTTTTACGAAAGCATGCCTGATCATTTGGTTGATTGAGTAAAAATATCTTGCAGGCAATGGACATTAAGCTGATCGGTCTGTAACTCTTCAAATCCTAGACGTCTCATTTCTGATGAATTAAGATAATGTTAGCGTTCTTCCAAGCTTCCGGTACGCTCGAGGTCACAAGGCATTGCGTATACAGGGTGGCTAGTTTTTCTAGCACGATCTCTCCTCCGTCCTTCAAAAAACCTGCTGTTACCTGATCCTCACCAGCCACTTTACCCTTCTGCATTGCTCCTAAGGTTGTCTTTATTTCCTTCTTTGTTACTGCCGAAATGTCCCATTGCTGTGCTCGACTGCCTCTTTCAGTAACGCTTTAATTGCCCTCGCTACTCTATAGATCTGTGTAAATCCCTTCGGCTACTTCAACTATCTTCTTCATATTGGTAATGGCATTGCCCTCTTTGTCTCTTAGTGGCAAAGACCGCTGCCAGGCCTGCTCGAAAAAGGAGCGTATAGCCTGCAAGCCTCGACTATCGGATTGTATACTGCTATTGAAAAGCTTAGATAGGACAGAACACGAGCTCGTGGAAGCCTTCTATATAAAAAAGCGATGTGATAATTGCATCAGTGACACGTCAGTTCTTCGGCATAGTGAAATGATGTTTCTTGATGCATATCTGTGAATGTTTGTCAGCTGCGATTAAGCGCATGGATAAAGGCAGAGTGAATGAATCCTGTTGAAAGTGCAGTGCTTGTCCTGCTCCCTTACTCGTCAGTGTTAATCTGCGCTCTCGTGTCTTTCACGAACTCGACTCTTTTCGGCCAGTGAGCCTGAGGAGCTGCTTATGCAAAGTAATGGAGAAGATGGACGCCAAGCTTCAGTGGCGGTGTTATGAAATAGGATTGTTGTCTGAGTTCATGACTGGATTGCGTAGACGTAGACGCACTATGGATGCAATTATGAACCTGATAACATGTGTAGAGCATGAGCGTAGCAAAAGCAGTATTGCCGCGAATGTTTGTAGTGTTTGTTTGTTCAATCTTCAAAGCTGCCAGCATGCCACTTTATCGCTTTGTTTGTGATGAAAGACGCGCCTAGATTTATCTCGATTGATCTCATCGAGGCGGAGCCGGCTCTACGCTGTTCCAGAGTGTTCTAGTAACTTTCCAAGCTTTCTCTCGAAAGTTAGCTATCAGCTTCAAAAAGAGCACGGCCGACAGCGGCGGGCATTCTGTTCGACGACCACCGAGCACGCTTGATGCTACGTCGCCTCTGAGTGATTGAGTTCTTTGCGGGAGCAAGTCAGCCCAAATAAAAAGTTTCATTTAGAAGTGATTCTCGCTGTTTTCCTGTTCGCCGGACAGCAGTCACAACTACGTGACAATATCACTATCGCAGTATTTTTGGATATGCGACTTGGACTTTGTCGATTCTCCATCGCCCGAAATAAAAACACTTCAAAAAAAAATAGCCTAAGCCTAAGAAGCCTGCGCAATTGTACCTTATCATCAGTAAGAACCTCTGTGTGTTTATTCTGGCTAATAATGTATTGCTTCACGACAGCTGTCTCGAAAACATTTGGGAAGATTCACGGATACTGACTCAGTGTGGTGTTGCAAAACTTATCTTTTGATCATTTAATCACTGATTTAAACTTTTTACTTTATGTCGGTAAGTCATGACGTAACTCCGGGTTCCCTGATCGCCACAGCGTTCCTTCACACCTGCACACTTTTCTCTTTAATTGAATAATTTCTCTTACAATACACGAATTTTGATATTTTTTCTTGTACTTCAAGCACACATATTGTGTTATAGACTTGTGAACAGTTTGTTTGAAAGTTAGCCATAATGTGCGGTATCGTCGTGGCTCATTTTCTCAAAGTAATCATAACGGACACTAAATCGGTCAAGTATGGCAGTGTCATAAGCTGTATTAAATCTCGTGTTGTACGCCAGATGTTTCTGCGCAGAAGAGGAAGGACGCTACTGCAAAGGTACACTAAGGAATTGTCCGAAATTTCATGCAGAATGGAAACTTTGTGCGGCTGCAAGGCGGCACTGTCGGCTATGAAGACGAGAACCAGAACTGATCTGCTGTCACCGTGTATCTTCCCTGACTACTTGAATGAGCCCATGGGAGAGACACATCTTCAGAGCAGCTACTCAAGCTTAATTCTCCTGCGAACCCGGCTTCATTTCGTCGCATTTTACTTCTCCAAATTTAGAACCTCCAAAAATGCAACACGGAAAAAGAAACCTTTAGTCATTTGAAATTCGTATACATTTTTTTTCACGCTCAATTTAGAGAGCTTACGCGATTTGCCAATAGGAATTTCCGTTTCTGCAACAATGCGGTATAGTGGGTCGTTTCAAATATTAAAACATCAGCAGCCTTGCCGCGAAAGCGTAACGAGTCAATGTCCGTAGTCCCCATAGGAAGGCTGAGAACAGCACCGATTACACGCCGACTGCTATTGGCTGCATGCTGGCGAGAGGTGCTCAGACAGCCGTGTTGCGGAGACTACCTCCGACCAGCCGATGACGCACGGGGGGGCGAAAGCGTACCTTCGACGAGCAGCACAAAGCCTTTGGGCGCCCTCCTGAGCAGCTTCACGGCGACTCTGGTCATTTCCGGCAGCGTGGGCTTGGTGGTTTCCGGGTCGCTGCGTTCAATCACGTACGGCACATGGTCGCTGTCGAAGAGGCCTGCGAGAAGGGAAAGGTTGCTTGCTTTCGACTCCACATTTGACCTCAGTGAAAGGAACTGATGGGTTGCCTTGGCATTCGACCGCAATCAACGCATATGGACGGCACTCAAGTAGTTTCAACATAGCGTACCGGGCGAGTTGGTATTCCATGTTGAAAACACGAAGCGGCGCAACTAAAACGAAGGACCAGGGAAAGCAAAGACACGTACAAGAGCTGAAGTAACACTTAGCTATGTAATCTCAAAAAAGAGCACAATTAAATATCTATCCGCCGCGGGACTAGCTGACGTGATCTTCAAAGATTAAAAAAAGTTAAAATAATAACCCAAATCCTGATTCGTAAACACCTACAGGCGCCCATCTTGCTGCAAAAGTACTGTCTCGCGCTTTGTCAATGCCGCGGAAGTGCTCCTCACACGCAAGTCTGCTTCTTGGATGATGTGATGCACCTCTACTATTTCCCGCACAAGTTGGTCTTTGTTGAGGTACATCACAACGGTGTTGTCGAAATATGGAGTGCACTAGCAGGTTTAGCAATGTCTATATTTTGTGTTGTTGTAGAAGGACGAAAATTTGCAGGCCCAAGTTCTTGCACAGCCTTTACAATGACTGTACCG
Organism: Amblyomma mixtum; assembly: GCF_055824585.1. Classification (NCBI taxonomy): domain Eukaryota; kingdom Metazoa; phylum Arthropoda; class Arachnida; order Ixodida; family Ixodidae; genus Amblyomma; species Amblyomma mixtum. Next base: position 197,589,419 of record NC_143016.1, read on the forward strand.
GTATTAATAAAAACACTTATCTAAAGCAGCCATATTACATTTCGGAGAGACTAGAAAAAGATTCAGAGTTATTAATGCCGCATTAATGTATTCAAGTATTCGTCTTTCCCTAACACATTTCCCCATTACAGTGCTGCCACTGTTTTCGAAAGTAGCTGAGCGTATACTTTTTAAGCGAGTAAATAGCTTCCATCAAGCTAAAAATTTAATTTTTGAACCGCAGTATGACTTTCAGCAAGGTAAATCAACCCAAACAGCACTATTAGACATAAAAAAATGTTTAATTCAGAATTTTGAAAATAGGCTTTATACTGTTGGAATATTTCTAGATTTTTGCAAGGGTTTTGATTCGGTTAAGCATTCAATATTACTTAAAAAATTAGAGATATTGCCACGTATCATTTTAGTGTCCGTTCGTTCGCGCTCAAGGCCGCAGCAAAGGGTTATCATTTTTGTTCGTGACGCGAGAAGCGACCGGACTAATCTCGATTGATCGCAGCCATGAACAGCTGCATCTACGTTTTTCCAGATTACAGTAGATGATCTTGTCCTGTTATCTCGAAGTTTCCTTGATGGTTTTAAATTGAGCGATGCCGCAAGCAGCGGGCATTCGTAGTTCGACGACTGACGAGCCCGTTTGTTACGCCGCCGCCGAGAGATTCAGTTCTTTTGCGGGCGCAAGTCAGCCCAAATAAAGAGCTTCGTTTGCAAGCCTTGCTGCTGTCTTCCTGACCGCTGGACTGCCGTCACTACAACGTGACAATATACGGAGTTCGTGCAATTGCCAATGTACTATTTGAGAGTTATTCAAATGCACGGAGGCAATACATAAAAATACATGATATATAATCTGAGTTCGGTTTAGTAAACATTGGCGTCCCCCAAGGTTCTATTCTTGGACCCCTTTTGTTCATTGTATATACCAATGACATTGTTAACATTCCTCTAACTACTAATGTTGCGCTGTATGCCGATGACACAAATTATTTTTTTCAGGCACTAACCTACAAACACTTGAACAGCAATCGAATGTCTGTCTGAAAGAGTTAATGATCTGGCACCCAGTTAATCAACTTGAATTGAATGCTAACAAAACGAAATTTATGCTTTTCCACGCAAAAAATAAGCCAGTAGATCACCACTTCTCACTTCAGTTTAATAACTTAAGAACTGAAGAAGTGCATAGCGTTCGGTTTCTTGGTGTGTATTTCCGCAGTGATCTTGGCTGGACCGATCACGTGAATAGCGTCAGACTGAAAATGGCCCGATCGTTATGTGTGATTTATCGAATTAGACACCTTCTGCCGCAACAGGTTAAAAAATAATTATATTTTGCTCTGGTTCACTGCCGCCTAGTATATTTCAATCTAGTATGGGGTACTTGCAATAAAACTGACTCACATAAATTATTTTCTCTCCAGAAAGAGCCTTACGTGCCTTATGTCCGAGTACAACTGATGAAACAAATCTCTTCGAAACTTCTCATGCAAGCAGTTTCCTTAACTCCTACAACTTTAGTTCAGCGATTCCCATATTTCATAAAATTAGGGAGGCTTTCACTTCTTTCCGCAATATATATCTTTCTAGAAGCATTGAATACTGGCTGCGCATGGTTCCTCTATCTCCCACAAGATCCACAACAAGTTATGGAATGCAAAGTGTAAATAATCAAATTGCACCTTTATGTAATGCGCACCCATCTTTAGTGGAAATAGCTCAAGAAACTACGAGTTCTATTGTCTTTAAAAAGAAATTGACGTCGATTTTTCCTGTTTTGTAATTTTGTGTTTATTTGAGTTGGTTGGCACTGTTTTTTGCTGTTTTTGTTGTTTTATGAGTGTTTTGGATTTTTCTCTTTCTTGCATATTTGTAGGTCAAAGGTTTAGGGGAATCCCCCAAGGTGGAGTAGATTTGTAATAAGGGAGTAATTACTCATTGGTTCGACCTGAGACTGGTTCTGCTTCAAACGTCGCGCGTTGAGCGGCACGCTGTGAATGCTGAAGGCAGTTTTTTTCTATATTTTTTGCGGGAAGTGATGGCCGGGAAGCTGTTCGGTAATTAGCACCTGAACATGGCCGCCTGCTTTTTGCTCAGGATCACAAGCACGCGCAATATCGCGCCCACGGTGTATGACCGCGCTGGACAGAAAGCGAATGAGTTGCAGGCGTCACTTCATTCTTGCACTGAGTCGCCACTCGATCGAGCAGCAACGATGCGGATTAAGAGGCGCGAACTAGCTGAGTAGATTTCAATGCAGAAACGCAATGGCAGCCGCGATCCGTCGCCCAGCTTGTCTTGCTCCTCGGCCCCTACCTGACTGCAATAAAGTTGTGGATTTTTCCGCACTGTGGCTCAACCAACCATACCCCAATATATCGGCACGCCGCGAATTACGCCCACAAACACGCAAGCGTGGTGCATCCAATGCGGACGGTCCCGCATTTTGCCTACACAACGGATGACACTGCTGACGCCAGCGCCAGGTCCAGACGCTTGTCTATAGCCCACAAGTTTCTTCTCCCTTTTCGCGACTGTTCCGCGGGCGCCAGAACAGGTGAGGCTGCGGGCGAATCCTCCGCCCCCCCCAGCGGCCAGAACAGGCTGCGGGTGAATCCGTTACCTGCCACTCCCACTGCCATCCCTGTTGTCACTGAATTTCCCATTACAAGGTGCATTTCAACACAATAGCTTAATACCTGCATGTAGGCAAAAAAAATGGCCGCCGCAGACCGTTTGAAGCCTGGGCCAATTGAAGCATGGGCCAATTAAAACCCGCGGCCATGTGACGTCGTCAAAACCTGCCCATCGGATTGCGGCCTGGCAGTCGAATGATTGGTGTCGAGAGGTTGCCCAGCCCAGCGCATCTGCGCCAGGGCGATGTGTGAATGCAAAGTGGAGAAACACCAAGTACCCGTCAACCCTATCGCGTCATAACCTCAAGGCCGAGTGTCGTCTCCTCTCCTGCCCCCAGTGGTCCGTGGCAAGAAGCATTTGTCTCCCGCCCTGCCCATTAACGGCGTCAAAAGAAAATCGTGGTCATCAAAGGCTGTGCTTTCCCCTCAACAAAACAAAATGCATCCCAGTCAAAAAAAGCCATTGGAATCAATAGATATTTAAGTGGTTCCTACTAGGCCAGTTCCGATTCCAGCGGGTTCCAATTGGAATGGTGTTCCAATTGGAAGGTCGAAATGGACTATCCAATTGGAACACCATTCCAATTGGAACCAGTTGAAAACTCAAATAGACTATCCACTTGTACCTGTTGGGTTTACCCATTGCATCCAATTGTTCCGCCAAACTGCACCCAATTTATCGAATGACTGTTTGCATATCTGACAAACAAGGTCCAACTAATATGGTTTTTATAATAAGAGATATCAGCAGCTTCACCTACT